>NC_086154.1:49420025-49744275 GCF_035149785.1 Candoia aspera
TCCCACAACGCTCTCTCTGTTGGTTCATATAGATAAGCAACATTGTATCTCTACTGCCTGCTAAAGTTGTACTTTTCACAACACTTAGGGAAACATCCAGTGAAGGTGTTTTGTCCCTATCCTAACAACAGCTATTCATTCCCATATTCCCCTTTATCATTTGAGGCCCTTCTTCCCTAGTTTCCCCATTTAATAATTTAATAACGAGATTTTGCAAACACAGCATTTTCAATCAATCCTTCCTTCCCCCCAAAAAACTAAAAATGAAACAAGTACACCTTATGTCAAGGCCTGCCCAAGAACGGTGTCGAGTCAGTGTATTCCAAACTCCAGTTCTTTATTGCTTTCACCATACAGACAGAATCTTGCCAGACTAAGGCTACTCTAACTGACCTAAGGGTAAATAACGTGGGAGACCCTAGGGCGGAGCTACCTCGAACCTCTTAACTTTCCCAGCAACAGTCTCCGGACTGTGAATCCTCTTATCTGCCTGGAATGCACTCCCTCCTTCCTGGGAATCAGTGCCAAAATCCACCACATCACCCCTTCCTTCAGGAACACATTCCATCACACCTTGGCAGTTTTTCTATACATCCAGGGTATGTTCATGTACTCCCCTTTTCATCCCATTCTTCCTCCAAACAGTTTAAGATTGAATATATTGTTCTCCCTCCCTATTTTGGGAGGGAGAACAACTCCCTGGGCCAGTCTCAGAGATCCTGTGATCCTATAATTCACAAGTTTTTTTGTAACCTTGGCTATCAAGCCTGAATTATATTAGTAATTTATTGTCTTCGAATACAACATGAACAGGAGTCAAAATAATGCCTAGTGAAAACCAGTGCCACTGAAATGGGTATGGAGAAATTGTATAGATCCTGTCTGTATTGATAAGGCAGCATTCTGATGCTGTTCTTTTTCTAATGATCTTTTAAAAATGTAACCATTTATCTAAGCAGCATTTCATACCATATGGGGAAATTATATGTATATTCTAATTTACACAGTGGTTACATAGATTACCCCAAGCCCTTTTGAAGTGAATCACTCCACTTTCATTCCTTGAAATATAATTGCCCCAATGTAGGCTTTCAAAATTTTCCTAATGTAAACTATTTTTTCAGTGTAGTTATAGCTGTTTCTATACAACTTTCAGTAGCACACCTTTTCAGACAATAGTAGTAGTTATTCTTATATTATTATTATTACTATAAAATTAACAGTAGCAGACTTTCTGTGATGTTTGTACTAAGGCCACTGCAAATTCCAGTGGAAGGAATACATCCAAATTTAGCTTTCAAATGAATTTGTGAAGGAATTATTTTGCCTGCCTAACCTAAAAAGCACACAGACAAAGCTACCCTGAGATGTAAATTACAGTGTTGCTTCCTATCCTATACAGCAGCAACTAATAGTAACTATACTACAACAGCCATTGAATTACTACAAAATGAATTATTTATTATAAAAGAAATTACTTATTATGGTATTATTATGGTATTTTTTATTGTTGGAATCTGTAATCTGTCTGGTCTAAAACAGCAGATCAATCTCATAAATAAATATATAAATTGCCATTAAAAGGTGCTATATCTGTAAAGGCTCTCTATACGTGTTAATACATTCCTAAAAAAATAATAATACAAATATCCTTATAGACTTAATATTATAGGAGCTACAGAAAATACAAACATCAGAAAAATGCAGATCTATTTGACAGGTAAATATCTCCTCCCATAAGGTCTACAACGATGGAATTATCCTTTTATTTACAGAAACATCAACTGAAGGCTTTATGTTTAATGCTACAAAATAAGGTAATCCCTAATTCAGCAGATGAGAGGTAAAATCTGCATGTAAACCACAGAAGCATGTCACACTACTGCCTTAATTCAATCAGGGTTCCTGACAGAGCAATTCCATGCATACTGATTCAGACTTGAGTCCCACTGTGTTGAATAGGGTTTACTCCCTAGAAAGTGTGTTTAGGATTACAGATTCATGCCAGGCAAGTAAATAAATCCATCTGTAATTATGGCCACAGGAAAAGAAGAGGAAACAGGCTGTTATCTTCCCCAGACAGACTCTTATCAACAGATCCATTAAGACTCAGAATTGCTATCAAGAATTAAAGTCTGGAAAGGAATTCCAAATGTATAATTGATGTACTAAGGAATAAATGATGTAACTATCCCTGCTGCTGTATTTCACTGCTAATGTTATGTGAATTATAGACTACTGTACGTGGTACATTTTTTTAAAGGTTCAATTTACTCCACACCACATAGCTTTGCCTTGTCTGGAATTAAAGCCAAAGAACGCTAGCTTTTCAGCCCCAACGATTTCTGATTGGGAGCACTGTCTGCTCTTTCCAAGTCGAAATATCTCAAATGCCCATGGAGACACATTCATGCTAACCTACTGTATACTTGATTTGGGAGTTTTAGTGTTATTGATATGAGATTGATGGATGCTTTTCAGTTTTATCACTTCTAACCAAAGCTCTCTAATACTTTAAAAAGTATGGTCTACATTCTTGTGTTCTAATTTTTCTCTTAAACATAGACTAAGCATGGAATGTAATCAATAAATAGCTCTGTAAGGTAACATTTGTTTACAAAACAAAATGGGGTTCATCCTGGATGTCCCTTCCTTGGATAGTACACTTGCCATCAGCAGAAGGGAATAAGGATCAGTGCAAGTGCCCACTAGAAGAAGAATGAAAACAGCCCCAACATCACCAACTGCACTGCTAAGGGAGGATTTACGACATTCTCCAAGCAATTCCAAGATCTCAGAGACCCAGAGAGGAAAGGAGGAATTGTTCCCACCCCTTCCAGATTCAGCCACAAATGATCATCACCTTTTAATTTTCTGCTGTGGTTATACTGTTGCTGTGGTTATATTGCTGCTACCTCTATTCATTAAGTATCAGACTCTACCTCAGCCTTTCTCAACTTTTCGACCCTGGAGAAACTCTTGAAATATTTTTCAGGCCTTGGGGAACCCCTGCACATGCAGGCTCAAATATAGGACAAAAGTTACAAAATTATTATATTCATTTCATGTTTAGGCCTGTATATATGCATTAGCGGTGTTCTTAAACTAAAAATAAAGAATGAAACTTACCTCTTTAATTAGAAGTTGCCCAAATTTGAAATATTTTTTTAAATAAATTGTGATCTCCCAGGGAACTCCTAGTGACCTCTTATGGAACCCTAGGGTTCCATGAAACCCTGGTTGAGAAACCCTGGTCTACCTGATGTTTCAGTTTTAAGGAATTGGTACACCTCAAATGCGACTGATTTTATTGTAGAAGTTTACAGTAATCATTTAATCATTTGAACTTAGCCAAAATAAATTTGGCAAATAACAGAAAGTGTGGGTTTTCCCCCCCTTGTAATTAAATTTGAATGATAAATAAATAAAATAAATAAACACAATTTCCATCCCAGCATTTCTAGGAAAGATTGAATTTCCACTTGTATGGAGGGAGATATCTTAAATGTCCCTTCCCAGATCACACAGAAAACTCCAAGATTTTTATATCTCTATTGTAGGTCAAGTCAAGGCCAGTTCTCTCCCAGTTCTCAACCACTGCAAGGTTGGGCTTGGAATGAGAAAGTTTTTTCTTTATGTTTTTTGTTTTTTGTTTTTCAAAGGCGGCTCCTTCTTTCCTTCTTTTGTCTTGCTGGCATGAGCCTGGTAAGGCTTTGGATGAAATGATTCCTCTGCCTTTGGATCTTCCCATCAAAAGCTGTAAACAGTTTGGGCTATGCTTTATTTATAGATTTAGTCAGTAAGTGTGAATAATGGGGCTGTATCTTATTGATAACACTGAAGTGTGTTAAAGGCAGACCCTAATTTATCATAGGTGAACTTTTCACATTAGAAATTACAATGTGGCAGTGAGTTTTTGTAGGCCTCTGAAGGATACATCCAAGACTGGAAGGGGAGGAAGGCTACATAATTGCAGAGCCCTGCTCCACACAGATGCTCACATAGTGTTTTGAATCACGTGGAAAAATGTGAAAGACATGAGCATCAACACAAAGCAAATTGAAAGGCATCTGAGGTAGCATCTTTAAAGTATGGAAATGATTTTCCTACAGAGACCCAAATAATTTCTGAAATGAACAAAACACATCCTTTTTTGACTCTTCCTATCAAATCCACATACAGGAAGCTAAGCATGTAGCTTCTCTCATTCAGTTTAACAGAATACTGTCCCTCCTTACTTATGTTAATAATCCAGTCACTTCTGGAGCAATTCCCACTTCCCACTTCTGGAGCAAATTCTATAATCTTTCTCTCTCCTCTGCCCATTATATGCCTGACTTGATCTTGCCATCCCATTTGTATTTTCCGTTCATTATACCTGAAGAAGCTGAAATTATTTTAAGTATGACTTGAAGGAAGAGTGCTGTGCTAAACATTGAAACATACTGACTTCAAAGAATAATGAATGCCCTGACTAAGCAAGCATTTTGATTTTTTTTAGATGCATCATGCTTTATGGTAAGTTTTCAACATGAATAGATAGGGAGAATTAGCACTATCTCATAAATAATGTAGAAGATAATTTAACAAAAAATGTATGTGGCATTTAACTACAGTAAATAATGGGTTAAATCTCTCTCTCTCTCTCTCTCATTCAACGCATACCTAATTTCATCAAATGAAAAGCCACCCAGAATTAGTCTGTTTTCAGGATTTCATATATCAACAGTCCTTGTATTCGTATCAGTGGAGTCCACCTAAAGGATGGGCTTAATCTGCTTAATGTTCAATTTGATTTTAGAAAATGCGATATAAATTAGGTCTATGTCAGGTATAAATATTTATAGCTTCCAGTGTACCCCCCCCCAAAAAAAGGAACAGTTGCATCTTCTGCTTTCAATATGCTTCAGTCAGACTAATTTTACATAAACAAATTAACATCTTAAAAGCCCAATTCACCCTAGTGTTAGTTAGGAAATAATCTACCATAATAGGAAATCAGTCCAACAATGCTAAAAACAAAAGTCTTAAATAAGTGCAGTTTTATAAAACTATACCAGTAAGGTGACACGGTTTAGTTAATTAGTTACAGAGAGATGACTGATCCTTATTCTTCAAGGGGCATTTCAAACATTTTAGATACTGCTACAAATAAAGACTGAATATAAATCTAATAATAAGAACAAGAACAACAAAAGCAAATACTTGATTAGGGAGGCAGGAGTTTTTTTTTAATATTCTATCCCACCTTTATTATTTCTATAAATAACTCAAGGCCACGAACATACCTAATACTCCTTCCTCCTCCTATTTTCCCCACAACAACAACCCTGTGAGGTGAGTTGGGCTGAGAGAGAGGGACTGGCCCAAGGTCACCCGGCCGGCTTTCAGGCCTAAGGCGGGACTAGAACTCTTGGTCTCCTGGATTCTAGCCCGTTGCCTTAACTACTACCAAAAGCTCTATTAATATTAAATTGTAGTTGGTATATACAGTACATATTTCATGCTATAGCACTTTTAAATATGCTATATTTCATATCCTAGTCTGCTAACTGATATAATCATCATGTAGCATTCTTGTTGACTGTGCAAATCCTAAAGCTTGCAGATGACAGCGCCAGGGGACTATCTAAGTTAAGATTCAAAGGTAATGTCTTTAAAACCTTGTATCCCCTAACATGAAACATTCTTTCATCTCCCTCAGCTTATTGTTAAAATCAACTTGGTAAACAAGAGAAGACGCATGGCCAATATTGGAATCACAGAAAGAGAGGTTCCCAAAGTTTAGCGTATGTGATCAAACTGATTAATGTGGTACTCAGAAGAAACAGATAAATTCCACAGACTTTTCCCATAAATGACAACCTTTTATTATGTGTTGGGATTCTTGCTTTGAATTAAAAGACCACGTATTTGTTGAGGAGCATCAAATGTTCTTCTAAGAAAAAGGCGATGTCAGGCTAAACCTGCTCCTTTTTGACATCAGGTTAAAGTTGTTCTGTTTTAGTTTAAGATTTATTATTTTAATTCCAAAACTGAGGCTTTCACTCTTGAACTTGATTGACTTTTTAGGTGTTACATTTATATTAATTTATTCTGATGGGTTCTTGGTACTTTTCTAAGCTTGGTAGTTTTCTTGCAGATGTTTCATTACCAGGCTAGGTAACATCATCAGTGCATGAGAGAGTGGGATTTGCTGGCTGATTATATATAGTAGCTTGCCTTGCCAGTCTTGTTGGGGGTGTGGCTTCCTCCTTGGTAGTTCCTTGATTAGGGTATTGTTTCTTCCCTGATTGTTTATCTGGTGCTGTTTCCTGCTTTATTCTGAATCAGCATGTCAATAGTTTTTGTATTGCATATTGCTTTTTTCCTGATTCTATTATACTTTAAAATATAGCTATTAGGTTTTAAATGATATTGCCTGGAGATCATTGCTTTATCATCACTTATAAATTAAGTAAATGTTTCTGACCATGTTCACAATATTTTCTTGAATCAGTACAGCCTTACAAATGGGTTTTATCACAACAACAGTTTCAACAGGCTACAAATATATATACCAATACTCACTTTTTGTAGCTCATCAACTGCTTATAAGATAAAGCAAAAAGAATTATTATCATAGAATGGAAGGACTGGAAGGGACCTTGGAGATCATCAACCCATCCCACAGCCAGTCCTCTGCATAAATTCATAAAAACATCATTCCCAGCAGATTTTGTTGTTTATTCGTTTAGTCGCTTCCGACTCTTCATGACTTCATGGACCAGCCCACACCAGAGCTTCCTGTCGGTCGTCAACACCCCCAGCTCCCCCAAGGACGAGTCCGTCACCTCTAGAATATCATCCATCCATCTTGCCCTTGGTCGGCCCCTCTTCCTTTTGCCTTCCACTCTCCCTAGCATCAGCATCTTCTCCAGGGTGTCCTGTCTTCTCATTATGTGGCCAGAGTATTTCGGTTTTGCCTTTAGTATCATTCCCTCAAGTGAGCAGTCTGGCTTTATTTTCTGGAGGATGGACTGGCTTGATCTTCTTGCAGTCCAAGGCACTCTCAGAATTTTCCTCCAACACCACAGTTCAAAAGCATCGATCTTCCTTCTCTCAGCCTTCCTTATGGTCCAGCTCTCGCAGCCATATCTTACTATGGGGAACACCATTGCTTTAACTATGTGGACCTTTGTTGTCAGCATGATGTCTCTGCTCTTAACTATTTTATCGAGATTTGTCATTGCTCTTCTCCCAAGGATTAAGCGTCTACTGATTTCCTGACTGCAGTCAGCATCTGCAGTAATCTTCGCACCTAGAAATACAAAGTCTTTCACTGCTTCTACATTTTCTCCATTTGCCAGTTATCAATCAAGCTGGTTGCCATAATCTTGGTTTTTTTGAGGTTTAGCTGCAAGCCAGCTTTTGCACTTTCTTCTTTCACCTTCATCATAAGGCTCCTCAGTTCCTCTTCACTTTCAGCCATCAAAGTGGTATCAACTGCATATCTGAGATTGTTAATGATTCCTCCAGCGATTTTAACTCCAGCCTTGGATTCCTCAAGCTCAGCATGTTGCATGATGTGTTCTGCATACATGTTGAATAGGTAGGGTGAGAGTATACAACCCTGCTGTACTCCTTTCCCAATCTTAAACCAGTCCGTTATTCCGTGGTCTGTTCTTACTGTTGCTACTTGGTCGTTATACAGATTCCTCAGGAGGCATACAAGATGACTTGGTATCCCCATACCACTAAGAACTTGCCACAATTTGTTATGGTCCACACAGTCAAAGGCTTTAGAATAGTCAATAAAACAGAAATAGATGTTTTTCTGAAAGTCCCTGGCTTTTTCCATTATCCAGCGGATATTGGCAATTTGGTCCCTAGTTCCTCTGCCTTTTCTAAACCCAGCTTGTACATCTGGCAATTCTCGCTCCATGAATTGCTGAAGTCTACCTTGCAGGATCTTGAGCATCACCTTACTGGCATGTGAAATGAATGCCACTGTTGGATAATTTGAACATTCTTTAGTGTTTCCCTTTTTTGGTATGGGGATATAAGTTGATTTTTTCCAATCTGATGGCCATTCTTGTGTTTTCCAAATTTGCTGGCATATAGCATGCATTAGCTTGACAGCATCATCTTGCAAGATTTTGAACAGTTCAGCTGGGATGCCGTCATCTCCTGCTGCCTTGTTATTAGCAATGCTTCTTAAGGCCCATTCAACCTCACTCTTCAGGATGTCTGGCTCTAACTCACTGACCACACCATCAAAGCTATCCCCAATATTGTTATCCTTCCTACAAAGGTCTTCTGTATATTCTTGCCACCTTTTCTTGATCTTTTCTTCTTCTGTTAGGTCCTTGCCATCTTTGTTTTTGATCATACCCATTTTGGCCTGGAATTTACCTCCGATGGTTCTAATTTTCTGGAAGAGGTCTCTTGTCCTTCCTATTCTATTGTCTTCTTCCACTTCCGCGCATTGCTTGTTTAAAAATAATTCCTTGTCTCTTCTGGCTAACCTCTGGAATTTTGCATTTAATTGGGCATATCTCCCACTATCACTGTTGCCTTTTGCTTTCCTTCTTTCTTGGGCTACTTCTAGTGTCTCAGCAGACAGCCATTTTGCCTTCTTGGTTTTCTCTTTCTTTGGGATGTATTTTGTTGCCGCCTCCTGAACAATGTTGCGAACTTCTGTCCAGAGTTCTTACGGGACCCTATCTACTAAGTCCAGTCCCTTAAATCGATTCTTCACCTCCACTGCATATTCCTTAGGAATATTAGTGAGCTCATATCTAACTGATCTGTGGGTCTTCCCTAATCTCTTTAGTCTGAAACTAAATTGTGCAAGAAGAGTTTGTGATCTGAACTACAGTCAGCTCCAGGTCTTGTTTTTACCGACTGTATAGATGTCCGTCACCTTTGGCTGCAAAGGATGTAGTCAATCTGATTTCTGTGTTGTCCATCTGGTGAAGTCCACGTATAAAGCTGTCTCTTAGGTTGTTGGAAGAGAGTGTTTGTTATGCAGAGTGAGTTGTCTTGGCAAAATTCTATCAGCCTATGTCCTGCTTCGTTTTGTTTTCCCAGGCCATGCTTACCTGTACTTCCAGCTGTCAATTGACCGCCCACCTTAGCATTCCAGTCTCCTGTGATGAAAATAACATCTCTTTTAGGCGTGTTGTCCAGTAGGTGCTGCAGATCCTCATAGAACTGCTCTACTTCAGCTTCTTCAGCATCTGTGGTTGGGGCGTATATTTGGATCACTGTGATGTTAGATGGCTTGCCCTGAATTCGAATAGAGGTCCTTCTATCGTTTTTTGGATTGTATCTGAGCACTGCTTTAGCCACTTTACTATTAATTATGAAGACTACTCCATTTCTTCTGTGGTCCTCTTGTCCACAGTAGTAGATCTGGTGGTCATTTGATGTGAAGTGGCCCATTCCAGTCCATTTCAGTTCACTGACGCCCAGAATGTCTATCTTTAATCTTGACATCTCACCAATAACCACATCCAATTTGCCCTGGCTCATAGATCTTACATTCCAGATTCCAATGGTGTGTTGATCCTTAGAACATCGGATTCGCCGTTCACCACCAGCACCGTCGGCTGCTAGCCGTCCTTTTGGCTTTGAGCTAGCTGCATCATCACCTCTGGGTCTAGTTGAACTCATCCTCTGTTCCTCCCCAGTAGCATTTTGACCATCTTCCGACCTGGGGGTCTCATCTTCCGATGGTATACCGACATATCTCTGGTTGTACTGATCCATTTAGTTTTCACGGCAAGTATACTGGGGTGGGTTGCCATTACCTTCCCCAGGGATCGCATTTAGTCTGACCTTTCTGTCATGACCTTCCCATCTTGGGTGGCCCTTCACGGGTTAGCTCATGGCATCATTGAGGTGCTCAAGCTCCAGCACCACAACAAGGTAACGATCCTTTGCTGAAGTTCCACCAGATAGCCTCCTGCAAAAAAGGGAAACCGCCTCCCTCATCTGTATCACTGAACAGCTGTTACCTTTAAGAATGTTTTTCTGATGTCTAAACAAAATCTTCTTCCTTGTAATTTAAACCTATTGCTTTCTGCCCTGTCTTCTAGAACTGAGAACAATTCTGCCTCACCACTGACATGACAGCCCACTAATTACATCATTCTTAAATCATAAAAGCCCCCTTGCCTAAGACCAAGTTAAGCAACTAGATGAGTAGCTACTTTCAAGCCTTGATAATATAAAATGAGATAAAACAAGGTAATTCTTATATCTAGTCAAAAGAAATCTATGAGTTCAATAGCACCCAGGTGCATAGGACTGCATTTAAGGAAACCAAAGTTAATTCTACTCAAAGATAAGTAACCTGTAGCTCTTCAGACTATAATTCCCATCCTTGGTGGTTGTCAGTTGCGTCAAAAAACGTCTGACAGATGTAACTTAAGGCAATGAATTCAATAACTGAGAGCTCAATTTTAAGATCTGCAATGCTGACAAATAGAAATGCTTATGCTTGGAAATGTTCTTAGACTTGCTAGCCCAGTATCAAAAGGCATGTTATAAAAAGGGCACCATGGTAATGTTTTGTGTGACTCTGGTGTATTAAGAGAAATGCAAATGATTATCATCTTCACCCAAATGCCAACTCATACCAAAAGTATGCTTTAGAGCTTCTGGTTTTGTTTAGGGGAGGGGAAGCAGTATGTAAACTGACTGAATCAATAAAGCATGATTTAGGCCTAAATTATATAATTAGGGCACAACTACTTCAGTGGAGATGTGAAATCCAGGTAACAGAAGGCCCTAAAACTGTGTGGTCGGGAGTAGTAAAGTTGCTAACCATCCCTTTTTTATTTCTCTGAACTAAGGTGGAAATTTTGGATCATCCATATAATTAGCACCTAATGGGACGCGGTGGAACTGCGGGTTAAACCGCTGAGCTGCCGATCGGAAGGTCGGCGGTTCGAAACCGCGCGGCGGGGTGAGCTCCCGTTGCTCGTCCCAGCTCCTGCTCACCTAGCAGTTCGAAAACATGCAAATGTGAGTAGACCAATAGGTACCGCTTCGGCGGGAAGGTAACGGCGTTCCGTGTCGTCATGCTGGCCACATGACCCAGAAGTGTCTATGACGCCGCCTCCAAGGCTTAGAAACGGAGATGAGCACCACCCCCTAGAGTCGGACACGACTGGACTTTACGTCAAGGGAAACCTTTAATGGCATAACTAACACTAATTGCCTGTCTTCAGTCTGAACTAGAGTTTTACCAGGTTAGTGACACAGGATACTTTTTTTTAATTGGACTTTTAAAAAACATCAATGGCTTTTGTACATAATTAACTGCCTACACTTACTGAAATTCTTTATGTAAACAGAAATAATAGCTTAAAAAAAAGAATATTACTTTAAATTTCCTGAAATGCTATGCATCTGTTATGTACAAATAATAACAGCAGAAGTTGTCCAAATAATGACAGCAAACGTTGCCTGGAAAAAAAAATTAAAATATAGTTTAACATTTTATTAATCAAGATATTTTAAAAACTGTGTAATCCTATATTCATTTAGTTCAGGATATAGCCCACTGAATATATCTTACAGGTAGTCCTTGCTTACTGACCATTCATTCAATGACAATGTGAAGTAACAACGGTGCTGAAAAAATAACTTTAAGACCAATTTTCGACCATTTTCGACATTCACAGCATCCCTCATTCATGTGATTGCCCTTACAGTCAGTACATGTTGTTCTGTGCCTGACCTGTTGTTTTTCTTTTTTTCTCCCCTTGCAGACTGGAGAGATTGGAGAAGAAGGGCTTAGAAGAAAGTGTGCAGGCACACAATGGGGAATACACATCAAAAGCAATGAGCCGGCACCAGCAGCCACAAGTGCACTCAGCAAATAGCTGGTGTATTCCCTATTGTATGCCCACTTATTTTCTTCATCTCCAATGCTTTGCATAGGGGTGGGGGGGTGGGCAGAGGGGATATTGCCTACAGAAATTGCTTGGCAGAGCCCTTCTTTTCTAGAGAGATGAGGGGAGAAGAGGGGCTGTAGTTGGCACATGGGAGGAGTATGGGGGTGGGCAAGAGAGAGGCATGTGCATGTGTCTTCTCTCTTGCTTTGCAGACCCAGGTGGGGGTGGTGCATTTGGACAAGGGGAGATCAGCGAGGAGAGAAGGGGAGCTTCCATTTGAGGGCTGTCTGCAACAGAGCCCTTGGCAAAGCCCTGTCCTTCACCAATTCCCCCTTTCCGCCTTCCAGTGCCCATATTGGGCTAGGGATGTCCCACACACACCATATGCATGAACAGAACATTATGCATGAATGGAACATTATGAAATGACATCAACCAGCTGATGTTAAATACTAACTAAACATTCCAAAGGACTTATACAAAACAATCTTACTCTTATTTCCAGATTAGCGTCAGACTGTCAATAAACCAGGAAGTCAAAGCCATTAGCCAAGAGGCCAGCAATAATCAGCTCTGGATTGTGTACGGTTTTGACTTAAAATTACAGGTTACTCACTACAAAACTATCCTACCAGATCAAGAAGAGTTTGGTTAGTTCTGCAGGTTCAATGCAGCAGGAGACTATAGTTTAACAAGCCATATCTTCACTAACATCACAAAATGTCATGAGTAAGGATGGCGAGCAAGGGGCTCCCACCCAGACTGTCAAGCGCATGCGTAGCACTGAGGAACTGTTCAGCCATTCAAAGAGACACAGATCGGGACCGCCTTAACCTTTGGGGTTTATATGGCTGGGTTTTCCCACGCTTCCTCAGTTTGTTAGGATTCTTGTTAAGTACTACTAATAAATATTAGAGACCAAGTCATTGTCTCAGTGTGTTTCCTGGTAATCAGGACACAAAAGGTTATCAGCCAAATTCTATCATACAGTAAATGCTGCAATCCTTCCAGCTACTTTGTGTTGATGCTTATATTAAAATAACAAAACTACATCTGAAAAGTCTACTCAATGAGATGGGCAGCTATAGAACTCAAATAAATAAATAAATAAATGCACTTTTCCTCATGTAGTAGTCCAGTAGTAGGCAAGCAATGTTCTTGATCCTCACAATACAGCCCTCAGGATTTTCTCTCTCTTTGTCTTTTCTTCTGGGCAAATTGATACACCATCACCCAAAAAACCCAACCACCACAAATAGAACTAGGTTGCAGCCACGTACCATTTTTATTTGCTGAGAGCATGGGCATAGAAAGATCCTTGTAAATAAAGATGATGTTAGTGGCACCAATTTTGCACCATGCCAATTTCCCAGTTATTTTTTAAAAAATAAAAGACTCTTTCAATAATCAGCTAGGTCGGGCAAGGAGTTGGTAAGTGGCAAAGAAGGTATTCATGTAGAATCCATTTAGTGACTGTGCTGCAAACATAGGAGCTGATGGATTGGTGCTGAAATATGCTGCAGGGATTGTATAACTAGAAGAGAAAACTATCAGTGGAACCAAAGTCCTGGATATATTTTATGAAACACAAAGCACCTAAGACTACAAGGTGATACAAGAGATAAGTAAAGAATAATTGCAAGACAGAGACCAGCTCAAAACTCATACAGGACAACTTTGTGAATTGGCGTTTTTGTTCCCCCTCCCTTCCCCTCCCCTTACAGGGCTCTTTTATATTCAATATAAGCACCTTCTCTCTGACACACATTTATCTTATTTCTTTTCTCTGTCCTCACACAAACACATATACATTTTTCTCTCACACATATAAACAATTTCCTCTGTTTCCTCTCCATTCTCCCCTCCAATCATACACATGGAGATGAACATACATATGTATAATACCTTTTTTTTAATAAGGCTATCAGATCTGGGCTGCAAAAATCCAAACTATGCTACATTCCAATAGAATATGCTATATTCAGATCCACCTGAATCCTTTTATTCCCCAAACAACTAATTTACAGCAATATGCTTCATATTCGCTTTACAAATTTCAAGTTTTCCTTGGTTGATGCTTCTCATATTCGATGCTCCAATTGTGTAAAACAAGGAACTCTTCTTTTAGGATTGTCACTGAGATCAGCCAGATTTCTTGTTACCTGTGAAAGTAACTAGATGAATGTCTTCTAACTGGGGGTGGGGGGCGCACCATCAGGCAACATTTGTTAAGATGTTTCAGCCATGTCCATTAGGTTTTCTTGGCAACAACACAGATTGCCACTGTCTTCTTCCAGGCTTGCTTTGAGTTCTTCCTTCTAAGCAAGTTGGTTTCCCTCATGACTGTAGAGCCCCCACCTGCCCTCATCCCCACTGCAGGTTATCCTTGGCTCCGTCCATTTCCTTTTGTCCATACCAACAAGGATGTGCATCCCATGAGCTCCAACTCCTGCCAGCATCATTTTCAGGGTTACTGAAATTTCTGACACCCTCCACATCATATCCATGTGGTAATTTCCAGGGGATTTAGCAATACAAGTATTGATCAAGAAAAGGAAAGTGCCTTGTCTGTGTCTGATCAGAATGCTTCATGCCTTTTCTGTTTACAACCTCCTACCTGAGGTCAAGGTTGTCTTGATCTGCTGAAACATTGCTAAGGAAATTCTCTCCCATCTCTCCCAGGGTTCCTCTTCATTCCCAAAGGGCATCAAAGGAAAGACACTATATCCAGCGCTCTTCTTTATTCATCTGTATATGAATCTCTGGAATTTTTCCATAATCCTCCCTTAAAATTCTAGAGTCTCCTTTACTTCTCTGTTCCCTATTCATTAATATGTATGACAGCAGAGAAGAGGAGAATTGGAAAAGGAATACTTTCTGTAGTCTCAGCATTATGAATATGTTTACTTTTCCCATTTCCTGCAATTCAATATAAAACAATACAACATAAGCCATTTTTAAAAAAAAATCTGGGACATAAGTAGTCTAAATAATAGCAAATCAGGTCACGAGCACTTTGCAGTTCTGTTAAGTGCACAGTGACTCAGCTTGTATGTTGTCAGACTTACAGAAAGATGATCTGGCATATAAAAGTAGGCCACAGTGAACACATTAGAGAAATCTATTTGTTGGCACAATATTCATCTGCCACTGTACAGCAGCAGCTATTTATTCTATACTGTAAATAGAATATGTCAAATGAATGGTTTTTTACAGCACTGTTAATATTCAGGCAGGATGCTAGACACTGAGTGTGTTCAAGGGGGAACCACAGTATCTAGAGATACATGGTATATAAGCCCCCTGAAAAAAATTCTTATTAAAAGTCGACTGACCTTGAGAATGGCTGTGGTTTCATGCTACACAAATAAGCAGAAGTCAAACTTGGACTTACATTGTACTTCCTGACTATCTATTGCTTCATAATATTGTTCACAAACTGTTATCAAAATAGCCAGTTTGTGATATAACACTACAAACACTCCACTAATATATTCTATCAGACATCTTGCGGGTGTGTTAATTCAGTACCTCCTGCTTTCTTTAGAGCAGCTGCTGAAGAAGTACTTTGCAATGCCTACTATATCAGTTTTGTTTCTGGAGCACTGAAACATTTTGCTAGGAGATGAATTAGCTGGAAATTGCTACTGTATATTTCACTTTCTTTTTCACTTTCTTCTAGATTTCTCCTCAGCTTAGTGTCCTGTTCAGACTAGAGGCAGCCAGACAGATTATCAAAAATACTCTTTATTAATTAACTGTTTACAATAAATAAGTCCTTAGAATCAAGAAAGAACTGGGTTCAGTCAAGACCAACTGGGCAGAGGCAAGGAAACCAGCAAGACTGCAGGAGGAGGCAGCAACAAGGCAGCAGAACAGGACTCTCCAATGGAGACTGGAAGACTGGGAGAAACTGGAGTGCAAGGCGCTACTGAAGCTGAAGTCAACAGATCTTGAACTGGAATACTACTTGAATTAAGCTGGCACTGGAACATGGGACAGGGCTGGCCGGAGTCCCCTAGAATGTTCTGAAGACTAAGGACCAGACTGGACTGGACTTGATGACCCAGGAGGGACTGGATACTGTATACTGGGGACTGAAGACTCAAAGCAGGACTGAGAACTTGGAACAAGGCTGGACTTGGCTGGAAGCCCTGGACTAGGCTGGTGTCATGAGTAAGGATGGCGAGCAGGGGGCTCCCATCCAGACTGTTAAGCGCATGCATAGCACTGAGGAATTGGGCAGCCATTCAAAGAGACACAGATCGGGACCGCCTTAACCTTTGGGGTTTATATGTCTGGGTTTTTCCCACGCTTCTTCAGTTTGTTAGGATTCCTGTTATGTACAAGCAATAAAACATTAGAGACCAGTTCCTTGTCTCAACGTGTTTCCTGGCTGTTAGGACAGCTGGGTACTCTTGACTAGGAACTCGGAGCAAGGCTGAGAACTCGGAGCAAGGCTAGACTTGACTGGAAGCCCTGGACTAGGCTGGATTCTCTGGACTAGGAACTCAGAGCAAGGCTAAACTTGACTGGAAGCCCTGGACTAGGCTGGATTCTCTGGACTAGGAACTCAGAGCAAGGCTAGACTTGACTGGAAGCCCTGGACTAGGCTGGATTCTCTGGACTAGGAACTCAGAGCAAGGCTAAACTTGACTGGAAGCCCTGGACTAGGCTGGATTCTCTGGACTAGGAACTCAGAGCAAGGCTAGACTTGACTGGAAGCCCTGGACTAGGCTGGATTCTCTGGACTAGGAACTCGGAGCAAGGCTGAAGGCTCAAAGCAAGGCTGGACTCGACTGGAAGTACTGGACTGGACAGCAATTGGGATTTATGATCAGATAGGTGTGAAACTCCTGAACAAGGCTGAGCACTCAAAATGTGGCTGGACTGGATGGAAGAATCACTGAGAGACTGGAGGTCGAAGGCACACTGAAGCTGCATGGGAGACCTGGAACTAACCAGCAATCTAGAAACATTGCAAGGCTGCACCAAAGACTCAGGGTGAAACTGCAGACTGGAGGTATGACAAGGCTGGACTGGAGATGCTGGACATGGCTGGAATCTCAAAACAGGGCAAGAAGTGCACCTGGAATGACACAAGATGAACACAGAGAGCTGAGGCTGGATGCAAGACTGAGGTTGCTGGGCTCAGTGATGAGAGGATCCTCGATGGCAGCACACGCAGGATACGAGTCCTCTTCAGTGGAGAACAATGGCGCTGATTCCTCTTCGGTAACAGACCCTGTCTCTGATGCTGGTAGGGACTCTTCTGCAGATGCTGCAGGCTCGTAGGATCAGTTGTCTCCGGCAGCTTGCTCTACGCGCATCTGCCTTTTATGCTGATCCTTCACACGCCTGGACTCTTCTGCAGCCAATCGGGCTGCCTTCTCCTTCGTGCGTTTTTCTGCCCGTCATTGGTACACACTGATTGGAGGATTCAAATCCTCCACTGAATCTTGGCCAATCAGTGCCTTAAGACTCTTCCCATGCTGCTGACTCATCTTCAGGTTTCGCTTTCCCAGTTTCAGCCCAGTAAGTTTCTATTTCCTCCTCTGACTCAGAAGGAGTTTCGATTTCTGAGTCAGAGGCAGGCTTGATTCTCACACTTGGATGCATTTGTAGAATTTTTTGTGACAATTTTGAAAAGATTTTGACTGCGTTTTAGCTTTTGGAGTTATGATTTTTAACATTTTGTGATGGTAAGGAAGATGCACCCTTATTCTTTTGATATTCAAGCAGATTTATATGAATTATATGGCATAGGGCCTTGTTACTTGAGGGACTATCTGTCTCCCATAGTATCTGCCCAGCCAATTCAATCTGGTAGGGTTAGTGTGCTCCACATTCCTTCGATTAAACAATGCCACCTACCACAACCCTGGGAGTACGCCTTCTCTGTAAGGGTGCCTGCCCTCTGGAATGAGGTTCCCCGAGATTCAAACAGCCCCCACCCTACTGGTCTTTCGAAGGGTGAGGGTGACTGAAGCCTCCTTTAGACTAGGTACTGTAGCTTGTTTACCTTTGTTCCCATCCAGTTTCCTCATCTTGCCATCTTTACCCTTTTTGTTTTTTGTTGTTTTTCTTATTTTTAATGTTTTAAACTATGTGTAAACTGCCCAGACTTGTTGGGTGTCAGGCAGCATATAAATGTAATATATTATTTGTATTATTATTATTATTATTATTATTAATAATAATAATAATAATAATAGGATATTGCTCCATCAATCAAGATTGTGAATAACAATTTCAGTTTCCCCATCCAGATTATTTGCACATTTCTCAGTTCCTTCCGTATACAGGTAGTCCTGATTGCCTTGTTTAGTGATCTTTCAAAGTTACAATGGCTGGGGAAAAAAAGTTTGTGACCCATCTTCACATTTACAGCCATCGCAGCATCCCACGGTCACATGATCGCTATTCAGGTACTTCACAACCAGCACACATTTCTGACCATCGCAGCATCCCATGGTCATGTGATTGCCATTTGTGAGCTTTGCAACCAGCTTCCAGGAAGCAGAATTAATGGAGAATGTGGAAGTGAAATCACGAGTTATGGTGTGATATCTCACTTAATGACCACGGTGATTCATTTAGTGAGGGAAATGGAAGTGAAGTCGTAAGTCTGGCATGGTCATATGGTTTTTCACTTAGTGACCACAGCACTTAGCAATGGAGTTGCTGGTCTCAATTGTGGTTGGTAAAAACAAGGGCTACCTGTACATCTTATCCAACAATTTCCCTAAAATATTTGCTATATTAAGTGAACTACATCCAGTTCAGTGACTGAATCATGTCTAAGAAATGTATGTTCTAATGGTGATTTTTTTAGTTAATTAGGTTTTGTTGTAATCAACAGGTTTTTATGCCAAAATCATCTATGCCTATTTCTGCATGATAAGAGGTTTCCTCGGGGGAGAGAAGATATATTAATTATATGACATACATAATGTGGCTGAAACTGCTGTCAAATAACTTTGAAATCAGAGTTATCACAAATGGATTTGTCTCTCTACCCTCCAAATTATGTCATGGCACCCAACAATGTTCTTATGTGCCAATTTTGTTTTGACAATCCTTGACAATTATGTAATGTCGCTACCAAAGCTTGTTGAAGCTATACAGCAATGTAATCATATTCTGACTATACTATTATTTGGAACAAGTCTACTTTGTTTCCATTGGGATCTGCTATGTCTATAGATTACTGTGGGAGATTAGAATTTACAATTTGTACAGATTCTATAAAATGCTTTGCTTTGTGCCTCTTCCAAAGTTTATCACATATGAAATATGTCTAAATGTACAGATGTAATTTTAGTGGATACATCTTGATAGTCAAAACTCCCATTAAGTCTTTGGAGTGAGATTAATATGATTTAACATGAATTTGCACTGAGATTAATGCATATCTTAAGAGGAATTCCAGTGACAATTCCCATTGGATACTTCATAGAGATAGATAATGAGAAAAAAATTAAGGGAAACTAAAGCCCCTAGAATATCTTTGGCCAAACTGCAGTTACCTTATGAGGATGGTGGCTTTAACCTGCCAGATTTTCAATTATATAATTGGGTTTTTATCTTAACATCCATATTTTTCCTGAATGGAGCTTATGATAATTACTTTAGTCTGTGGGATCATTTGGAAAGCAAATATGTAACACCTTTGGAACCTTGGCAGCTGTCAGGTTCTAGGTACATTTAAACCAGGATCTTGGTTTCTGCTCTGAAAGCCACTAGGCAAATTTGGTTATTAATAGGTACACAGTTACAATTTGATCCCGAATCACAAGAGAATTTGACACTGTGATATAACTCAAATCTAAAAAAGTGGGAGATATGATCTATTGAAATGCTTGTGCTAAACAAGGAATTAATATTTTAAATCAGTTGATTTTCAATAGTTTTAAAGATTTTGAGAGACTATCTTTTGTGGAGGGGGGGAGGTTCGTGTTTAGCTTGCCTTCAACATATGCTTGATACTATATGAGACTGAAACATGTATTAAGTAAACGGTATGGCCTGGATGCTTTAGTACTCTGAGGTACTTGCAATTTGACTTTCTTGAATAGAAACCAACAATTCACTTTTATAAGGTATTAAAAAGTGAAATGAAAGTTACTATTAGCTACATATTTGGTCTGTGGAAAGAACTGGAATATCAATTTTGAAAAAATCAAGGGCTCCAGGTATTAAAAATGTGGAATGTACTTGTGATTTTTTAAAAAAACACTAATTTGTCAGAAAATATTATTTCAGATCTATTGGACCCCCCTAAAAAGAATGGACATTAGACTCTTTATGTTGGTTATGTAAGAAATTTAAAAGTTAACTCACATGATTTGGCTTTGTTCTTTTATAACTATGGTTTCAAATTAATAGGCATGTTAACATAACTTTGGGAAGGAATATGTTTAAGGATCTCAAAGTGATGTTGAATTATTTTTCTAAAAAAATGGAATTTGTCATCTTGTGAAGAATTTTGGCTGTATGGAGCATGGAATGCAGCAAAGGGGTAATTTTGCATAACTAGAAAGAAAGGAATGGTTGTAAGGAATGGATACAAGATATGTGTCTATAATCTATTTCTGAAAAGTCTTTGTGCTCTAAAAATGAGAAGATGACACATGATGCTGCTATATAGGCCAGACTGGATGAGAAGCTTAATAACTGAATCTATTTTATGTAGATACTTAGACTTATCGTATAGATCTTTTCTTATTCTTCTTTTTGGTTTCTTATTAAGGTTAGCTCTTAATATATTTAATTTTTTTCTCACTGTATTATCACTATTCAGTGTGGTCTGATTCTTTTGTATTTTATGTATTAACACAAAACCCCCAAAGAATTCTGAAATGATAGACTGAAATGATGACTCTGAAGATGATGCAGAAAGACAAACATCATCATCTGAGAATAGATCCACCTAAACAAGAGAGGTCAATGCAACGGTACTCCTACTGCTTGTTTAGTGTTCATGAGTGCATGCACTGAGAAAAGTGGATCAGTAAAAAAAAAGTTTTGCTTACTGCATAAAATCCTACAATGAAACAAAAACATTTTTGTTCAAATAAATGAATTCCTATAGTCAATTGAGAAGTCTACTGACAATCTTTAAGGGGGAAAAAATGAGTATAATGGCAAAAAATATTAAGTAGCCTGAAAGTCATATACGTTCAGATATGCACCTCTCAGCACGTTCAGAGTAGTAGCGATTCCCATAATGTTTCATCTGAGCAACCAGGCTCTCCAGTTCTTTTCTGTTCTATTTTCATTATGCAAACTGGCCTAAACCACAAGGACAAGAACTTCATTAAAATACTCCCCAATGAGGTCTCTTTTTATGACCCGCTGTTCTAATTAGATTTTTGTCAATAGGAGGTACAAAACCATATTCCTCAAATCCTCAGGGCTGCAAGAATATAGTGTCCTTATATAAAGTACTGTTTCACTATCTTCTCTTTTCCCCTTCTCTCCATTTATATATAACCACGTCCTCCTTGCCCAGATCATACATCACCTGAAATCCATCTTGGCCTTAGCACTCTTAAAGAGAGAGGTCATGTATCAGGTTTATAAAGTCATCTCTCATCTTCATATTAAGGATTAATTGATATCACATAATCTCACAGCTGTGAAATGGGTGGCCATATAAATTGTTTAAATACATGAATTAGAATAAAAAATAATTAGGAGTAATTATGTTTTACTACTCTTTAATTATTTTATTGGGGAAAAACAATATTCAGACATATTTTTTAAATAAAACATTTATGAAAATAAACCAGAAATAAAACCAAAAATTGACAGACAAAAAGAAAAGAGAATTGTTAATTAATGTATACAAGTTGGGAATATAAAATTGTTAATACATATATAATTAAGGAGAATACAAATGACTAATCATCAACATTTAATATCTTTATCCAGAATGAGATTTTTGCCAATGGAGACAATCTATCAAGAAAAACTTTATTAATACAGTATAACTAATAAATGTTGTTGTTTATTCATTTAGTCGCTTCCGACTCTTCGTGACTTCATGGACCAGCCCACGCCAGAGCTTCCTGTTGGTCATCAACACCCCCAGCTCCCCCAGGGACGAGCCCGTCACCTCTAGAATATCATCCATCCATCTTGCCCTTGGTCGGCCCCTCTTCCTTTTGCCTTCCACTCTCCCTAGCATCAGCATCTTCTCCAGGGTGTCCTGTCTTCTCATTATGTGGCCAAACTATTTCAGTTTTGCCTTTAATATCATTCCCTCAAGTCAGCAGTCTGGCTTTATTTCCTGGAGGATGGACTGGTTTGATCCTCTTGCAGTCCAAGGCACTCTCAAAATTTTCCTCCAATACCACAGTTCCAAAGCATCGATCTTCCTTCTCTCAGCCTTCCTTATGGTCCAGCTCTCGCAGCCATATCTTACTACAAGGAACACCATTGCTTTAACTATGTGGACCTTTGTTGTCAGTGTGATGTCTCTGCTCTTAACTATTTTATCGAGCTTTGTCACTGCTCTTCTCCGAAGGATTAAGCGTCTTCTGATTTCCTGACTGCAGTCAGCATCCGCAGTAATCTTCGCACCTAGAAATACAAAGTCTTTCACTGCTTCTAAATTTTCTCCCTCTATTTGCCAGTTATCAATCAAGCTGGTTGCCATAATCTTGGTTTTTTTGAGGTTTAGCTGCAAGCCAGCTTTTGCACTTTCTCCTTTCACCTTCATCATAAGGCTCCTCAGTTCCTCTTCGCTTTCAGCCATCGAAGTGGTATCATCTGCATATCTGAGATTGTTAATGATTCCTCCAGCGATTTTAACTCCAGCCTTGGATTCCTCAAGCCCAGCATGTCGCATGATTTGTTCTGCATACAAGTTGAATAGGTAGGGTGAGAGTATACAGCCCTTCCATACTCCTTTCCCAATCTTAAACCAGTCCGTTGTTCCGTGGTCTGTTCTTACTGTTGCTACTTGGTCGTTATACAGATTCCTCAGGAGGCATACAAGATGACTTGGTATCCCCACACCGCTAAGAACTTGCCACAATTTGTTATGGTCTACACAGTCAAAGGCTTTAGAATAGTCAATAAAACAGAAATAGATGTTTTTCTGAAACTCCCTGGTTTTATCCATTATCCAGTGGATATTGGCAATTTGGTCCCTAGTTCCTCTGCCTTTTCTAAACCCAGCTTGTACATCTGGCAATTCTCGCTTCATGAATTGCTGAAGTCTATCTTGCAGGATCTTGAGCATTACCTTACTGGCATGTGAAATGAGTGCCACTGTTGGATAATTTGAACATTCTTTAGTGTTTCCCTTTTTTGGTATGGGGATATAAGTTGATTTTTTCCAATCTGATGTCCATTCTTGTGTTTTCCAAATTTGCTGGCATATAGCATGCATTACCATGACAGCATCATCTTGCAAGATTTTGAACAGTTCAGCTGGGATGCCGTCGTCTCCTGCTGCCTTGTTATTAGCAATGCTTCTTAAGGCCCATTCAACCTCACTCTTCAGGATGTCTGGCTCTAGCTCACTGACCACACCATCAAAGCTATCCCCAATATTGTTATCCTTCCTACAAAGGTTTTCTGTATATTCTTGCCACCTTTTCTTGATCTCTTCTTCTTCTGTTAGGTCCTTGCCATCTTTGTTTTTGATCATACCCATTTTGGCCTGGAATTTACCTCCGATGGTTCTAATTTTCTGGAAGAGGTCTCTTGTCCTTCCTATTCTATTGTCTTCTTCCACTTCCGCACATTGCTTGTTTAAAAATAATTCCTTGTCTCTTCTGGCTAACCTCTGGAATTTTGCATTTAATTGGGCATATCTCCCCCTATCACTGTTGCCTTTTGCTTTCCTTCTTTCTTGGGCTACTTCTAGTGTCTCAGCAGACAGCCATTTTGCCTTCTTGGCTTTCTCTTTCTTTGGGATGTATTTTGTTGCCGCCTCCTGAACAATGTTGCAAACTTCTGTCCAGAGTTCTTCCAGGACCCTATCTACTAAGTCCAGTCCCTTAAATCTATTGTTCACCTCCACTGCATATTCCTTAGGAATATTAGTGAGCTCATATCGAGCTGATCTGTGGGTCTTCCCTAATCTCTTTAGTCTGATCCTAAATTGTGCAAGAAGAAGTTCGTGATCTGAACTACAGTCAGCTCCAGGTCTTGTTTTTACCGACTGTATAGATGTCCGCCACCTTTGGCTGCAAAGAATGTAGTCAATCTGATTTCAATGTTGTCCATCTGGGGAAGTCCATGTATAAAGACATCTCTTAGGTTGTTGGAAGAGAGTGTTTGTTATGCAGAGTGAGTTGTCTTGGCAAAATTCTATCAGCCTATGTCCTGCTTCATTTTGTTCTCCCAGGCCATGCTTACCTGTAATTCCAGGTGTCAATTGACTGCCCACCTTAGCATTCCAGTCTCCCGTTATGAAAATAACATCTCTTTTAGGCATGTTGTCCAGTAGGTGCTGCAGATCCTCATAGAACTGCTCTACTTCAGCTTCTTCAGCATCTGTGGTAGGGGCGTATATTTGGATCACTGTGATGTTAGATGGCTTGCCCTGAATTCAAATTGAGGTCCTTCTGTCGTTTTTTGGATTGTATCTAAGCACTGCTTTAGCCACTTTACTATTAATTATGAAGGCTACTCCATTTCTTCTGTGGTCCTCTTGTCCACAGTAGTAGATCTGGTGGTCATCTGATGTGAAGTGGCCCATTCCAGTCCATTTCAGTTCACTGACACCCAAAATGTCTATCTTTAATCTTGACATCTCACCAATAACCATATCCAATTTGCCCTGGCTCATAGATCTTACATTCCAGATTCCAATGGTGTGTTGATCCTTAGAACATTGGATTCGCCGTTCACCACCAGCACCGTTGGCCGCTAGCCATCCTTTCGGCTTTGAGCTAGCTGCGTCATGACGTCTGGGGCTAGTTGTACTCATCCTCTGTTCCTCCCCAGTAGCATTTTGACCATCTTCCGACCTGGGGGTCTCATCTTCCGATGGTATACCGACATATCTCTGGTTGTACTGATCCATTTAGTTTTCACGGCAAGAATACTGGGGTGGGTTGCCATTACCTTCCCCAGGGATCGCATTTAGTCTGACCTCTCTGTCATGACCTTCCCGTCTTGGGTGGCCCTTCACGATTTAGCTCATGGCATCATTGAGGTGGTCTAGCTCCAGCACCATGACAAGGTAACGATCCTTTGCTGAAGAACTAATAAATAGTATCCAAATTTGATTAAACCACTTGTCCATTATGGAATTTTTCAAACTTTTTCGCTGCTATTTTTTCTGACAATGCCATTTAGCATGCTTTTTAGAATACTATTGATCCAGTGACAAAACCGCTGTCATTTTCCAATATTTCACAATAACAAATCTGTTTGCTAACAACTTAAATTTAGTTATTTTTATGCAACCTTTTTTATCTGTTGTACTAAATACAGACAATAATTCCAATGTGGTATTCATTTTAAAAGATTGTTGTGTAATATTCTCTTTTTTTAATAAGAATTTTATTAAGTTTCAAGCAAAGATAAAAGCTACATAAAAACTAAAAACTACAAAGAAAAAAACCTTAAAAATGTAGAAACACAAGAGAAAATTGTTCAAAAATTACAAAAAAAGGTGACTTCCTACTTTTAACATCCAGGATATACAAAACTTTTCCATAATCAAGCTCTTACTCTATATTAAACCAAAATCACATTATTTCTATAAATCATTCCATTGGCATTTTATGAAATCCACTAAATAGAGTTGCTCCCTCCCCTTACATTAAAAGAAATATATACAGTGTATGTGTATGTGTATATATATATACACGCATACACACACACACACACACACACCTCCGAATCAACTCCCCCCAAAAGATGACATTTATTTAATTATTTCCTTCCTCCTACTATTCTATACATTCCTGTCTACTATAATAAAGATCTGCCCTAACAGTCAGGAACCACGCTGAGACAAGGAATAGGTCTCTAGTGTTTTATTACTGCTACATTAGACAGAAAATCCTAACAAACTGAAGAAGCGTGGGAAAACCCAGACAGATAAACCCCAAAAGTCAAGGCGGGTATGTTCTGTGTCTCTTTGAATGCTCAACTCCTCACTACTACACATGCATTTTCCCCCCTGGATAGGGGCCCCCTCCTGCTCACCATCAGTGCTCATGACAAGATCAAACTAAAAAACATATAAATTGTCTGCCTAGACATTTATTTATTTTTAATTATTCCTTAATAATCTTAATCCAAATTGTTAAAGATAAACGAAATCAGCCAAACACTAAAAGCAATCCAGATATTCTTAAACCCTTATCCCACTTCAAGCATTTACATATCTCCACAATGTGCACAGAGCTTTTTTCTTAAACAAATCGAACAGCCCAACTGCCCCCTCAAAAACTCCGACTTCTCTTCAGGAGACCTCCCATATATAATAACCCCTTCTTTTTCATGGTGTTCCATCAGAAGATCAATTTCATTTATGGCTTGCAATTCAATCTCTCCCTTAAATTTCTTCAACTCGACTATCCAATCTTTATCCAGCATTTCAACAGAAGTCCCAATCTCACTCTTAGAAGAGACATTTCTGTCGCTGTTAAATTCCTCTGTTTCATCCATGACATCCCCAACCAGATGACATATTTTAGACCTCATATTTTCCTCAATGTCCTGAATGCCTTGCATAAAAACTTGGTAGGAATCAGAAAGAATCTGTTTAAAATCTTGGTGGAAGTCAGAGAAAGTCTGTTTAAAATCCTCCATGTCTCAAGCAATAGATTATGGCGCCCCCCAGGAGATTAACCAGCAAAAGTCGAAGATATGAAAGAATTCCGAAAAGTGTTTACATAAGTGAAAGTGAAATATGCAGACAGTTCCCCAGGGAAAGTAGAAGAAGAAAAATGAAAGATCAAAACAGCCAATTCAACGTGTAAGAAAATGGTAATATCTTCAAATTTAGTAGAAAAATAATAACAGGGAGACAATTATTTACTCTCAATCCTCCTTAATATTTGGATGGAAAACAAAGTCCAAAACCTGAAAAGAATTTTTAAAAAAATGGATCCCAGAAATAATAAGCATCAAGAGAACCAGCTTCTCCTTGATGAAGAAAGCCTGTCTTAAGGTACACGTACTTAAAAGAAATATAAATTGGGTGATTTAGAAATGGGGTGGCCAGTCTTAGTGTCCCTTTAAGGCTACAGCGTGGCTTGGAAATGGTCACGTCCCAGCCTCCGGACTAGCTCTTACCAGTTGAATGTGAACGTTGTTTGCGATCTTCTGGCTGCAAGCAGCCATCCAGAGGACAGATGGAGTGATTCCAAGTGTTTTCCTTTTTCTGGAAAAACACACCTGGGCTTCAGGAAAAAATCTGCCTGAGCCCAAAAAAACTGCCATGTTGTCAATTCTGCCCACTGAACCCACGGGCACAGCTGTTCAGTCCACCAGGTCCCCACCAGAAGTCCGTGTAATTTTCTCAACAATGCTGGGCTTAAAACTTTGAATGATTGGGCAATGCCAACAAAGATGAAAATATGGGCTTCTTTAATTGTAGCCAGTCCTTGTAATAATTACTCCTAAATATTTAAATCCACCCACGCTAATAAGCAGCCCCATATTCTTTGGAAGCTGCTCCTCTAATGTTCTATCCACATTAATAAACATGAAAGAAGGCACTTCCAGGGAAGAAATGGCGAACTGAAGACAGCTCCGCTAAAAGTGGAGTCAACGACCACAGCAGAATGAATTGCCGGTGAGTAGACAGGCTCTTCATAATTACAGTAGGTTTGTTGTTCCTAATATTTGACTAATACATTGATTGACTTCACAGTATTTATAATATTTTCCAATCCCAAAGGACCCTAAGGGGCTAACAAAATAAAATTAAAATACAAACACAAATAATATAGACAAAAAACAAACAGAAAGAGAAGAACAATATTACAGCTGCAATTTCTGTGATGGCCATCCAGAAATGGCCAGGGCCACATCTCTGTAATCAAAAGAAGTAAGATAGCTGAAAAGAGGCATCCTTGCTCTGTGCCCCTATTAATTTTGGGAAATTCTGTGGGAAATTTCTAGATTTGTTTGCATCCAGCATACTCCCAGTCAATCCCTAAGTCCAGAGCAGACGAAGCATGTATGCCACTCAGTTCAACTAGCAAAAAAATAATTTGATGTTTGTTTGTTTTTTTATTAAATATCAGCAAAAGTCAAAACAATTTACTGGCAAAACAAAACAAAAACAGGGATTGAGGCATGAACAATAGGCAAGAATGTATTCTATCTATATCAAAAGGAACAGAATTCGTCAGAGCCACCGGAAACCACACTGTGGGTAAGTGGCACAGACAGTCCCAAAGGGTGTTCTAGCTTTAACCCTCTTATCTATCTAAAAACAGCAGGACAGGGGTGGAAGATGGGATAGCAGGTGGTTCCTCCTCTATTCTGCACCATAAATGTAACAACTTGATGGACAGGAATAATGTATCCAACATTTAATTTGAAAATAATCTGCAATTTTTTAAGAAATGTAGTCTTCCATATCCTTTGAAACATCTGAAGAAAATTAAGCTAATGGAGATTAGTATTATATATAATACTGTTCAGATTTAATCATCTATAGTTCTACTAGGGACAAATAGAGAGATAGAATTACTGATAAACATGTTTAATATTTTGTCCATTGGAGCAGTAAATACGTTTAAGGTTGTTTTAATAATGCAACAGGCCTGTACAATATTATCTGTTGTAGATCTTACTTGGTTTAGGGATTACTACTAAAGTTTGCTTCCATGAATCAACTATTTATGCTCTCTGACTCAGTCTCAATCCTAACAATAACACACTTCAGTAGAATTTTCTCCCCCATCCCCACGAGTGGCATTAATTTTTTTATAGTAAATTTTATTAAGTTTCAAAAGAAGAATAAAAACTACAGAAAAACAAAAAACTACAAAGAAAGAAAAAAACTAAAAAGGTGCGGAAACACAAGAGAATTTTTTTTTCAAATTTACAAAAAGACATGGCTTCCAACTTTTAACAGCAAGGATATACAAAAATTTCCATAATCAATCTCTTACTCTACAGTATATTAAGCCAAAACATCACATTATTTCTATAAAACATTCTACTTTAACACATAATAAAAATCACTCAGTACAGTTACTACTCCCACTTATGTTAAAATAAAGAAAAGTTCATATAAACCTCCTACACGTTTTTCTTCCCTCCAAAGGTAACACCTATTTTTCCTTTCCTACCACTATTCTATACATTTCTGTCTACTATAATAAGAATTAAATTAAAAAGCACATATGTTGTCTGCTATTATACTTAATACAACAATTTTAATAATCCCAATCTTAATAAACCCCAAAAACAAAGACAATTCAAGACAGTAATTCCATATCTTTAAAAGCAAATAACATCAATCAAATCCTTAAAGCAAACCATATAAACATTCTTTAACCCTAATACAACACTTTTAATAATCGTAGTAAACCCAAAAAGCAAAGACAATTCAAAACAGTAAATCCAAATCTTTAAAAGCAAATAGCATCAATCAAATCCTTAAAGTAAAGATTTCTGAGGGTGAGTTCTTGTGTGATTATTGCCATATTCCATGGCATTTTCCTAGAAAAAGTGCCAGCTCTTAGAATCCCAGTGACAAAACCTGGCAATTCTAGACAGGGAGGATGCCCTGTATTCATAAAATCAATCATTTCTCTGGGTAGTAGATTATGTCATCTTAGCTTTCCTTAGTAATATCCCTTTCCTTAGTAATCTTTTCCCTGATTCTAATCTGCAAATGCTCTCTTGAGCACAAAAACGTTCTATTCATTTGTCTCTCTGGTTTTCTAGAAATAGCTGCCTAGATAAATGCTCAAAAGCATTACCCCCAAATAGGGTTTTATTTCCAGCTGCACACTTCATCTGAGGGCACAGGCATTTGGGGAAATAGAAACAGTCTATTTCAGGACCGGCAACCCAAACCCTTCTTTGACATAATTTACTGAGACAGGAACAACACTGGCAGAAGGCTGTAAGTCACATGAAGTTTCTACTGCCTGCTAAATCTGAAGAACCAATTATCTACTAGTATGTTATTGAAGGCTAAGTTCATTGCAGCTGCAGTAAATAATAATTTCTTAGACTCTTAAAGTCTGAATGGAAGAGTCCTGCACAAAATCTTTTCACACTCTTTAATATACAAAGATAAATAAAATACTAAAAATATCTGACACATTTCCAAAAAAACCCAGCATTCTGACATTTATAATCAGCTCAGAGTAAATTAGGTATGTTTGGATCCAGCAGCTCGCTTAATGTGAGAGGATATGAACAAACCGATGAGGGGGGGAAACTAGAGAAAATTAGTTGTGTTTTTACCAACTTGCACTGAGCGTGAAGTTTTCTGAGCCGCACTCCCTTCCACCAGCTAAAAAACAACATGTACATACCAACAACTACACACAACTCTGTCTCCTAATGTTTGTCTTTCATGCTCAAATGACAAGATATGGTTTCTTATATAATTCCCTCAGCTTATGGCTGCATGCCAAAAATGTTTCACATAATAATATTGCTATTTATAGAGCACTTTAGAATATTGAGAGCTCTGTCCTACAACCACACTAAAAGGTCATAATTACCCACATCATATATTTTACGTGGTAACTTTAAGGTTTCAAAGGAAGTGATGGCTGAAGGGAGAAAAGGAAAGTGTGAAACGTTTAAGTTGCAACCCCAAACAGACTTACTGGGGTAAGTTTCATGAGCATTTATTTGCAAGAAAACAATCCTAAGATTGTAGACCTACCTGCTATGTGTTTTACTATTTCATGTGGAATTAAGAAACAACCACAGTGACATCAGCTCTCTGATGAGCGAATGTATTTAATGTGTTCTCCTAGTGGTAGGGAAACAAGCTAGTTAAAAATTTGCTCCCAAGTTGCTCAAGTCACATTCGGCCGCCAAGGACAAGTTGGATGTGTACTGTGTCAACATCTTTTTTTCTGTATTTTTCCCATTTTCATTCAATTTGATGGGAAAGAGACTAAATTTCATTCCCCCCCACCCCGCAAACCACCAAATATTTTTTATAAACCTGGGTAGCACTTGGTTTAGGAGGTGGCTAAAGGGCATGAATGTCTTGTCTTTCAAAATACAATCCTATCTCCAGTTCTCTAGTTTCTTTTAAATTTCAAGGGAAGATAGGGTGGCATCCTTCTCCCTCAGAATTCTTCCCACTGGGTATTTTCAGAATGGAAGACAGGCACAGCCAGGGAGGCTATTGCTGAAAAATACAACACTCAAAATACAAGTGAAAGAAATTCTAAGGACATTCTAAACTGCCCTGAGAATGAGCTAAGCAAATACTCATTCCTGAGAACAAAATTAAAGGATACATTTTCATACTGTATTATAGAACACCCAGGATCCTACCTGAGTAGGATTTCTAAAAGAGGAATAACCAATTCATCTAAGGATAAACACAAAACAAAACACTCAACCTGTTTTACTTACAGGGATATTACAAGGATAAGTTTGGGTGCTAGGAAGTCCTACTGAACACTTTGAAGGGGAAAAAAACAATAATATAAATCAAATAAATAAATTTAAAAAATTCACCATATTCCATGTCAGAAATAAAACTACTGTAAAATTATATCCATCCATTCAATAGCTAAAATAGAATTGTTTAAGCAAATATAAAAATAAAAATCCAACAAACAAAATCCAGATCTAGGACAAATAAAATAAATGCCAGAAGTAATAAGAGTTAGAGCCAGTTTGGTGCAGAGGTTAAGGCACTAGTCCAGAAACTGGAAGACCATGAGTTCGAGTCCCACCTTAGGCACGAAGCCAGCTGGGTGACCTTCATCCAGTCATTCTCTCTCAGCCCCAGGAAGAAGGCAGTGGTAAACCACTTCCAAAATCTTGCCAAGAAAACTGCAGGGACTAGTCCAGGCAGTTGCCATGAGTCAAGACTGACTCAAAGGTACAAAATAAATGATGATGATGTTGATGCTATCCACTCAATCACGTCCAATTCTCAGCGATTCTATGGACCAGCTCTCTCCACATTTTCCAATCTTGTATGGCTTCTTTTGGTTGTTTAATGCTCCGGCTGGTGTTGTCTTTGATGGTGTCTAGCCACAGTGTTTTTTGGTGGCCTCATCTCCTTTTACCACTGACTATTCCAAGCATAACTGCCTTTTCTAGCAAGTTTATTCACATGACATGGCCGGAATAAGTAAGGCGGAATTTTGTGATTTTGCCTACCAGCGATATGTCTGGTTTTATATGCTCAAATGGTTGCTTATTTGTCACCTTTGCTGACCAAGGAATGCACAGGAGCCTTAAATACATGAAACACCTTATATACAGTGGTGCTTAATAGTCTGTGAACTCTTTTGAATTTTCAATATTTCTGCATCAATATGACCTAAAATGTTCTCTGTTCTCCACACAAGTCCTAAAACTAGATAAAGAGAACCCAATTAAACAAAGGAGTCAAAAACGTTATACTTGTTCATTGATTTATTGAAGAAAATTCTCCAAAGCTACATATCTGTGTGTGGCAAAATTATATAAACCTCTAAGATTATCAGTCCATTTGAAGGGAAAATTAGAGTCTGGTGTTTCAATCAATGGGATGATAATCAGGTGTGAGTATGGGAAGTCCTGCCTTATTTAAAGAACAGAATTCTGAGTATTCACTATCAAAGTCTGATCTTCACAATACAGGTGTGTGTGTCAAGGCCTGAACAAAGGAGATTTCTGAGGGCCTCTGGTTTTAGGTCATATTGATGCAGAAATATTGAAAATTCAAAAGGGCTCACAAAGGTTTAAGCACCACTGTAAATGAATAAGAATCAACAATGATAGAATAATGTCAAAATAATTTTTTAAAATGTTCAAAAGGCATGAGAAAAATGTCTTGGCCTGGTAGTAGCCCCCTAATATAGCTGGCATTAGGGGCATTTTCTTTTGATAGGTGTGGAAGAGCCATATGCTGAAAAGACTGTTTCTGGGTCCACTTCATGTGGTATTTCAGATTGAAGACCCTCCTCTAATGGCTACAAGCATGTTGGGTGGGGAATTCTGGGAGTTGAAATCCACACATCTTAAAGTTGCCGAGGTTGGGAAACATTGGTCTGAGGACACAGGCACATGAATGCCTGACTGAGATTGACAAGGCTTACTGCCCTTTCATGCTCTAGCTGGACTTTCCAGCTATCCTCAAAAGCAGTACCTTCCCCCATGTGAATTACTGAGACTCTTGAGGTAGATGAATTAAATTTTATAGAAGGATAGTTTGATCACTGCTTTGCCATGATTTCTATTGACATCAAATGATTAAAAAAAGCCTAAACAAATCCCGCATCATGTGCTTCTATTGTTTTTTAGCCTGTCCATACATGATACTAATAACTCAGGAGCAAGGAAGGTAACTAATCTAACCACAAGAGTCTACTCAAGATATTGAAATAGACAATCCTTTGGGCATTCAGCCAGCCTAGTTCTACGAGCCTGAAGCTGAGCCCATGAGCAGGCTGGGAACTCTATTTTTATGAAAGTTTTATCCAGCATCTAGGTCCTTATTAATCGTCATTATGAAACAAAACCCGTTCTATTTTATTCAGGAATGACATTGTAAGAACAAGACAAAAGCTGGGGACACAGACTTCACAGGCCAAAGAAGATGGATCTATTTAAAGCTCTTCCACGAGCTATGGAAGAAACTAATTCTCCTACAAGAGAAGCTAAAAGGACACTGAAATGATGACGTTTCTAAACACTCAAGGATTTTAATTCCAGAGAATTCTTTCTCAGCATTAACATTTGTATCTGTCAGTTTAGATAAAAAGCAACTGCCCTTTTTATTTTTAACTTCCATAATAAGCACCTTAGACAGCACCCTGCAGGTGCGCCAATATTGCAAATAGCATCCCAAGAGAAGTGCTTATCTTTGCATCTGTCTGTAGCACCGCACTAGCCAGCAGCAGGCTTTGTGGTGTGCATCCATAGGGGAATTGGCTCCTGACAGCTCCAAGAGGAGGAGATCTTGAAATCTTCCGCTCATTGACTCACCACAGACTTCAAGTTCAGACACTGAAAGGTTCCAAATGGCACGGAATAGAGCAGGCATTATAACATTAGAGGGAAAAAATACCAGGCAACCCATTATTACAGACGAGCTTGGCTACACTGCTCTCTGTTCATCTATAGACTGGGTGTTCTATTTCCTTGGACATCATCCAAGCACATTGGCTCAGGCTTTCCTTTTTTTGAATTCTAGAGAAGCAGCCAAGCTGAAAGTGGTTAAGAACTACTAGAAAGAAGACTTATAGTTAAAAAGAGCATGGATACACAACTCTGGAGGCTGAGGACTCCATGGGGGTCTTGTAAACCATTTTGGAAGACAGGGCAATAATGAGTGTTTGCTTTTTTAAAATCCTCTCCTCCTATATTATCCACTCAAAGCCTCTAAAATTCATTTTTTATTTACTGAAAATGTATCTATGTGAGAGTCGCATAAAAAGCCTCTGAGGACTGTGCCCATACATAAGGGCACTTTCGGATTTTGCTACCAACCTACTTGTGTAACAGGTAAAGCTGCACACTAATCAGTTGATACCATCTCTCACCATTCCTCACTGCACAGACCTTTCCCCTGCAGTGCAAGTTGACCATTTCTGTTTGCAAAGAACAACTGTCATTACAGAAATGGCAGCAATGTTGGCTTTATTGGGACTAGCCACACAATCACAGGTCAAAAACTGAGCACACATTGGCTTAGACTTCTGCGCTCACTTAGTCTGAAAAAAATATAATTTCTTTACTATATTCTTGTTTTTTCTTTTTTCTTTCTCTTTCTCTTTTTCCTTTTTTCTTTCTTTTCTTTTCTGAACTGTCTACTGTTTCTTTTTATTCTCCTTTTTCAGTGTGTATTAGATTTTACTATTATAATTATAATCTTTAATAAAATCACTATATTAAAAAAAAGGCACCTGCAATGGCTGCATATCTTCACTGGACTATATTAGGGGAGAAGAGCTCCATCCTGTCCCTCACCTGACCAAACAGTCTGGATGTTACCAATAGGTGTTTTCACAACTCAGCGTTTTCTCTGCATGGTTAAAGCAAACCCATCTCTCTGGATTAAAAAAAGCAACCAAGTGTTCAAGAAAAGAAGACCCTGGCTTTGCAAGCAGGGTCAGATGACAGAATAGAGGAGAAATCATCTTAAGCAACATTAGTGTTCTGTTAAGTTAACATGCAGACAAGTCTTGTCTGCACTTTAGAACAATCAGACAGTTTAAGGTAAAGAATGCAAATTACTCAGAAGTTCTGAAAATGGCTTAATCCTGAAGGGCAAAAAGAAATTTTAGGGAGAACTTGAAGATGTGATTACAGCATTTGGGGGAAGCTAGGAGAGTCGCATTGAAGAGAAAAGTACTGGAAAGTCATTAGTCATATCTAATTGTGGGGTCAGTTCAGCTGCAAATCTGATGAATTGAAGCAAAGAACAAAATGAAAGGAGACCATGCTATCTTTTAACATCATTTCATTTTTTAAAAAAGTCACCCCATAATATATAAGTACATCTAACCCAAACTTTTAGAAAAGGCCATATCCTCATCTTCAGGTTAATGACCCTGTGAATTTACATACTGTTTTTTCACTTAATCTTCAGAAAAGAATATTAGGATAATTTTCTTTTGTATTCATGGGCTTTCAAGGTGAACAGCTAATAACTGGCAATAAGTTACTTTCTTAAGATTAATGGTATCCTGTGTGAAGCATTGTAATTTGCCCTGTCATCCTTAGTAGGATATATGGATGAATGAACATGATAAAAGAAGACTGCAAGTGGTCTTCAGGGCCACTGGACATTCTCCAAACAAAGCAGTGTCTTTCTCAACCTTGGGCTTGCCCTTTGAAATAAAATGACAATATAAAATTATTTTAAAATTAGTACTAAGTGCGTTTATAGACACACGTAGCATTTGCTTCTGCTTAAAAAAGCATCAGTCTTTTACAAAACTGTACTCAGTTCAAATGTAAAGCATCTTTGCAGACAATTTCATAAAACATCATACCAAATAACATGAGATAAGAAAAACATTTGAGTGCCAGAACTCTTTTCCTTTTAATGCTGCCAACATAAGTTTTCAAAGTAGCACAAGTCAAGAAAATAATCTCTACTTTGGCCAATATTCTTAGATTCATACACAGTTCTAGAATAGATATGTAGTTCTAAATTACTATTCTAACTCTAGTTCTTAAACAAAATTTATTGAAATTATGCACAGATTCTGAATCAATTTATACAAACTTAGGTTACTGGGATCACTGGCTCAGTTACATGATTGATTGATTGACTGATTATGTGCCATCAAGTTGGTGCCAACACTTAGTCACTCATCAATAAATTTTCTCCAGAAGGACCTATCCCCAGCCTGGTCCTTCTGTTCTTCCAATGGTTCAGTTACATCGCACACCATATATTCCCAATCCATTTTCCTGGTACTATTCTCTGGCAATACTCTACTTTTACCTGACTACTTTAGATTTTTTTTTCAGTTTTTGTTGCTTTGTAAATCCTACAGGCAGAAGTTATTTTAGAACTGTACAGTCTGTAACAATTGTTCTCCACCTTCATTGCTGACCTCAAGCACGTGGGCAAAAATTTTGCTTATGTCAAGGATAGTAGGTCTGCTACCTTTCTGATGCTGCTGAATCATCCCTCCCAGCTGCTCCAGCCGCTAGCAAGAGAATGCTGAGTTGCAGCTCAACCACATCAGTAAGAGTAGGGATTACCCACCTCTGCAAATATGATACGTTTTCTATCCTGGAGTGATTTTCTATCCTTCAAGAGAGGACTAAAGGCCTGGCTCTTCCAGCATAGCCAAACCTGGGGTGATTTGTGAACCTGCTGGTATATTATGGTTTCTCTAAAATATTTAATATTCACTGGGTGGTTCGCTATTATTTTTGTTATTCTTTTATTACATTTTGTTTCTTGTACATCACCTTTAGGTATGTGATAATTAGGTGGCCTTACAATAATAAATAAATATTTTTTAAAAATATTTTTAAATGAATTTCACTATAAATAAGAGGGCAGCAGTGCTTCAGAGTAATGGAGATAAAAAATGTAATAAAAAGGAACTGCCTCCAAATGTGTTCTCCCATTCAGATCAGTGGGTTCTTTTCCCACATTCCATTGCTATTTATTCATATCGTTATCATAAAGCAAAATATCTAATGATTTGCATGGATTAAGAACAACATGATTTGAGTTGCACACAGAATCGTCCTTTATTTATTTATTTATTTATTTGGCCACCCATCTTAAAAGCAGAACTCTGAGCAGCTCATAACCATAGGATAAAGCAGTGTCATACAAAAATAAAAACAAGAAACAAGAAAACCAGGCATGGAAAAACCTGGCACCACAACCCCTCTTCTCCAAATCATACCTCACCCTACCCCAGTACTTGGTGGTTGCAATAGGGTGAGGTTTACAAAGTGGAACACTGTTTAACAGCAAGGCCAGAATTCAAAAAGCCATCTTGCTTGGAAGTTTTGGCATAATTTTCCTTGAACAGATAGAACTTACTTGATTTGGCTGTTCCTCTGCTTTTGAAAGATTCTCAATGTCATACAGTTTCATTTGAGTCCATTTGACAAATATTGTGCCAAAAGTATATAGAATTGTTGTTCTTATTCCTGTGAAAAGAAAGCCACACCACCAGGCAAAACTCTGTAGGATGCAATAAAAGGGGATAAGGATGTAGCATGTGAGCCTTAGACTGCTGACCCTTGTCTTTGGCTGTTTGCAGATGAGCATTTTCTTCAGTCCTAAGAATCAGGACTGTGATTCTTCCTCTCCTTAAAGAGATGAAATAAGCAACAGGAAAACATAAGAGTATGACAAATGAAAGATGACACATTTGGGATGCTGTGGAACATTTGTGAATTAAGCAGGATGTCTACATCAAAACTTAATCTGAAGTTTTCTCAATAAGCTTTCTAGCCAGCAGACCAGAATTCTTATGATTATTGTCATTGTTCTAACCATATAGCTGATGATAGGGATGACTGAATCCATCAAGTCCATCCTCCTCAGTTTTTCATTGTTCCAAAGTAAAGTTTATTTAACATTTTTCTGTGCATGTTTCTCCAATTCATACATGGTTTTCTTGGCTATAAACTGCATTGCAATGTCTAGAAAGTATGAATTTTCTTACTTAGAAATATTCCAATTTATAGGCAGCTTTGGGAAATGCGAATGGAGTTAAATTTGCACTGAAATGTGAATCAAATGAATTTATCCACCATCTGTCACTGAGCAGCTATGCATAGGGCTGTTCTGTAAGTTGTCTAAAATCACCTAGCAAGTTTGAGTTTGTTCCGTAAGTGCTAGCTCCTTGACTTTATTCTTGCAGACAGGCAGGAGAGAGAGAGAAATAGAAATTAGTTACCGGATCATGTTCTATTATTACTGCACAGGTGCTACAGTTTAGAAAGCCATATAGACTGGGGCTATTCTCCCAGTCTATATGACTCCATAAAACACAGCTGCACTAGAAAGCTTTTTTCTACAATGCAGTTTTAAAGTATTAAAGTAGAGAGTTTTCTCCTTTGTACAGAAACTGCATGCAAATCCTTTTTATTGTGCAAGTTTAAAATACAAAAATATGCTTTTATGTGGGGAAAAAAAGCAGTTATTTCTTTTTCAGAGAAAACAAAAACTAGCAGTGCTAGCCGACTGGATATATAAAAAAAAGAACAAAGCAGAATTTGTATGAATAATATTTCATGAGGAAGAATACTATTTGTGTTAATACTGCTATTCTGTAAGATCTAAGACCCTTCATTTCAACTATTTTTCTGACAATCCACATACATAAAATGTGTTTCCTTATTCAACATGCTTTCCTTTTTAATCATTGCTTATACCTTTTATGCTATTTTCAACATTTTTCTCTTTATTTATCACCTATTGAACCATTAATAAACATTTTACATTGTGCCATTCATCCTAAACTCTTTATGCAATATTTTATCACTCATTTTCACACTATGTTTTTATCCTCTTTTGTTAATTTATTTATTTATATCCACATGTACAGCAATAAAGGTGATTGAGAAAGCTAGAAGTACAGCTAAGAAAGTGTATTAAAACATACTTCAAAATATAATTAAAACATAATTAATGCACTATAAAGCATTCAAGTTGGCAGGTAACCTAGATTATACATCAAAGATCTGTTTAAATTTACTTATTTATTTATATATATATTGATCAAATTTGTCACCGCCCATCTCCTCCGACTGGAGGGACTCTGGGCGGTTTACAAGACAGAATAAATATACAATAAAATTTGAATAAATATACAATAAAATTCTAATAAAATCCCATTAAAACTAAAACTAAAACAATTTCTTAACTACCCCAGCTCATAAAATCCAGATGGCGTTCATGAATGTTTATGAAAACATCACAGAAAAAGTCTTTGTGTGTGTGTGTGGTTTTGTGTGTGGGCACCATAGAGAAGAAATAGCCATTTCTCAACTCTCCACCAGCTTGCCTGAGACCATGATAAGGACCTCCACCTAATATTTTAAGAACTTGCACCCTTCACAAGAAAATAATACAATAATTCTATAGGCTGGTCCCAAATTATATAGGCTTTTATATGTCAGAATCTGCACTGTGAATTATCCTTGAAACAAACTGGGAGCAAGTACAGAGCTTTTAATAAGAGTGTTCTACACAACCAGTAGTAGGCCTCAGTCATAGTCTGACTGTAATATATCAGACCAGCTGAATTTACTGAATAGTTTTCAGAGACAGCCTTATGTAGGCTATATTATAGTATCCCAGTTGTTATCGCGCTTAACTGCTCAAGTTACAGGGTGAAGTTTTAGTGATATGCCAAAACATGCAAAACCTGAACCTGTAGATTCAGGGAGGAATTCAGTTTTCCTGATCAATTTTTGACTGAACAGGACCTGCTTAGGATTTTTTCTGAAGTAAGTTTCAGTTTGTCTTCATCCATTACTCAGTTTGATTGTCCTCATCCAGCTGCCTCGGAAAGAAGAGATAGAGTCGTATGATACCAGCATCCTGGTGACACTGAAAATCAAAAGTCCAAGCAGTCTCTTAATGGAATATCATATATAGACTCTCAGTAAACAGGCACCCATGGGGATTGGTAGATGCCAGATAAATGTAGTTTCTGGTTGCTTGAGAGTTACTATTAAACCCTAATACCCACTAGATGGCAGCAGAGAGGTACAGATTTTTTTTTGCCAGTGGCTTGAGAGTGCTGCTTTTTCTTTTCTGGTTGCTTGAGAGTGCCGATTTTTTTCCGGTTTGATTTTTGTGCCCGTTGCTTGAGAGTTCTGGTTAACTGAGAGTCTGCTGTACTGAATGGTTTGAGAATCAAAATGAAATATTAAGGGATTTCCTACTGCAGTTACACCCAGTATTTTCACCTGCTCATATAATCTTTAGGCATAATGAAAGCTCCATCTTGTCACAAAACAATATTCATCAGGGTCTGTATACTCTCTCTTTCCCAAATGCCTTCATACTTCAGAAATATAAGGGTTAAGCACACACATAAAACATAATGTCTCAATAGATCTTGCCTGAATCCGTAAATGATGGAAATGGAAAAGCATTTGTTCTCACTGGACAAGCTGAGGCCAAAGTTTCAACCACTGGACATGTCCCAAATATGCCATCCCTGTTACCATAGAGACAAGCTATTTAATATGCAGATTGTTCCAACAAATGATTGAGTGGTTTACATTTTTTTCTCATTGGCCAGAACATAATATGGCTTTGACTACCATGATCTCTTATATTCAGGTTAATCCTTTAATACTGATAATCTGTTTTCCAGTGTATTAGAACCTACCTATCTCGATTCACTGCAAAGCTTTTTATCTTTATAGATCATTTTTATCTTTTTTATTATATTTATAACAAGGGTGCAAAACAATAAAAAAATACAACTGTGCAGACTTGTGATTATAAAAAGCCAACTAAAAAGATTTCAAAGGGAGATGGTCATTAAACTAACGTGCCCTGAGTTGTCTAGGACTTTGAATACTTACATGGAGTACAGTAGTGAACTGCCAGCCAACACAGACTTTTTAGCTTTCATGTAACATATGCATTCTAAGGTAACCTGTGAGTGATCAAGCTGCAACATTATTTACATACTATATTCTGATAGGTTTTAAGGCAGCAATGTAGAACAATAACCATCATTGAAGTTACTGGCCATAAACCGCAATAGCTGAAATTGGCTTAATTGGCATATCCACTTAAACTGGTAATAGACACTCATATCCACAGAGATAATCTACATTTGTAAAGTTGATGTGAATTTTCCAGAAATGTTTGAACTGGAAATGTTCCTAGGATAATTTGCACAGAAAAACTATTCAAAAATAACTATTTGCAAAGGAAATTTTGCATCATCACTGCATCATCATGACTATGAAAGTTTTCTAAAGAAAAAAGGAACCCTTAGAAAATTTCACATAACACATTACTGATATCTAGTAACACAAAAGTTACTAGGAGCATTCCCAAACTGTGAACCTGTTTCTTCAGGAGTGAAATCCCTTAAAATGGTTATTCCTCACATTACTGAACTCGGGAATCATTCACCCACAGAGAATCTGTTTTTTACAGCTTCAGCTTGCAGGTCCATCCAGTCCACTGATGCATGCAAGCACAGTCAGGGTCATGCACAGCCTCTCCTGATTCAAATGTCATGTCACAGAAAAATAGAGCTGAATGTCATCAGCATCCTGAAAGCACCACAGATCACTTAATGACTGCTAAATAACACTGGAGACACTACTTCTGTATGATGTCTTTCATAGTAAGGCTGCTAGGAAACTAACTTATAGCCCTTTACAGTTATCATATAGAACCTGAGCTATAATTTCAACAGAATCATGATAGAATAAGTTTCCCTAATCTCCAGTACATAGAGCAAATCCAAGATTTGCAATGGGTAATGGTATCAAAAGCCATACAAAAGCATAACACATTAGTACTCCTTCTGTCTCTTTCCTGCTAGAAGTTATTCATCAAGGAAACTGTAATTGATTCCATCTTGAAACCAGTCTGAAACCCAGACTGAATGTTCCTGGTTACAGCAGCTGGTTAAGTACCACCCTCTTTTAAGCATCTTGTCCAGAGAAGGCAGGCTCAAATTATCCTACTTCGGACACATTATGCAAAGGCCTAGCTCTCTGGAGAAGGCTCTAATGCTGGGATAGATGGAAGGGAAGAGAAGAGGATGACCACCAGCAGGGTAGATGGACTCAGTTACAGCGGTGATAGGTACACCGTTGGAAGACCTGAAAGGCCAGGTTAGGGAGAGATCATAATGGCAAAAATCTATCTTTGACTTGATAGGACATCCATCACCAAAAACGGCAATACAAACAGGAGTAGTTCTCAAATACTCATGTAACCAGTGTTACAAAGTGCCAAGTACCAAAGAACAAGAAAGACAACAAAGAATAGATGGAGGCTCAGAATGGGCCCTCTGGCTGACTCTTGCATCTGCCACAGTGATAGCTATAACAGCCAACCAGAGATTTCTGTCCAAGTGGAACAAAGCCTAGTCTCTGATTTGTGATGCACAGCATATATTCAGACCTCACACAAATATTTTGGAAAGTTATGATTTGTGAGAATGCAGGCAATTAGACACAAAAAGAAATCCCTCATTGCATCTTGTTTTGTGGAAAAACATCCAGTTTGATTATAACTTTATTTTAAAATCCACTAAGGCTAGATAGTGCTGCTTAAATGATAACATAATGCAGATTTAACTAAGAAGGAGTAGCCAGAAAAAGTCTTTAGAGCCTTCTACATTTTTAGTGGATTGAATGACCTTCAGGTATGTGCCACCTTTACAGAGATGAAAGCAATAGATGATGTGCCAACAAAATAAATTATTTTGAAGCACCAAAATAAAAAGGCAGATTTTGTAGCTGACAGGAAGTAATATATGCCTTTATCCCAACAGATCAAGTAAGTGGCATTTGGTCCTTGAATGTGCTGACTAGGAATGTTGGGAGTTGTGGTCCCAATATCTAAAGAGAGTGACCTAAATACTTTCCATGTGAGGGAAAAAAATGAAAGATGACACAACTGGAAGGGAGACTGAGTGACACAGTTAAAGTCATGTATAGAGGTTATAGTGTTGGACTGGCACCAAAGAGACACAGATTCTAGTCCTTCCTCAGCCATAGAGTAGATTGGATGACTTTGGGTCAGTGATACTCTCTTCCGCCCAACCTTCTCTACCTGGATGTTGATGCTTCTTGTGCTGAGACACAGAAAGGTGTTTGTGGACACAACCTAGGTTTGTATCTATTCCATATTCTTAGTATGGGATGTCTAACTTAATTATTTTTTTTAAATCTACATTAATCTTAACTTTGTCATCTCACAAATATCCATGCCACCCAAATCTCAGGTCATGTCCTTCTAACTCCAAGAGCTTTCTATTTCTCAGCAACATCCATTCTCTCATCCAAACTGAACAGCAAGCTGCAAACTACAATTTCAAATCGTATAAACCCAATCCTCCTCTTTCCTTTGCTTCTTGTAACACCTTATATTTAACTCGTGGTTTTTCCCCGTGCCACACAAATTTAGATATATCCTTCTGCCATTGTTTAAATGGTGTATCCATTGTCAAAACAGGTATTGTCTGAAACAAAAACATCATTCTAGACAAAACAGTCATCTTAATCACAGAAATTCTCACCAACAATAACAGTTGTAGTTTCTCCCATCTTAGCATATCTTTTTTAACTTTATTCGATGTCTTAATATAATTATTTTGAAATAACGTACAACTCATTTTTATCATAGTGATATGCAAATACCTGGGTAATAGTGACACCTTCTTCTGAATCTTAAACTCATTTTATTCATCAATTCTGTGTGACATTGTATTTTCATATTTTTTTGTTAACATTTTGCCTTCTGTTTATTAATCTTAAAACCTGATAATGCACCAATTTTTTTAAATTTTCCCATTAATGTTTCAATACTCTTTAAAGGATCTACCAGAACCAACACCAAGTCATCTGCAAAAGCTCTTAACTTCTGAAGTCTCTTTTTTAATCTTCACTCCCACAATCCTCTCATCTTGTCTTAAATCTCTTTTCAGTATTTCAAGAACCAAAATAAACAAAATAGGGGACAATGGGCGTCCCTGTCTTGTTCCTTTTTTGTATCTCACATGGTTTTATTAGATCTCCATTAACAATTATTTGTGCTTTCTGTGAAGTGTAAATTGATCTTACCCATTTTATAAAATTCTCTCCAAAATTCATATCCTCCAAAACCTTGAAGAGGAAAGCCCAGTTCAAATTGTCAAAGGCCTTGCCTGCATCTAAGAAAATCAATGTGGCTTGTTGCCCCAAATATTCCAAAATGTCCAACAGATTTCTAACATTTTCCTTTAACTTTTACGTAATAACCCATATTGATCCTCATGAATTAATTCTTGCAAAATTATTTTCAGTCTATCCAGTAGAATCATTGTGAACAACTTGTAGTCATAATTCAATAATGATATTGGTCTATAATTTCTTGTTAAGGTCAAATCTTGTCCTTCTTTACGAATTAATGCTATATTGGCCTCTTTCCAGCTCTGGCATCTTCCCTCACTCTAGGATAAAATTCATCCTGTTTTGTAGAGGTTGTAAAAGTTCATCCTCAAAACATTTATAATAAAAATCTGATAATCCATCTGGTCCAGGCACCTTTCCTGGTTTAATCTTTTTTATAGCTTCAGAAACTTCTCTTATTGTTATAGGTCCATTCATAATTTCTCTCTGTTCCTCTGTAATCCTTGGCAAATTTTGTTTCTTTAGATATTCATCTATTTTCTCTAAGGAGATGTTACTTCCTTTGTATAACCTGGGATAATATTGATAACATGCTTTTTGTATAGCCACATTGTCCATTAATACAATACCTTCCTCTTATAATTTCAATGTTTTCTTTTCTTTTTCTTTTTGTAATTTATATGCTAGCCACATTCCTAGTTCGTTCGCAAACCCAAAATTTTTTTGCTTTACATAATTCATTTTTATTTCCATTTCTCTTACTGTTAACATCGATAACAGTTGTCAGTCTGTTAAGAAATACTTACCTTCTCTGGGGATTTCTTTAATTCTTCTTTTTTCTTTATCTCATCCAAAATAGCTTGTGCTTTCTCTTGCCTCTTCTTTTTGAGTTCACTATTATGTTGTATAAAATAACCTCTAATAAAAGCTTTACTTGCATCCCAAACCATCCTTAAATCAGTGCCGTTACCTACATTATATTCAAAACATTCTTTTAATTTCTTTTTACAATCCTCCACTATTGCTTCTTTCTGTAACAACCTTTCATTTAGTCTCCATCTAAAAGAACTAGATTTTATTTTATAAACCAAACTCACAGGATTATGATCCAAAAAAAGTCTTTGGTAACCTCTCTACGTTAGAAACCTTATGAGCCAAGTTCTTCAAAATCCAAACCTTATCTATTCTTGGAAAGGATCTATATCTTTCTGAAAAATAAGTTTACTCTCCTGAATTGCCATTGTTCTGTCTTCATATCAACCAACCCTAAATTATCCATCAAATAAAAAAAAAAGTTTGGTAATTTACCTTGAGTAATTTTAATGTTTTTTCAGAAGTTTTATCTAGTTGTGGGGAGATCACTCCATCCCAATCCTCCCTCAAACACCAATTTTCACAAGAAAAAACTATTAGTGTCTCCGTAAGTCATTTATTGAACAATTCTTTATCCTTATTTGAGGTATAAATTCCCAGTACCAAAGTCTTAGTCCCATGCAAATTAACTTCCACCCCAACAAATCTGCCATGCTGGTCAGTCAGCACAAGTTCTGGTTTTACTTGGGGTTTAATATACAAAACAACTCCATTTCTTTTTTTGTTTGTTCCAGCTGAAATAAATTCTTCACCCAATTTTTTATAAATCAAATATTTAATGTCCTTTTTTCTAATATGTGTCTCTTGCAGGCAAATTATACCTTGTTTTAATTTTTTCAAATGTTGATTTTTTTTCTTTTGAGGAGCATTTGCTCCATTTATATTCCACGTTAAGCATAATCAAGCCGAAAATTTACAAAAGTCAATTCCTGTAGCACCTAGTTCAGAATCATCCATTTCAGTTTCCAGTTGCATCTATTGAGTTTTTATGTAGTCTCTTCTGGCACCTCCATTTGAATCTCCTTCAATTCTCTTTTGAATTTTTCTAAAAATTCTCTTGCCTTCTGGACAGAATTCCTTCGAAACCTCTACTGTTTGGAAGTAAAAATCACACCTTCCAGTTTGTCCCATCAAAATGGGATCTTTTTCTGCTTTAATCTTTCAGTAAAAAAAATACTCTTACGTAACATTCTGATAGGAATTTCTTTAAGGACAAACTTCTGCAAAACTTGATCTCTTGTCTTCTTCCTGAAAAGTGCACCAAAAAATCCCTTGGGGCATTTTCTGTTCTCACAAATCTTGAATTTATTCTATCAACTTTTTCAATTTCTGCCTCTTTATCCTCCTCTTCCCAATCTAAAAAAAATTGCCAAGACTTTAATAATCTTTTATCCTAATATCTTCATCAGAAACCTCTGGAATTGCTGTAAGTCTCAAACAAAATTCCTTCTCTCTCAATTCCAACAGAGCCAGATTATCTAGTTCTCTTTCCAACTCTCTGTCTATAACTTCTGTCAGACTCTCCAAAATTTCCAGTTTGTCATTGATTTGTTTTACATCTCCAGGCACTTGTTTTACAGAGTTTTTTCATCTTTTTAACTTCTTTCATCTAATCTTTCATCTTTACAAGTCTTTCATCCATCCTTTTTCAAAATTACACCAAGTCTGGTGTAATTCCTCTCTCTGCAGTTTGCTCTAGTGAACCTCTCCTCCCTTCCAGTCTTGCTGCTTTTCAAGGAGTTGCCATTATGATATTGGAATCCAAAAATGAAAGTGTCTCAACCAAGGGAAAAAAGAAGAGGCAAGCTTCCCCCTCCCTGCTTTGTCTTCTTGTGTCTTTAATACTTTTGCCTCTAATGGCACCCTGTAGTTACAGTCAGCATCACAATCCACATCTCCATAGTTATGGTCAGCATCACAGTCTGGCTCATATTACCCTTATCTTCTGTTTTGTAAAATCCACCAATTGTCTGCACTCTTTAATAATAAACAAAAAACATTATCACGAATGTCCAGTTCGTTTGTCTACTTTAATTCCAATTTATTCAAAAGCACTTTCACTAAAAATATTATTTCAATATAACTGCCCCCTTTATCCATTTTAAACTTTCTTGCATTGACTTCTTGTTAAGCTTTTTGCCAGAAGCTCTTAAGTCTTTAAAACCTTCTTTTTCTTTACTCCTTTATAATCCAGAAAAAATGATAACTCACCAAGTGGAATCTTATCCTGCTGCTCAGAAAATCTCTCTTCAGTTGTAAATTAATTAGATCCAAGAGTGATTAAGAAATGAGGCTTGGCTGAACTTTGTCTCCATATAGGTTACATTACAGCTGTGAGCATAAATGGAATCCCTCAACTCCCAGCCATTCAACTCATAAGCTGACTGCAAAAACTTCAGTTCCTGCAGTTTACTCACAAGGAGCAGCTGTCCAGAGTGCAAGTGGGCAATCTCATGATCTCTCCTTTGTCCAGAGAGACTTAGCCGGCCAGCATTCACCATCTGGCTGCCGTTGTCCACCACAATGTTGTCCCTGCTCCTTCAGAGATGCCTAATTCGCCAGCTCACTGGTGAATCAGCCTTCATTCCAGATTAAAGGAGGAAATAAGGATTTTAAATTAACAGCAAAAAGCTTAATAAGATTCTGACCTAAGAATTCTGACCTAAGATTCTGACCTTTTTCTTATTTTTTCTTCTTTCTCTTGTTTCTTTTCCCTTGCATTTTCTATTCTTTCTTTCTTCATTCTTCTTTTCCTTTTTGACTTTAGTTTGTATTATCTCTTATTTTTAAAAAAATCAATAAAAATATTTTAAAAATATTTATATATGACATGAAAATATGTGTGTAATAGAAGAGAAATGGGAAATAAGTCATAAAGGTAGCCTGATCTTACAGAGTGGAATTGATGAGTGCATGATGGGAAGTAAGGCAGTTTAATTATGAATGAAAGAGCTAAAATGTATATCAGAAAGTATAAATTGCTGTAATCTAGGTTGTTGTGGATGCACAGAAAAATAGGAATCCATGTTGGCTATAGTTGCATGTTACACTCCAGTGAACTGTGAGAATGGAAGAACCAAAAATGAGTTTTGAAATATATGTATTTGTGTATACACACACACACACACATACATATACACACATACATACAAATACACACATACACACATACACATAATTTTGAGACAAAATGACAGAAAATGGTATGACATTTGAAATACTCCAGGAGATATTTGAAGTATGCGGACAGAAACTAGCAGCTATAATGTCAGCAATATATATTGTGACATGAAGGAGAAAAGTGATTGGTGAGTATCTGCATAAAAAACATTCCATTTATTTTAAATGCATAGTTTAGGATTAAGTCTTAAGCATAAATACACATGACATAAGAATAAATCTAATCTAAACACATTATTGATTTGAAAGTCTATGATGAACGACTAAAAGAAGACAAGGGTGACGAGAGGTTCTGACTGTGAGATGAGCATTATTTGGTCATATCAAGAATGAATCATGGAGGGGAGGGAATAGCCATAGAAGGAAAGAAGTGAAACAAATTAGAATGAAAGTAAAATGACTAGAGATGGAAAAAGCCTGTCAGCTGGGATGACCTTTATGACGTGGATGACCCTGCTGGGAATGTATACCTCCTGGCGTTCTTCACTCATCCCACCCAGGAATATTCACCCCCTCCCCAAAATGAGGCACTACAAATAATCAGACTCAAATGATCCTACTTCAGACATATTACATGAACTCTCTAGAGAAGGCTCTAATGCTGGGAAAGGGAAGTAAAGAAGAAGAGGACAACCAGCAGCAAGGTGGATAGACTCAATTACAATGGCAATAGATGTGCCATTGGAAAACCTGAAGAACCAGGTTAGGGATAAATCATCATGGAGAAAATGTATCTACATGGTCACACTGGAGTCGACAGACTTGATGGCACATAATCAAACAACCAAGCAGAGTGAATGCAATTAAAACTCAAAGTAATGAAAATATTTCAGATAAAAATGAAATGAGGGGAAGCAGGAACAAGTATTTTAGAGATTTATATGGGAATTATAGTGATATGTCAGAGTAGATTTAAAATGAATGCTCAGAATGTTAATGTCAAAGAACAAATGGGCTAAAAGCAGGTCATAAATGCTGTAAGAATACTAAAAAAAATGGTAAGGCTGCAGGGGGAGATGGTGTACCTGGAAAAATGTTAAAATATGAGTATGATGTATTTATTTAAAGTGCTAACAGCTTTACATCTATGGCAGAGATTGGAAAATATTGATGTATGTACCTATACCAAATAAGAGAGATGGAAGATAATGTGGAATTACTAAATCACTGCACTAATTCCTCACATAAGCAAAGTTTTATTTAGGATTTTACAAAGAAGAATAGAGCCATGGGCAGAAAAAAAATGCAAAATGAACAGGCATGTTTCAGAACAGGGAGAAGGATATGAAATCAAATAGCTGTCTTAATGGAGTAAATAATGAAGATAACAAGAAATTATAAGAAGGTGATTTACCTTTGCTTTTCTACCTACAGTAAGGCCTTTGTTTAGATCATGATAGACTGGAATGTATTAAGGCCAGTGAATGTGCCAGAAGACTTGATTATTCTTCAGAGGAACAATGAACAAGAAGCAGCAGTAAGAACTGGGTTTGGAAAAACAGTACTTCAGGATAGGTGATGGAGTGCAACAAGGAAGCATACTGTCACCACATTTTCTATATATATTATAGGAATGGCAAGAACTAAAGAGATGACAGCTGGAATCAAAATTGGAGGCTTAATGCTAATAATTTCAAATCTGCAGATAATACCACTTTTGTCAGCTGAAAGTACAGGTAACTTAGAATAGTTCATGATTAAAATAAAAGTGAAAAGTGAAAAATCCAGATTAATGTTACATATCAAAAAGGTGTATTAATCAGCATGGTTATTGAGCATACAGTAAATGGCAAAGAATTGAAGGTGGTACCATATATAGTTTTGTTTTCTTACATAAAAATGAACAGCGTGCTGGAGAAGTTAAGAAGGAATTAATTGTTAGGAGGAAGGGAATGACAAATTCAAAAAATACTGTGAACAGGAAGGATATTGCTATGACAACAAAGATCAGAATAGTGAAACGCTTTAATGTACGATTTGAAAGCTGAACATTGATTAAGAGTGAAAGAAAGAAGATAGATAGCCATGAATTATGGAGATGGTTCCTAAGAACACCATGGACTGCAAGAAAAACCAATCCATTGGTCTTGGATGAAATAAAGACTGACTGCTCCCTTGAGGCAATGGTCAGCAGGCAGATGCTAACATACTTTAGGGACATGCAATGCAAGCAAATAAGGGTTTAGAAAAAAATATGATTGGCAAGATTGAGGGAAGAATAAGAAGGCAAAGACAATGGTAACAGAGATTGTTGAAATCAAAAAGATAATCAGAAATGTTCTTGGAAAGCTACAACTTATTATTAGAAATAAGACAAGATGGTGAGAATTGTCCATGTAATCATCAGGAATCAGGTCCAACACAATGGTGTCTAATTAACTTTTGTTTCTAAAACTTTGTTATCCTGCTTAAATACTAAATAAAGTAAAAAGGCAAGGTGTAATTAAACAACTGTAAGTACAGTAAACAGCACTAGGCTTTCTTCTAATTTAAGACAGAATGCCTCATGACGACAATGCTATGTCATTCCAAAGGTTCTCTAGGAGTTACTGTAACGCATGGCTATCCTATTATCCAACAGAGGATATTAAGAACTTCAGCTGATTTACTTTTGGGGAACAAATGTTTTTACGAATTCAAAAATTGTATATTTGATATCTCCACCCCTTTGCTAAAATACATTTTGAGCCATATGAATCTATCTTCATTTTTAAATTACCATCCTAGAATCTGGACTTCATTAAATCAGACTAGGGAAGACAGTATCAGAGTATGACAAAGAAGCATATACCCACCTTTTTTCTTGGAGGAACAGGATGTGAGGTATCTCCAAGCTTAATTGCCTACAAATTGAGTTTGCAAGACCTACATTTTAATTTCTTATCCTGCACAAATTCAAACTTATTCAAAAAGTATACAATAAGAATAATACTTTATTCTGCAGCAGTGTGAACAGTATCTGAATCAGCTCTTCTTCTGATAGTCAGTTATACAGAGCACCCAGCTGTGGAGACAGCACCCAAGTGAAAGCTCTTTGATTGACTTCAGGTTTCTAATTCAAATCTTTTATTATGGATATAAGATTTTCAAAAGTCAGAGAAACTAGAGTTGCATTAAAGTAAAAACATCACTTTTTAACATTCTCATTCAGATTAAATGTAAGACTTCAGCCCTCCAACTAGCCCTGTTCCCAACTTTCAGATCAAGTCTAGCCTACACGGAACCCAAAATATGCAGTAAGAGGTTAGTTCTATTTTGCCCAGTAACTTTGTTAAAAGTAGCTCCCTCCCATCTTCCAGTGTATTTAGCCAGTGAGGTTTTTCTATTATTGATTCTCATGACTGACCACACTGATAAGTGTAAAGAAACCAATTTTCTGTTGAAGGATACACCTTTATTCCTCATCAAAATCCTTACCAAAACCCTACCAGTTACCTTTAACTGCCATTTACTTTCTCTTCCTCATCAATCTCACATGTGAGATTTCAAATATGATGCAGCATTAGCATTAGGGGCTCATAAAGTTAGTTTCTTAGTATGTTACATACAAAATTTAAATTACGTGTCCCCAGAAGAAGCAGGCAGATTGCATGAGGTACAGAAGACAGACACAAAGGCATCCTCCGCCAGTTTCTTTGTTTTATTTCTGTGTGGAAGGATTGCATGAGGGAAGAAAGCATTCAAACAACCACAGCCATGTGCCATGTTTATCATCCGTGTGCCCGTAATATTGTTTGAAGTAGTAAATCAATACTGTGGTTGTCTTTCAGCATGAATACAGTTTCCTACAGAGACAGAAAAATTTAAGGTGGTTCATCCATTACAGAGGGACAGGATTTTTACTGAGGTGGCACTTAGAATGTGGAACTCCATTTAGGATTGGCCTATTCTGTGTTTGTCAGACCACTGTGTCAAGTTCTAGGCATCACATTTAAGGAGGGACATTGACAAACTGGAACATGTCCAGAGGAGAACAACCAAAGTCATGAGAGGCCTGGACAGAAAAACATGAGGAACGGTTGGAGTCATTGGGTATCTTTAGCTTGGAAGAGAGAAGACTGTGAGAAGATGTATTAGCAGTCTTGAAGAATCTGAAGGGCTGTTACTGTATATAGAAGATGGCACAAAATATTTCAGTGTTGTTCTGGAAGACTGTACAAGAAGTAATGGGTTTGAATTACAAGGAAGCAGATTTCAATTAGGCATCAGTAAGAACACCAGCAATGGAACAGACTGCCTGTAGTGGTGGTGGATTTTCCTTTACTGGGGAGGTTTAAATAGAAGCTAGATGGCAAGCTGTCAGGGATCTTGTAGTAATTTCCAGCACTGAGTAGGAATTGGATTAGACAATTCCAAAACTCACTTCTAGCCCTTCCTGACCCTATGCAAGAGGGTCAAGTAATCTAGTTTCAATGGCACCTAAGAAGGGATAGTTAGGGGTTGAAGAGTTGGCCCCACTGGTATCATCAAGGTCTGATCTTCAAGATATCCCCAAGAGTTCATTTCAGTGATGAAGAAGGGAATGTTAGAGTACCATTTTAGCTAAGCTTCTGGCAATGTCAAAGCTTGGTTTGACATTGATTTAATCTCTGGGAAATCCATCCAACCCTTCTATATGTATGTCAAACTGTGTTTTGAAACATTTTTGTTTCAGATGGCTTTCTATTTTTTTTTCAAATTCTGACCTTTTTCTTTTTTTAAATTGAGCTTATCATATTAATTCTACTGGTGATGTTTTCATAGTTGCACTTATATGTCAAGCTACAAAACGTGGAGTGTGTAAGTCTGTAAACAAATTACATTTCAGTTTAGGATAGGATTTAAGTGTCTAGAACAAGCTGGTATCAATTTTTCTCCTCTAAAAAGTATTTAAAGCCCAACATATTTAAGAAAAAGAAATGTTTAAGAAGAGAAATTTTTTAAGGGCAGATCAGTTTCTGAAGAATGGACCTCATGAAGTTTTTTATTATTTTTTAAAAGTTGATCAGAAGATAGATGATAGGTTGATTGATTCACGGCACCTCTTATAATCTTATCACTTTATCAACACTGTCTTTGTGTTTTGCCTTCTTGTTCTTTCCCCTCCTTTCTCCCTTTAATGGAACAAAATGTGGAAGTCTATAGGAGATTTTATTTATTTATTACATCATTTCTCTAAACCACTGGATCTACAGAGAATGGCCTGTGCTTAGGTGAGTTGGATTCATCTGCTGTGTAATTAGAATGGACACCTCTGCAATTTTAGGGAATTATCTGTTAGGAACTTCTCCTGAGCAAGCATTAATGAAACGAATGAGAGAGCACTATATGCTTTTTAATGGAACTTGGTCAGAAACTCCCAGTAAGCTACATACTGAATGATAGAGACACCCAGTTAACAACAAATATTTTGATTGAGGACTCCGAGGAGTAGGTAGAACCAGACCTCAGCCCAAATCTTTTTACCTGAATATGAAAAGTATGTTACCTGTCGTGTTTTGATTTTTCTTATTTAACCAACATTTCTAATTAAATTCCTATGCAAATTATTGAGAATTTAATAATGAAGCAGCACTCATAATGCTCCGATGCTTCTAATTGCAGCTCTCTCATGAAACGCTAAACATTATTCCAAAATCTTCACACAGGTCAACAAAGATGCAAGCCTGCTCTCTTTAAGTATTTTACTTATGCTGCCATCCTGTGACCAAAATTAGAAAATGCACAACAAATACCCTAGCTGACATACCCCAAGCCTCAACAATTATTACTACACTCTTGTTTCTTAACTCATTACCACCCTAGGGTCTTATCATTTATGGAATATGACTTGCAATGCTGACTACAAAACAGTCTTATATAGTAGATGTGCATGTTTAGCATACCCAGTGGTGGGGGGGAGCTGTTCTAGCTCCCAAATATTTGAAAAAAGATATATGACCTGAAGGAGAGTTGCAAGGCTAAAAACATCCAGCCTCCTCATTAACTCTTGGGGAGGCAACTGCACTGCAGTAATAAAAATTTCTGCTTGTTTACTAAATTATGCATCATACTTTTAGGCCTAATCCTTCACTTCCTACGATGAACTGAAATGATGCCAGGGAAGCAGCCATAAGGAAAGCTGAGTTCCAACACAGAGCCATCACAGCATGCAGTGCACTTCAAGCTGAAGGATGAGTGGCTTGGCAAGGGCTGGTTTCAATCCCAGCAATTCTTTTCTTGCTGATTTCCTCCCCCAAGGGAGCCAAGAGAAGGGAAAATACTTCTGACAACCTTAAGTTTGTTCTAAGTATAGACCGGATCCTGAAGCTTCACAAGAGAAAGGAAGATCTCAGGATTCAACAAATTCAAATTTGTTTTCATCTCACTCCTGCCCCAGAACACTCTATTTTCAAGACCATCACAAGCGGCCAATGACAGACACATAGCTGGCAGTAGTTACAAATCTTCTGAACTTCCCATAAGCATAACAGCTGGGGCATTCAGAGTGGGTGTGAACCTAGCTGAGGCTTTCAGTTCCTCTCTCAGTGGGGAGGCCTCTCAATTGCATTCCATCCCCATCTGAATTAGCCATGTGAGTGGGTTAGGCTTGCTCCATAAGCCCTTGCAACTGCATGATTGTTGTCTACTCCTTCCCTTCCAATTGAACTATCAGGGAATTACATGGGAAATATACAAACACAGAGACGCACAAACAATTCTGAAATGTTGACACCAACACTTGGCTTACATTTTTGATCCACTATCAGGGGAAAAAAACAAGAAACGTATCCCAGATATAGCACTTACAACAATTCTTCTGGAGAGTCTACCTCCAGAAGAGTGTCAGACTTAGTATACTTACAGTATGTTCAAGAGCAGCTCTGCTCAGCTATTATAATGATTATACAGATTATAGCTAAAATATAGTCATAAATAATTTTATAGTCATAATTAAAATGCTAATAAATCATTTAAGAGCTGCTTTCTCAATGAAAACCAGTACTTCCATGCAACCCTCACTACAGTGCCATAGAAAGAAACAACAGGCGAATAAACTTGTCCTCTTATGGTTTATGACACATGAAAAACCCATATTTATAATCCCTTTTCAGCCATCTAATCTGCTTCAATCGCCAACTAAGTTGGATATAAGCCCCTACTGGCAATGGCCAATGCTCCCAAATTTTGCCATTCCCCATCCTCAGTCAGGTGCTACCAAATGCAAGCCAATGTAATACCACAATAAAATCATGCTAGCAGTTTGATGAGAAAATGTGCCCAAACTGGGAGCAATAGGTTATAAAGCAGCAGCAATAGAGTACAATTTGGATATCATGCAAAGAGGGAACTCTAACTTATTCTCCATGTAGAAATATATGGAATCTCAAACTAACTACAGCTCCACAGGAAAAGTATGTATGTATTTAAATTCTGAGGGCACCCGACTCCTCAATGACTCTGGATGGCTTACAAATACAAAAAGGAAAAAATACATATAAAAATAACACCAGACAAATTACTATGGGTTTGGGGTTCGGTTTGCACTAGGAAAAACTGCTTTATGTAAGTTTCAAAATGCAAGTGGTAGGACAGAAAGGAAACACTTAGATGATGCCACTATAGATGATGCCATGGTATTGACGTCAATGAACCCAGAAAATCTGTTATCTGGATAGAATCTTCTTCCTCTGCCTTTCAGTTTGTTAATAGTTGGAACAACTGATCAATTTGTCTTCAGAAAGTGAAGTTGCTGGTTCCAGGGGCGAGTTTTTCCTTTGAACTCCAAAGGATACAGGCATGATTGCCCTCAATGATATTATCACCAACCTTCCATTTACTGCATGGAAGTACCCAGTCAAGCTGGCCTCACTGAGCCCACTTTGACTAAGAAGCCCAGAATCAGCATTGACCACTTTTAACAGAATGTATAATGGTAGATATACATTTACAGTATATCTTTATGTAGTGTATAAGGAAGATCCAGTCCTAATTCCTATGGTCCAGTTGCACAAACCAGTGAGCTGTTAACCACATGGGTCCAGAGTAAATGTTTTCTACTTCTTGGCTGCAGAGCTTGGCAAAGCAAAAAATATCCCTTCCAATAATCTGTCAAACTGGATGGGATAAAAATGTTATCAATACAAACAGATTTGCCTATGGAAGAAATGAAAGCTAAAAGGAACCAGCCAGATGCACACATGGAGAAACATATGATAGAAAAATTAATTGGTCAAGAGCTTTGCATATTAAGGAACATTTTTCAAAGGACCACCATTTCAAATGTGCATAGGAATTGGGTCAAATTAAACATATTACTCTGCTTATGATAGCTGTAAGCACCTGAGATGACACTATAGGTACATACATTTCTTGGACTGCTCCTAGAAGATAAAGTTCAAGCTGCTAATTTTTTTTTTATTTTTACATTATTTATGTACAAAATGCAAACGTTTTGCATGAGCTAGCCTGAAATGAGCACTCAGCAAGGTTATTTGGACCCTTTATGGCAGAGTTCAGGGCTGGGCATGGGATAAAGACCACATTGGTCACTCAGTGGATGACCTTCATCAGAACCTAGATGGGAGGAATGTGTCACTCTTTCAGGCAGTTGGGGAGGAGAGGTTATTCTCTTGTTGGGTGCTGCAGGGTTTGGTCCACCCCACCCCACATCCCCGCTTTTCAGCATCTACATGAAACCACTGGGAGAGGTCATTCATTAGAGTGAGGTGAGATACCATTAACAGGGAGATTTATATTGCTGTCCAGGGCCTGGCTAGAAATGCTGTTGAAGTCTTCTCCTGCTGTTTGGAGACTGTTGGGGACAAAAACCAGCTAAAATTGAATATTAAGCAACACAGAGTTGTTATTTAAGGGGAAGGTGCTCTCTTAAGGGGAAGGTGCTGCCTCTAAGAGTATAAATCTACCACCTGAGGGTCATTTTGGATTCAGAGCCCCTGCTAGATACACAGATATAGTTGTGGCCAGGACAGCTTTGCCCAGCTTCAGCTGGCACATCAGTTGTGGCCCTACTTGGAGCAGGGGATTTGGCTATGATAATTCATGTCCTCATCACCAATGGGATGGATTTTGACAATGTACTCTACACAGGGTTTTAAGTCCATCCAGAAAATGCAACAGCTCACTTGTTGGTTAGGGGTTTTTTGCTATGAACATATTACACTCATATCAGAGGTCTTATATTGCCTGCCGGTCACTTTCCAAGGGCAATTCAAAGTGCTGATTTGAACCTATAAAGTACTTTGTGGCTTGGCACTGGGGTACCTATAGGACCACCTACTTCAACCAGAATTAACCCACCCAAGGCCATCCACATGGAAGAAACTGCTGGTGGTGCCCCACTTCCATGGCATAAGACTGAATGAGGCCAGAAAGCACTGCTTCTCAGGTAGGGCACCCACACTCTGGAACATTTACTTCTCCCCATAGACGTAAGACTGGGCTTCTTAAGCCAGGAAATTTTTAAGACAGAGCTTGGAGTGTGGAGAGATTTGGGTTTTGACTGGATCTCCCCAGTGGTATTCATTTTCCTTTTGTACTGCTGTTATAGTCTGATTGTTCCAGGTATATATTGTACCACAGACATTTTAATAACTACTATTGTGTGGTTTTTTACTGCTGTAAGCCACTGCACATCTCAGAAGATTCAATGCATATCAGTGAATGAATAAATAATTGCTTAAAATAAATAAAATGTAACTAATTATTCTGAACATCACAGTCATTATGTTATTATCAGCAGAAAAAAGGGGAGGGGGGAAGGAAAAAAATCCTGACATGAATTCTGAAATTAGCCTAGCTTCATTCTGTTACACTTTGTGGGTGCATGTATGCATGAGTTCTGTGTCACACCCCACCGGACATTGACGCATTGGTGAAAGATGCTATACCCCACTGAAAAATTGGGAGGGGGGGCTGAGCTGTTTATGCAGGCATCCAAAAACCAGAGATCCACATCTAAGAAACAATGAGCAATCCACTCTCCAGGAAATCTCAGCCAGCACACAGACCAACCTATGCCAGCATCTAATGGAATTTGCATTAGGCTCCAGTGTAGAGACCCTCCCATATCATCAACTGAGGAGAAAACTATTTATAAGCCTCCAAGAGGGATACATACTGGCAGGTTGCACAGAAAAACTGCCATTGTAGGATTGTAAAACACATAATGTGGTAGCTTCCCCCTCTACTTATGGCACAATGACCCTTTTTCCCAGAAAGTTGGTGATGGTGGAAGACGTTAACTATCAAGTAGTGCACTAGCAGACTTTATAGAAACTCTAGCCACTTTTTAATCCTAGATGGATCCCAAGTTAAGGGACACCACTTTCCAAGTTAAGGAAAACCTGCTGTGTACAACTTTTTACTTATCCACCACCCACTTCCTTAAAGGATTCAAGACAGTTTATAAAACTTCTAAATAAGCGAATAAACAAATAAAGCCTGTGTAGTATGAGCTGGGCTGTCCAAGTGCCACTTGAGGGTAGATAAAATCCCTGGATGCTGTAACCTGACTTCTCATGCTGAAACTGAAAGCTCCGACAGCAGATCAGCCTTCCAACCACCAAATTATACTTAGAAAAAGGTAGAATAAACAAGGCTGCTGAATATTTATCTCTGCAGGAATAATGAAACTAATTTTTTCACCTCTTTTCTTTTTACATTCTTATGTTCACTGCAGACACTTAGTTTCATAAAAAATTGAAAAGATCCTTATCCAGCAAAACAAAACCCTTTCATGTTTAAATTTAGCAAAAAGACTTCCATGACATCAAATCTCTTCAGAATCATCTATATTCCTGAAGTAGGGGTTGACAAAATAGTGCCCAAAGGTACCAAGGCACCTAGCAGAACTCCCAGAGTTGTTCCTGAACTCATATAATGATATAGATGTTCATACTGAGCAAACCCTTTGAGAGATCCCTAAAAATTTTCATCAGATTTTTTAATCTTGTATAACTTAATTTAATTGAGTGCCCTGTGCCACAAAATAAAATAGCTAAAGTCCTTTGACATAGTGAGTCCAGGTCTAACACAGAACTGGATGGCAAAGAGCAGTGGTCAGAATAGTGCAATAGCCCTTTCTTCAGACTGGGTAGGAAGGCTGCCATCTTTCTCTAGAATGCCCAGATGCAAAGTCATTCCTGGGATTTTGGCAGGGGGGAGCAGGTGCCAGATCTGAATGCTTTGGGAAATGAAAGGCACCTGAATGCACTGGTCAAAGGCACTGCTTCTGGAGGGGAGGGGAATGGAACTGCCTTTTTTAAAGTCCCCAGTTTTTACTTCCCTCCCAGTGACAGCTACTATTTTTCCACCAAATCAAATAATGTAGTAGAATGCTAGTAAGCACCAAAACACAAGCCTTCTCTGATTTTGGGCACAGTAATGATTGTGAATATTAAAACTTTTTTTCAGACAATAAAGGTGCCTTTTTTTTCCCTACCTGTCAGGATCTATCTGAAAAATGATGTGGGAAAATCCAAATCTACTTACACCAGGAAGTAACTTTTCTATGGTATGTATCTTCCAATACATTGTAGTGTTGTCTTCTCATGTGGAAGGAGATCCAAAAGAGACTATATGGAAAGACCCTTTCTGCAGAAAAAATATTGTGTCTGGATAACTGTAGCAGAAACTGACTTTTTGCAGTGATATACAGAATGCAAAAATTATTTTGTTTATTAAATCCATATCTGTCAAAGAAGGATTTCTTCTAAAAACAGCAAACCTGCAGCATTTACATGACCTGAATAATCAGAGCATGAAGCAATCAAATATAAATGAACATATTTTAATAAATCAAATGAATTGAAAACAAAGCAAATCAGATTAAAAAAGAACAGATGTTCTTGCTATGTTCATTGCTGTATTCAGTAAATACCACAACAGAGGATATTCACAGATTATTAGCACTAATATTAAATGGCATTTTCTATAGTACAGTTCATTCAACTTGTGACTCTTGAGGCAGTACAGACATTCATTGTTTTTTAGCATAAAAATTGTTATTATATTGATACAATCTATTCTTCAGCAAAGGATTGTTACCTTGTCGTGGTGCTGGAGCTTGAGCACCTCAGTGATGCCATGAGCTAAACCATGAAGGGCCACCCAAAACGGGAAGGTCATGACAGAGAGGTCAGACTAAATGCGATCCCTGGGGAAGGTAATGGCAACCCACCCCAGTATTCTTGCCGTGAAAACTAAATGGATCAGTACAACCACAGATATGTCAGTATACCATTAGAAGATGAGACCCCCAGGTCGGAAGATGGTCAAAATGCTACTGGGGAGGAACAGAAGATGAGTTCAACTAGCCCCAGAGGTGATGACGCAGCTAGCTCAAAGCTGAAAGGACGGCTAGCGGCCGACGGTGCTGGTGGTGAACGGCGAATCCGATGTTCTAAGGATCAACACACCATTGGAACCTGGAATGTCAGATCTATGAGCCAGGGCAAATTGGATGTGGTTATTGGTGAGATGTCAGGATTAAACATAGACATTTTGGGTGTCAGTGAACTGAAATGGACTGGAATGGGCCACTTCACATCAGATGGCCACCAGATCTACTACTGTGGACAAGAGGACCACAGAAGAAATGGAGTAGCCTTCATAATTAATAATAAAGTGGCTAAAGCAGTGCTTGGATACAATCCAAAAAATGATAGAAGGATCTCAATTTGAATTCAGGGCAAGCCATCTAACATCATAGTGATCCAAATATACGCCCCAACCACAGATGCTGAAGAAGCTGAAGTAGAGCAGTTCTATGAGGATCTGCAGCACCTACCTACTGGACAATATGCCTAAAAGAGACATTATTTTCATCACAGGAGATTGGAATGCTAAGGTGGGCGGTCAACTGACACCTGGAATTACAGGTAAGCATGGCCTGGGAGAACAAAACAAAGCAGGACATAGGCTGATAGAATTTTGCCAAGACAACTCATTCTGCATAACAAACACTCTCTTCCAACAACCTAAGAGACAGCTTTATACAAGGACTTCACCAGATGGACAACACCAAAATTAGATTGACTACATCCTTTGCAGCCAAAGGTGGCGGACATCTATACAGTCAGGAAAAACAAGACCTGGAGCTGACTGTAGTACAGATAACAAACTTCTTATTCAATTTAGGATCAGACTAAAGAGATTAGGAAAGACCCACAGATCAGCTAGCTATGAGCTCACTAATATTCCTAAGGAATATGCAGTGGAGGTGAAGAATAGATTTAGGGACTGGACTTAGTAGATAGGGTCCCGGAAGGACTATGGACAGAAGTTTGCAACATTGTTCAAAAACAAAGATGGCAAGGACCTAACAGAAGAAGAAGAGATCAAGAAAAGGTGGCAAGAATATACGGAAGACCTGTATAGGAAGGATAACAATATTGGGGATAGCTTTGACGGTTTGGTCAGTGAACTAGAGCCAGACATCCTGAAGAGTGAGGTTGAATGGGCCTTAAGAAGCATTGCTAATAACAAGGCAGCAGGAGACGACGGCATCCCAGCTGAACTGTTCAAAATCTTGCAAGATGATGCTGTCAAGCTAATGCATGCTATATGCCAGCAAATTTGGAAAATACAAGAATGGCCATCAGACTGGAAAAAATCAACTTATATCCCCATGCCAAAAAAGGGAAACACTAAAGAATGTTCAAAGTATCGAACAGTGGCACTCATTTCACATGCCAGTAAGGTAATGCTCAAGATCCTGCAAGGTAGACTTCAGCAATTCATGGAGCGAGAATTGCCAGATGTACAAGCTGGGTTTAGAAAAGGCAGAGGAACTAGGGACCAAATTGCCAATATCCGCTGGATAATGGATAAAGCCAGGGAGTTTCAGAAAAACATCTATTTCTGTTTTATTGACTATTCTAAAGCGGTGGCGCTGTGGGTTAAACCGCTGAACTGCCGATCGGAATGTCGGCGGTTCGAAACCGCGCGGCAGGGTGAGCTCCCATTGCTAGTCCCAGCTCCTGCTCACCTAGCAGTTCGAAAACATGCAAATGTGAGTAGATCAATAGGTACCGCTTCGGCAGGAAGGTAACGGCATTCTGTGTCGTCATGCTGGCCACATGACCCGGAAAATGTCTACGGACAACGCCGGCTCTAAGGCTTAGAAACGGAGATGAGCACCGCCCCCTAGAGTCGGACACGACTGGACTTTACATCAAGGGAAACCTTTACCTTTACCTTTAAAGCCTTTCACTGTGTGGACCATAACAAATTGTGGCAAGTTCTTAGCGGTATGGGGATACCAAGTCATCTTGTATGCCTCCTGAGGAATCTATATAATGACCAAGTAGCAAGTAGAGGCAGTGAAAGACTTTGTATTTCTAGGTGCAAAGATTACTGGAGTTTCCGACTGCTATCAGGAAATCAGAAGATGTTTAATCCTTGGAAGAAGAGCAATGACAAATCTCGATAAAATAGTTAAGAGCAGAGACATCACACTGACAACAAAGGTCCGCATAGTTAAAGCAATGGTGTTCCCCATAGTAAGATATGGCTGCGAGAGCTGGACCATAAGGAAGGCTGAGAGAAGGAAGATCGATGCTTTTGAACTGTGGTGCTGGAGGAAAATTCTGAGAGTGCCTTGGACTGCAAGAAGATCAAACCAGTCCATCCTCCAGGAAATAAAGCCAGACTGCTCACTTGAGGGAATGATATTAAAGGCAAAACTGAAATACTGTGGCCACATAATGAGAAGACAGGACACCCTGGAGAAGATGCTGATGCTAGGGAGAGTGGAAGGCAAAAGGAAGAGGGGCCGACCAAGGGCAGGATGGATAGATGATATTCTAGAGGTGACGGACTCATCCTTGGGGGAGCTGGAGGTGTTGACGACTGACAGGAAGCTCTGGCGTGGACTGGTCCATGAAGTCACGAAGAGTCAGAAGTGACTGAACAAATAAACAACAACAATCTACTCTTAAAGAAGCATTTAAAACTACATCTCATTTTAATACAACTTGAATGTGAAACAGAAACCTGCAGTCAAGGTGCCATGTGGACACCATGGCTTGGGGCCTTTAGCCAGTTCTGTCTGGTGCACCAATTGTAACCTTACTGGTGCAGGACGACCTAGATATAGTAACTCATTCTCTCATTACCACCAGCTGGACTACTGCAATACTTTTTGCATGGAGCTGCCCTTAAAGACTATTCAGAAACTGAACTGATCCAGAAGGCAATGGCCCATATATTTATCAGCTCCCAGCAATGGGTGCATATAACAACAATTTTGTGGGCCCTGTACTGGTTGCCGATTGTTTTCTGGATACATTCTAAGGTGCTGGCACTCACCTATAAAGCCCTTCATGTTTTGGTACTTGGGCACCTGCAGGATCATCTGTTCCAACCAGAATCAGCCTGACCCACTAGATCTTGTAGGGAACAGCTGCTTGTGACCCCACACTTCCAGGAAATGAGGAGGACCAAAGCTAGAAGGCGCTGCTTTTCCATAATGATGCCAGAACTCTAGAACAGCTTCCCTATGGAGATCAGACTCACACCTGGAAACTGAGTTATTTTGAAGGGCATTCTCGTGATTTAATACACTGTGCTACCTGATTTATATTCTTCCCTCAGCCTGTTATCCTCTGTTTTCTTATGATGCATTGATTTTGGATTGTACTGTAGATGTTTTAACTGTACATACATAAGCTGTCAGGAGTCACTGCCAGGTACAAATTTAATTAATACATAAAGAATTTTTGGATAGCAAATTTAGCACTCCCCCTCCACCTAATTTCCAGATCACAATACTATGATAATAATAAACAGTATGAGTGGTGGAGCAATGCTATTAGGGCTGAAACACTAAGGCAAGTGATCCAGTGCCTGATCACAGGTGCCCCATCTTCCACATCAATGTTGCTCACCCTTGGCAACTCTAAGATGTATGGACTTCAACTCTTAGAATTCTCTAGCCAGCATTCTAAAATTCTGGAGTGCAGTCTGCACACCTTAAAGTTACCAAGATTGAGAAACACTGTTCTATATAACAGCCATTCCGATACCTGAAGAGTTACCATATCTACCTACAATCTTCTCTTCTCCAGTCTAAATATACCCAATGACCCCAACTGTTCTTCATAAGTTTTTCCTTCCAGGCATCTTATCTTGGTTGGTCTCCCCTGGACATGCTTTAGTTTATCCATGTCCTTTTTAAAATACAGTGCACAGAACTGAACACAATTTTGTAGATGTAGTCTGGGCAACACAGACTAGACAGGAACAATAATTCTGTTGATCCTGACATTATACTTTTGATGCACCTAGGACTGCATTTGCTTTTTTCACAGCTGCATTACATTGTTGGCTCATGTTCAGCTTGGGATCCACCAAGCTACCCATAAGTTATTTGCATATACAGTATAGCTCCATCATTCTACACTCAAGTATTTAAGTTTTCTTACCCATATTTATATTTTTGCATTAGTTCCTGTTGAAACTCAGCTTGCTGGGTTTCATCCAATGTTCTAGTTTGTCAAGATTCTGCTAACTATCCCCCCTATTTCTGCAGCAGCTACTGTCAGCCCCACTAGACAGACCAGACCAGGAAATCAACTCCACGGGAAGTCTAAAACCACTTTTATTGAGATTAGCTATCATAACAGAATCTTGCAATTCTGATTCTGCTGTATCTCCTCCTCCTTATAGTTCACCAAATTAGGGAGCTTCTGTCTGAGCTGTTTCTGAATATTATTTGGCTGTTGTGGACTTAAAAAATATTTCAGCCCCATTTGCCAAGCTAACAGTTCTGGCATATCTCTGTTAAGGTCATCTTCCTTACTCTCTATAGCTAAAAATCTGGTGATGTTACATTCTAGCCTCTCATACAAGTCAGTTATAAGCATGGTGAACAGCACAGAGCTTAGAATGGAACCCAGCAATATACCACTTGAAAATTCCCTATGTGCCATTTTGACACATAGTCCTTGGGTACAAATGCTCAACCCACACCGTATCAATCTAATACTACCACAATCCAGTCTCTATTTTGTCAAATTCCCTACTAGAATCTACAAAGGAGACTTCGTAGAATACTGTGCTGCCATGTATCACTTACATGTCTATAGATTGTCCCTAGGTCAGAGGTTCCTAAACTTTCTCAGTTCACCCCTAAATCTTGAGACCACATTTTAGTCTTTAGCCTATCTCTCAATAAAATTTCCTTGTTAAACAGACAGGTTTCCTTTTCTTATAGAAACTAGGCTACAAGTAGTGTACCATGCTTAGTGATACCAATGTCTTAGCTATCATAAGTGAAATGCAGAATAACTGTAATAAAAGTATATATATTGCATTTCTTTTTAAATATAATGCAACTAAGTAAGACCATTCTGCATACAGGACTCAGTGCTATATGTGATCCTCAATGTTTTAATAAATGATCTGCACATGAGCTGATTAAAATAAGCATCTGCACAGACTATAATTTATTAGTACTATCCAATCCGAGCACTTTTCCTGGAATATGTTTTTTGAAGACTGGTTTAACCTAAAAAATGAAATGTGTTGAGGAGGGAATATTTTCAGAATTAAAATGGTTGAAGAGTAGAAGAAAAAAAATCAAGAGCAATTATTTTATTCTATTCACTGATGAAAGAATGAGAAGTGCTAAAATAATCCACAGGAAAAGAGAATTGAATCCAAGTGTTAATGGAAAAATCCTTAACAATGCATGAACTGTTAACAATGAAACATCCAAAGAAAAATGAAACAATGAAACATCCAAAGAAAAACCAATGCTACCTTTTAAGCGATGCTTTTTAGGCAAAAAATACTTTATCCTAAATTAGAAATTTGGAACACAATGAACAGAATCAGTCTTTTGTTCACTGTGTTGCTTCTAAGTAAGTATGTTCAACACCAGGCTGTTGGGCTAAATAAAATTATTACAAGTTTATTCAATGATTTAAAATAGCAGTGCTATGTTTGAATATCTAAATATTACTTCCAGTGTATTTTGGATGCAAAGTATAGATGATATGACTGCTACTCAGTAAGTTTACAAGCTATGTTTTGTTGGGCTGTTGAAACAGAAGGAGGCTATGTTACTATATTGAAAATGGTGTTACTTATATAAAACTAAATTATGTATATTATATATGAATCTGTTGCTCAAGATGGAATCATTTGAAGGAGCCCAAGTCTGTACTATATAGAACACTGATCATAAACAACATTAGGAACTAAATGGGAAGAGTCGGGAAGCAGGCCCTCATGACCTAAATTAGATGAGCACAGTGAGAATAAACTATTATGACCTCAATAGCAAACTGTTTGAGAATTTCCCTAGAATCCCTAATGCTTGAGAAGACAAAGACACATATTGTACATGCTGCTTTAGACCTAACTGGGACTTCACCAGCTAGTTCTGGCCAAAGAGAGGAAATCATGGTGTCCATATTCCAGTAATTCTCAGAAGAAGCTGCTATGGGGTGACTCACAGTTAGGCTTGAAAGAAATCACTAAAAATACTTTCCTCTTTAGCATTGAATTTTATAGCCATTTTTCTCTATTTTATCTTCAATATTTATGATACACATTGTATCATATATTTCAGCCTCCCTTGCATACACTGTCATGATGCTTTTTTTGCAGAAGCTAAAACAAAAGCACAGGCCTTCAGCATCCAAAACCAAATTCCAATCAATGGATGATAACATAAATGGAATTTTGGTTATCGGGCTTTTTCCAAGTTTATTTGGAAACAAATCAAATTATTCTGAAGGGAACTTAATTCTAAATAGGTATTTTTCGATTGCATTCTAAATATAACTTAGGTCAAAAATATAAGCACAAGACTGTGATACATGATTGAACTGATTCCAGTGAAGGAGTAGACTATCCAAATGCCTTCAATAGGACTTTAAAGGTCTTCACATTTGGCCTGATCATACTGTATGTGCATACACCCATCATCCCTTCTTTTCTGTACAAACACAGCTCCTACAAAAGAAATTCAACTAAGTAACATGTTCAGAAAATAATCATTATGTAGTCATGAGAAGATGGCAAACTCACTGATTATAAAATGAAGATGATAACAAAGAATAGAGGCAAAGGATTTAATCATATGTTTGCACATATGATGGGTATTGTTGAAACTTCAAAAGTAAGGTAAAATTTAGCTCAAATATTTAAGTCAACAATTAATGTGCTAAGTATAATACAATACTAGAACTGCCTCAGGGTATTTCTCTTACATGAAGACAACAATATGTATTTATTAATTATTTTTAAAAACTGATAAGGTCTTCAGTTCTTATGCTTCAGGCAGAGTTATCACATAAAATCATCACACAGAAAATTACCAACTAGAAAATCAATTATTTTCATGAACCTTTCAAATATTGCCCTTTAACCCACTGGCATTCTCTAAAGTTCGAGAGTACTATTATTTTAATGTAATAAACCACCCAAGCTTAATTGGAAATTCCAGTCAATTGGAGTTACAATAAATAATAACAAAAAGTGGCAACTTTTTCCTGAAAGTCTCTGTGATGAGTGCCTGCTAACACTAAACTTTCTTTCCTATCAGGTGACTTATACATCACAACCTTCCTTCACTCCTTCCTCAACCAAAATACAAAAAAATAGTGCAACTCAGTGGAAAGATACTGTGGAACAGTGAGTAGGGTGCTAGAGTTACCACAGAAAGATTGAAAACTAAATCTTTTAACTAATAAACTTATATAAGTAACTATATGTATATGTATGTATGTGGCACACATACATACAAGTGCCATGGCAAGACAAGACCCTGCATGGGATGTACAATCAACAGACAGCTGAGGTGGCTGACATTGGGAAATCCTACCAGTAGCTGGAAAGGGCTGGACTAAAAGACAGCACTGAGGCACTGATCATAGCAGCACAAGAACAGGCTCTAAGCACCAGATCCATAGAAGCAGGGGTCTACCACACTAGGCAGGACCCGAGGTGCAGACTGTGCAGAGAGGTCTCAGAGTCAGTCCAACACATAGTGGCAGGGTGTAAGATGCAGGCAGGAACACCATACACAGAACAGCACAACCTAGTAGGTGGCACTGTGTACAGGAACATCTGCACAGTGTATGGGCTAGACCCTCCCAAGTCCAGATGGGAGATTCCACAGAAAGTTGTGGAGAATGACAGGGCTAAGATCCTGTGCGACTTCCAGATCCAGACAGACAGGCAGGTACTGGCCAAGCAACCAGCCATTGTAGCAGTAGACAAGGACCAGAAGATGGCGGTGGTGATAGATGTAGTGCTGCCAAGTGACAGCAACATCAGAAAGAAGGAGTATGAGAAGCTGGAGAAGTACCAGGGCCTGAAGGAGGAACTAGAGAGGATGTAGAAAGTGAAGGCTAAAGTGGTCCCAGTAGTGGTAGGAGCACTTGGGGCTGTGACTCCCAAGCTAGGAGAGTGGCTCCAACAGATCCCAGGAACAACATCAGAGCTCTCTGTCCAGAAGAGTGCAATGCTAGGAACAGCTAAGATACTGTGCAGAACCCTCAAACTCCCAGGCCTCTGGTAGAGCAGTCAAGGTTGAAGAAGACACATACCACCCATAGGGGTGAGAAGGGAATTTTTTTTATATGTATATAGTAGGAAAATTTACAATTTCTGGCTCACTTGTTCATTATGCAAAAAAATCAGAAGCAATCTAGCAACACTTTTGCAGACTAACGAATGTTATTAAGAAGCATAATTTTTATGTCTCTTAATAAAACTTGTTGGTCTGAAAAGGTGCTACCAGACTCTTGATTTCTGGCTACCATAGACTAACATGGCTTTCCTCCTGAAATATTCATTATACAGTGATTTGCATATATCCAGTGCTGGATTCACATATCTTTTGCTTTGGAATTCTCCTCTTCTGTTGAGTTCTATCTGACAAGAAATGTACATGATGTAATTGTGAAATTGTAGCATTCCAGTGTTTTCTTTATTGTACTCTTTTATGAAAAAATTTACCTAAAAATACCATTACAAGTTACTATTTCAGAATAACAACTCTTTTAAAAAAGCTTCTTTTAAAATGAAAACTCTTTTGTTTGCATTATTGCATTTCTATTTAGCAAGACTAAAGGACTGATGATTAAATATCAGTTGCTTTTTACATAGTTGTTTTTCATTTCCTGGTGGAGGATTAAAGTAATACTTTTCCCATTATCTTCTTTTTTTCTCTGTTTTTGCAATGTAGTAGTATAATACTGGGAAATAAACCTTAGTTTTTCCCCCACCCAAAGAAACAAAACCTGAAATTACATGCACGAAACAACCTTTGAACATGAACAGATATCACAGCAGATATGGCCATAAAGTATGGCATTACTGTGTCCTACAAACAAGTTAATTGCCAGCTAAACTAGAGAAAAGTAGTACTCTATAGCATCAAATGGATCAAATATGGAAGAAATTTCATTTGCATCCATTGCATTACCTACTATATAAGTTTATACAGGTAGTCTTCGTTTGGTGACCACAATTAAGACCAGCAACTCAGTTGCTAAGTGATGTGGTCACTAAGTTGAAAATCACATGATAGCGACTATGCTTACAATTTTATTTCAGCTTTCCTTTTTTTCCACTCCCTCACCCTTTGGAATGCTTACTCAGCCCTGGGATAATTAGCAAGAAGGAAATTAATGTTTGTATTTACATTCATTGGAGAGGAAGGGATTATAAGAGAGTAAGTAGGCACCCAATAGGGAATACACATTGATAGGAATGCACAGGCACCAGCTGTTTGCCTAGCACACTCGCAGTTCCCAGCCCCGAGCGCGCTAGGCAAACAGCCAGCACTAGCACATCCCTTTCAATGTGTATTCCCCATTGTGTGCCTGCTTACTCTCTTGTAATCCCTTGCTCTCCAATCTCTCTGCTCTGCGAGGTGGGGGAGAAGAAAAAAAATGGGTCGGGCACAGGACAACATGTACTGACTGACTGTAAAAGCAAACATGTGACTGAGAGAGTGAGACACTGCAAAGGTCATAAATGTGCACCTTGGTGGCAAAGTTGTTTTTTCTGCGCTGTCATAACTCCGAACAGTCACTGCACCAGGCAGTCGGCAAGCAAGATCTACCTGTGATGGATGACCACTGTTAGTCCCTGAAACCTCTCTCAGACACTCTCAGCCCAAAAGAAATTAATCCCAGAAAAACAAAAGGGTTAATTAATTAAATTAATCTTTCCTCTTGGAGGACAAGAAGTAGCTTGATGAAAGTGCTTCTAAGTAAATTGTTCATTATTTTCCCTGTTTTTGTCCAATGCCACTTGCTTTCTTCTCACAGTTATCACTCTCATTTCAGAAGAATCCTCAGGTGAGGTGGTAGAACAACTGCAGAATGAGAGTGCACCAAACCATGATAGCAGAAAAGGAACTGATAAGGAGGAATCGATGAACTGTTGGCTGGGGAATTGTGGGAGTTGAAGTCCACATATCTTCAAGCTGTCAAAGTTGAGAAACCCTGTCCTAGGGAATAAAGAATGACAGTGCAAAAGGCAAGATAGGATGAGTATCTGAGACAGAGGTCTTGCAGGTTGAGGAACTCCCAGTTTCAGGCAATTAGCAACAACTGGACTCCTAGGGAACTATCCTGATTGTAGAATTTAAGCCTGCTTTTTTCCTGTTCACTGTGGTCAGCAAATGCTGTTCTTTATTCTGTCAGTCCCTGCAACCTCTCTCAGTGTAACCAGATCTGCTTCTGTGGCCTTTACTTGTTTTGGATCTCCTGTGTGCATACTTTTGGCATGACAATTGATTCATGTTTACCAAGCTTTGACATGTTTCCTTGGATCAATGCTTGTTTCCTTGGCTTGTAAGTGGCCCATCACTGATCCCTCCCATAAAATAGCTTTCATGACTCTGAAATAGTACAACAAATAAGCAAATGAAAGAAAGGACCCTACTAAAGGACCCCTAGGTGTTCAGTAATATTCAAAATCAAAGAGCAAGAATTGATAGCAGAGCATGGAAAAATACTAAGATTTATATGGTATGAGTAAAGAAGCTTACTAAAAAAAAAGTGAGCTTTCCTAGACAAAATTAAAGAGAAAGTTAAGAGAAATAGAATAAAAATGTCATGCTCCATTGAAATTTAACAGCAAAGTATTTCATACTCTTCTGCTTCCTACTAAAGCAAATGAAGGGGTGAATTACAGAGATATCGAGTCCAGATCGCATAAAGTAATTGTTCCTCTCTACTCTGCCCTGGACAGACCCAATTTGGAGTATTGTATCCAGGTCTAGACACCACAATTTATACAGGACTGTGACAAATAGGAGCAATTTCAGAGGAAGGCTAGCAAGATGGTGAAAAGTCTGGAAAAAAGACATGGGTGTGTTTAGCCTACAGAAAAGACAACAAAGGAGAAATACAGCAGCAATCTTCAAATATCTGAAGGATTATCACACAGAACAGGAATGGACATTCTCTGTTGTCTTAGAGGCCAAGGCCAGAACCAGTCAGTTAAAACTACAAGGAAATAGGTTCCTGGTAGATATCAGGAGGACCTTCCTGACTGTACAAGTTGTCAGCTAATGGAATAGGCCACTGCATGCTGTGGTGAGTTCTCCTACATAAGAGGTCTTTAAACAGAGCCCAGGTGTTCATCTCTCAGAGATGCTGTAAAAGATTCTGCACTAGGCAGAGTGTTGGACTAGGTGATTTCTATAGTCTCTTCCAAGTCTATTCTTCTACAGGTAGTCCTCCTTTAGTGACCACAATTGGGATTGGCAACTTGGTCATTAAGTGAAGTGGTCAGTAAGTGAAACCACCACTGTGCCTACAATCTTACTTCAGCTTTCCTTTGCTTTGCTTTACAGAGCTGAGAAGGTCATAAATGCAAGGATTGGTGGCAAATTTAGTTTTTCATCACCATTATAACTGCGAATGGTCACTGTATGAGGCAGTCACTAAACAAGGACTACCTGTATTTTAAAAGAAGGATTGTACTGTATTGTTTCTTCTAGTTTCAGTAGAACTACTATTCTTATTTTCTTTATTGAAGTTATTAAAGGATAAAGAAATATCACCTGGGTCTGATTTTATGCTAATGAAAACATAAAATCATTTTTTTAGTCAATGTTATAGGTTTGACCAGCACAGATGTTGAAGTATACTGTATATAAAAGTGGCTAAATTTTATTTTTTTATTTATTTATATTTCAAATTTTGTCACCACCCATCTCGCATGAAGTGACTCTAAATTTTGTGTAGGTGTCTGCAGGATCAGAATAGAAAGACACTAAGACTGACCCTAAGATTTAAATTCCAGACATTTTAATTTTATTCTATTCCTATGATAAGCTTATGATAGATATAGATAGTGTGAGTGAGTAGTGGTGGTAGCAGCAGCAGCAGTAGTAATGTTTTTGATTTAACTTTGCTTCCATAGATGGAATCAAGTCCATTTTACAGAATGAGGGTTTTGCCTCACTCTTTCCTCTAAAGCACTCTGCAACCTAGCCCAGAATTCCATTTCTGTGAATTTGGTAGTCCTTAGAAATAGTATGGGATATGCTATGAGGGACAATAAATACATAATAAAAGCTGGTTGATGATAGAAATCAATTACCACCCCTTGACTAAATAAAGGGGCAACTCAGGTTCCAAGCCAATGAGCAGCAAAGAGATTTTTTTAATTTACTTTATACTTCATATGGATCATTTCTTTCATATCATTCTTCTTTCTGAAATTATTCTCCCCCATTGAAGGAAATGGCCTGATCATTTCATGCATCTTATCTATATAATGCAGCACCTGATCAACTGCAGGTTCATTTCATTTATAACCATTATCTGAGTGCTGGCTGCACAGCTTCTCTTAAGCCCATCACTTTCCCCAAATGCATTCCTTCAATAACTTTTAATGTATTACAGTCTATTTTCATTTGAATGTAAAATAAATACCTGCAAATTCAGCAGCATCCACCTCCTTCAGTCTGGACTAAATATTCCATGTTATGGTTCATATCAGAAGACATAGCATTCCACCCAGACCAGTGCCATGGGATTAATTTTGACTTCTACAGCTGACAGTTCTTACATGTTGTTGTTTATTCGTTTAGTCGCTTCCGACTCTTCATGACTTCATGGACCAGCCCACGCCAGAGCTTCCTGTCGGTCGTCAACACCCCCAGCTTCCTCAGGGACAAGTCCGTCACCTCTAGAATATCATCCATCCACCTTGCACTTGGTCGGCCCCTCTTCCTTTTGCCTTCCACTCTCCCTAGCATCAGCATCTTCTCCAGGGTGTCCTGTCTTCTCATTATGTGCCCAAAGTATTTCAGTTTGGCCTTTAATATCATTCCCTCAAGTGAGCAGTCTGGCTTTATTTCCTGGAGGATGGACTGGTTTGATCTTCTTGCAGTCCAAGGCACTCTCAGAATTTTCCTCCAACACCACAGTTCAAAAGCATCGATCTTCCTTCGCTCAGCCTTCCTTATGGTCCAGCTCTCGCAACCATATGTTACTACAGGGAACACTATTGCTTTAACTATGCGGACCTTTGTTGTCAGTGTGATGTCTCTGCTCTTAACTATTTTATCGAGATTTGTCATTGCTCTTCTCCCAAGGATTAAGCGTCTTCTGATTTCCTGACTGCAGTCAGCATCTGCAGTAATCTTCGCACCTAGGAATACAAAGTCTTTCACTGCTTCTACATTTTCTCCCTCTATTTGCCAGTTATCAATCAAGCTGGTTGCCATAATCTTGGTTTTTTTGAGGTTTAGCTGCAAACCAGCTTTTGCACTTTCTTCTTTCACCTTCATCATAAGGCTCCTCAGTTCCTCTTCGCTTTCAGCCATCAAAGTGGTATCATCTGCATATCTGAGATTGTTAATGTTTCTTCCAGAGATTTTAACTCCAGCCTTGGATTCCTCAAGGCCAGCTTGTCGCATGATGTGTTCTGCGTACAAGTTGAATAGGTAGGGTGAGAGGATACAGCCCTGCCGTACTCCTTTCCCAATCTTAAACCAGTCTGTTGTTCCGTGGTCTGTTCTTACTGTTGCTACTTGGTCGTTATACAGATTCTTCAGGAGGCATACAAGATGACTTGGTATCCCCATACCACTAAGAACTTGCCACAATTTGTTATGGTCCACACAGTCAAAGGCTTTAGAATAGTCAATAAAACAGAAATAGATGTTTTTCTGAAACTCCCTGGCTTTTTCCATTATCCAGCGGATATTGGCAATTTGGTCCCTAGTTCCTCTGCCTTTTCTAAACCCAGCTTGTACATCTGGCAATTCTCGCTCCATGAACTGCTGAAGTCTACCTTGCAGGATCTTGAGCATTACCTTACTGGCATGTGAAATGAGTGCCACTGTTCGATAGTTTGAACATTCTTTAGTGTTTCCCTTTTTTGGTATGGGGATATAAGTTGATTTTTTCCAGTCTGATGGCCATTCTTGTGTTTTCCAAATTTGCTGGCATATAGCATGCATTACCTTGACAGCATCATCTTGCAAGATTTTGAATAGTTCAGCTGGGATGCCGTCGTCTCCTGTTGCCTTGTTATTAGCAATGCTTCTTAAGGCCCACTCAACCTCACTCTTCAGGATGTCTGGCTCTAGCTCACTGACCACCCCGTCAAAGCTATCCCCGATATTGTTATCCTTCCTATACAGGTCTTCTGTATATTCTTGCCACCTTTTCTTGATCTCTTCTTCTTCTGTTAGGTCCTTGCCATCTTTGTTTTTGATCATACCCATTTTTGCCTGGAATTTACCTCCAATGTTTCTAATTTTCTGGAAGAGGTCTCTTGTCCTTCCTATTCTATTGTCTTCTTCCACTTCCGCGCATTGCTTGTTTAAAAATAATTCCTTATCTCTTCTGGCTAACCTCTGGAATTTTGCATTTAATTGGGCATATCTCCCCCTATCACTGTTGCCTTTTGCTTTCCTTCTTTCTTGGGCTACTTCTAGTGTCTCAGCAGACAGCCATTTTGCCTTCTTGGTTTTCTCTTTCTTTGGGATGTATTTTGTTGCCGCCTCCTGAACAATGCTGCCAACTTCTGTCCAGAGTTCTTCCGGGACCCTATCTACTAAGTCCAGTCCCTTAAATCTATTCTTCACCTCCACTGCATATTCCTTAGGAATATTAGTGAGCTCATATCTAGCTGATCTGTGGGTCTTCCCTAATCTCTTTAGTCTGATCCTAAATTGTGCAAGAAGAAGTTCGTGATCTGAACTACAGTCAGCTCCAGGCCTTGTTTTTACCGACTGTACAGATGTCTGCCACCTTTGGCTGCAAAGGATGTAATCAATCTGATTTCGGTGTTGTCCATCTGGTGAAGTCCATGTATAAAGCCGTCTCTTAGGTTGTTGGAAGAGAGTGTTTGTTATGCAGAGTGAATTGTCTTGGCAAAATTCTATCAGCCTATGTCCTGCTTCATTTTGTTCTCCCAGGCCATACTTACCTGTAATTCGAGGTGTCATTTGACTGCCCACCTTAGCATTCCAGTCTCCTGTGATGAAAATAACATCTCTTTTAGGCGTGTTGTCCAGTAGGTGCTGCAGATCCTCATAGAACTGCTCTACTTCAGCTTCTTCAGCATTTGTGGTTGGGGCATATATTTGGATCACTGTGATGTTAGATGGCTTGCCCTGAATTCGAATTGAGATCATTCTGTCGTTTTTTGGGTTGTATCCAAGCACTGCTTTAGCCACTTTACTATTAATTATGAAGGCTACTCCATTTCTTCTGTGGTCCTCTTGTCCACAGTAGTAGATCTGGTGGTCATTTGATGTGAAGTGGCCCATTCCAGTCCATTTCAGTTCACTGACGCCCAGAATGTCTATCTTTAATCTTGACATCTCACCAATAACCACATCCAATTTGCCCTGGCTCATAGATCTTACATTCCAGGTTCCAATGGTGTGTTGATCCTTAGAACATCGGATTCGCCGTTCACCACCAGCACCGTCGGCCGCTAGCCGTCCTTTCGGCTTTGAGCTAGCTGCGTCATCACGTCTGGGGCTAGTTGAGCTCATCCTCTGTTCCTCCCCAGTAGCATTTTGACCATCTTCCGACCTGGGGGTCTCACCTTCCGATGGTATACCGACATATCTCTGGTTGTACTGATCCATTTAGTTTTCACGGCAAGAATACTGGGGTGGGTTGCCATTACCTTCCCCAGGGATCGCATTTAGTCTGACCTCTCTGTCATGACCTTCCCGTCTTGGGTGGCCCTTCACGGTTTAGCTGGCATCATTGAGGTGCTCAAGCTCCAGCACCACGACAAGGTAACGATCCTTTGCTGAAGAGTTCTTACATGTAACATCTAAATATCTAAAAGATTTTACAGAGACCATTCTGCTTTATTTTTTATTCTTTTGCATAATTTATTCTGATATTTGAAGTTAGAAAAAAAGCAAGAAGTTATGAAGCCCACCATTACTAGAAATCTTACCTAATCACCTGCCTGGCTTCCGATACTTCAGGAGGCTTTTACACAAGGCTAGAGGGAAGTAATGGTTAAATGGAATTAGAGTTGTGGTTTGCTGGTTTTGACTGGCCTTTGCCTTGGGGGTGTTGGCACAAGGCAGCGCAGTTGAGAGAGAAATTTCCATTATGAGCAGGAATTGATTGTTTGCCCTGAGCTCATGGGACAAACAATTATGGTATATTATGGGGCACAGGAAGGTCAGGTTTGATCAGCTGGATCAAAGCACTCTATTCTGGAAAATGGGCTACATGAGCTGACAGATTTTGGATACTGGTTTACAGACAGAGATCCACCACTCTGCTAGTCTCTAGCCCCATTTAGGAACAGCATCCTCCCCGAAGTTCATATTGCCCCTACCCTGGCCTTGTTCAAAAGGAGCCCCTAAAAACCTTCCCCTAGGCCTTGGTGTAGGTTGGGTGGTGAGTCCCTGGTAGGAAGGTTGTTTGTTTGAAATGAGGTTGCTTTCATTTTTTCTGGATGGCAATTATTTGCTTTTGCACTGTTGTTATAAACTTATTTTTAATGTTATATGCCACTACAGAGATGGGCAGCCTTACAAATTGATAGATAAATAAATACATTCTAAATGGAATACTGAGCCCAATATTGTTCTTTTTTGAATAACTCATTTAATCTTGCCCTTCTCTGTCTATAAAGACAGCCTTTTTCTTGTCTGTAATGTACCCCATGGATTACTTGTAGAACATGTGGTATTAATCTTTTATGATTCCCTTTCTGACTTAGCCTCACATTATTTCAGTATATTATTCATTCTTGGTTTTTCCTTTGAACTATGTGGCATTATTAGCCGGCAGCAAATTCAAAAAAAAATTTGAAGTCTTTGTTCTCCAGGACTTGTGATTGAAACTAGCTGGGCAATATGAATGGGACAAGGCCATATGAATGCAAACTAAATGACAAGCTTCTATATATTGATCCATGTATCCTTGATTTCAAAAATATCATACATGGACAACGATAGTAAACAGATTTGTGAAGTTCTTTATTAAACAAAAATAACATTACTGTTTTTTAAAAACACAGTATTTTAAAATGCATATGGATGGCAATCCTTTTTTTAAAACTTAATTGGAAAAAACAATTAAATTGTAAGTCTTGCATTCCACAAAGGCAGCTGATGGAAACCCCTATTTCAAGAAGTTGCTCATATCAATTTCATTATTGACCTCTGTAGAATTAATGGTGCGAATAAGTGATCATTAGTGCATATGAGAGATCCCATTCTAGCACATAGAATTAATTAATTAATTTCAGTCCCATGGGGTGCTAAAATGTGTTGCTTGGCTGAACAACACAAGGGCCACATTATATCTACAGCTGCTCTTGTATAATAATGTAGCAGCCATGCCCAAATATCTATCATTCCATATTTTTGGCTGCTGAAGGGTATTACACATCTATTTTCTTCATATCCTTTCAAGATTCTTGTACTCTGCCATCTCCACAATGGTTTCCTAGTAGTATCTACTGTTTAATTGTGGCTGATTGCAGCAACCAAACACTCAAAACAAAAGGAAAATTTTATCATCTAAATGCTGATTCATCACACCCTGGAGGAGAAAGGAACTCTTTAAAGCAACTGCACTGTTTGTTATCCTTTGCAGCTAAAAGAGGACACACAGAATGAAGCAGCTTCTGCTGTTGTGATTTAAAGGATATTCTATCCAGTTTACATTTTGCACTAGTCTGTACAGAACCCTGAAATGCTTCTGGCTTTTGGAGATGCTGCTCAGGAAAATAGTATTGTGCACAGGCTGTCTGCTATACTTGCATTTATTTATTTAATAAACTTCTACAGTATGTTGCCTTAATCCCAGAAGCGATTCTAGATGTCTTTACAGATTAGAATTAAGATAATAACAGTGAGAATAAACAAATAGACAACCAGGAGAAACATTAACATACTTTTCATCCCTCTTTCTGGTACCCACTCTGAGGCTTCCATGAAACTTCTTGATACAGTGCAAAATGTAACCTCAAATCAAATTTTAAGAACAAATGCCCTGCTAAACTAACCAAAGACCCACCTAACCATGTCATGTAACAATGAGCAGCCCTAACATAGAAAGAGATTTGCATGCAAGGCCATCCTTACCTCTCCCAGCCAGCTGTTTCCCTTCTTTGAGGACACACTGTATGGCCCATACCTCACCTGACCCCTAACTGTAACCAAATGATCAATCTTGAATTAGGATTCAGTAAGTAGTTATAGACACGATGTCAAAATTACAGAATGTGTGTTATAGTCTTGTAACACAAGTTCCTCCCTTTTAGAGTTGTTTCACAACACTGTACACCAGAACATAAGGGACAACATTTGCATCATACACATGTTTTGTTACTTACTCCCCATGGTTGTCCATGCTAGCAGTTCAATCAGCTTCTGAAATGGGGAGCCGAGTCCTCCTCCTCCTCTATCTGAAGTAGCATGATTCTGGCTAATTTTACCCAAACACTCTTAAAACAGTGTGGAAGTCATGAGGATTCCCATATTCAAATTCTTATGAAAGAGAGCTCCTCAACAAAAGATGTTTTCCCTTAGGAATTCTAAGACCTGCAGACCCAGTCCTTGGCTCGAAATGACTTCTTGTTGGGTCTTTTTCCTCTTCTCAAAGCTTGTTTGTTCATTTCTTAGGCAGGCTGGAGGAGAAGGGAGTATTTTGAAACATTCTGAAAAATTCTGAACATTCTTCAAACAAGCTGAAAGACAATTGCTTTGTGAACAGCTGTGCATTTTTTAAAAAAGTAACCTCCAATGCTTTGGGTATTGTCTAAAGAACCAATGAATTCTGTTAACCAACAAACATTCAGTTTAAGAGTTTTCCAGAACTAACATCTTTCATAACAGCAACAGAGACAATGCAAAATTTACTTTAACCAGGTAATGTTACACAGGAGAGATGTCCTGCTGAACTATAAACACACTACTGAATTCCTAACCATGTGCACTAATTACTTAAAACCCACTCAAGAGGTCTATTAAACAGTAAAAATTCCCACTACTCTGAAAGTAGGACAGATGGCCCTTTAAATAAGTTTTGGCTCATGTTTCCCAGAAATACAGTTAGGACTTACTGTATATGTAATATGTTAGTAATTTCTCTACACTTAGGGGAAGGAAATCAAACAAAACAGCTACTGAAACAGCAGAAGAAACTTCCAGGAACATGAAAACAGAGTTTAAAAAGCAGGAAAACATTAGGGTGGAGTGTGTAAGAAACTATTCTAATAGACATAATCATTGGATTGTGAAAACAAAATGGAATGCGGTCAGTGTTTTAATGCAAAGTAAACAGCGAACTATAGCAAAAAATCTGTGAAAAGCAAACCCCTTTCTATTTTTTTTTCTTTATAGAATCAAATCACTGGGAACTGAATTTTGGCAATCGGATTTCCAGCTGACAGAATAAGATAATGGTCTACTGTATATTGATTTCTATTTCTACTGTATATTTCTGTATATTGTTTCCTATTGATAACAATACAGGGTTTCCTCAAAATTCCCTTTGAGATTTGTAGGAAGGACTACATATCCATCTTGAGACTGAATGCTGAAGTAGCTTGTGAAGTTTAGCCTGAAGAAAAGACTGGGGTAAGACATGATAGCATTCTTCAAATTCTTGAATAGCTGCCACATAGAAAAATATACATTATTGCTGTTCTACAAAGTAGGATGAGATCTAAGGAAGGAGTTAGACGAGGGTGAATTATAACTGAAGAGAGACTTTTTAATGATAAGAACAGTTTTACATTAAAAACAATTATCTAGAGAGACAGTGCTACATTCTACATTAGCTCTTCAAACATAGGTCAAGACAGCCATTTGTTGAAAATATTCTACTACTTCTGGATTTCCTGCATCAAGCAGGGGTTGGGTTTAGTAGCCCACAAGGTTCCCCACCAGCACTTTGACTCTGTGATTCTGGGAAACAACTTAGAAAATGTTTGTATGTATATTTTCTCTACAATACAGTATATCCACAGATATATTGGGATGTATCTTGGTAGCAATGTTAGCAACCTTCTTAATTTGTATCAGGAGCTATAACTTTCTTAATTTCTTCACAGAACTTTAAACAAATGCATGGATCTCCATTACATCTTGGGGAATCTGGAGCCTTTAATATTTATTACCTGCATATTCCACATCCCTCCTTAAAAAAAACAAAAACTGGTGACTTTTTATTATTTTGCCACGAGCATGAAATCTGTGTTCTTTTCAATATGTGATCACAGTTTTAGGGGGGAAAAAGACAAATAATAATTACATCTGGTCATCAACCATAATGAAGGATTTGATTTGATTTGACAAATAATAATACACGTTGACTTCATGAAATCTGTGAAGTAACGAAAGCCGAAATATTCTCCATAGGGTTCTGAAAAAAGCCTGCCAAATAGAATGAAACTTATTTCGTTCTGTGAAATCATATTTATTTAGAAGTGAAATGTGGTCTAGTTATAGCAATGCCAGATTCCAGTAACAGTTCATCTAGATTACTACAGTGCAGCCTTTGTGGGCCGACTTCTAAAAACTGTTCAGAAATGACAGCTGGTTATAGCAGCCAGACCACTGATCAAAAAGAGTATGTCACGTCCCTGTTACAGAAAAAATTAAAAACTATTTCACAGAAATAAGCACGATTTCTTCTAGTATGCTAGTTCTCATGTTCAAGGAACATTTTCATCTGTAAAAGCTTTTTTAATATAGTGTTAAATTCCAAACATTTTATAAGTGAAAGTCTAATAGAACAATTACGATCTATAAAGAAATATTATAATCTGAACTCTGAACCTTGCCTTCCTAAGAGTACAGTTTGTGTTCCATGAATTAAAATTAAATTTGAAACATTTGGAATCAGAAAATATCCAGCAAAAACAGGAGTCTATGTTCCTAAATTACAGTTCAAACCCAGCCTCCCTTCTGTACAACTTGGTTTACTGTATATTGTATGCATATTAAATACAATATCTGTTAATAAATACCTGTAATAAGTCACACATAATTGCAATTTACACTGACAGAACTAATCAGATTATTCAGTCTGAATACAAACAACAAGGTGGTAAACATAATAACATACTAATATAAATAATTTTATAATAGAGAGAAGAGGACAAACGAGGTATCTGAGGTGGTTTTCTTTGAGCAAGAAGATCATTTCAACATTTATACCTGTGGGCTGAAATTACCAGGGAAATCTTAATTATTTGGTTTTCATAAATGCATCAGTTGGCCCTTAGGTTAGCAGAAGTACACCTATCTGGTCATTCCCAAGCTGCATTCTGTTTTCCCAGGCTGATGCAATCAGGTAATAGGATCAAGAGGGAGGGGTAAAAAGATTAAGAGAGAATAATATTCAAACTTCAGCTTTTATGGGCTTGAAAGGAAATGCTTTTCATTTTATGGCAGCTGTACCAAATTTCTGTCCATCACACTGTTTGTACATGATGCTATCATATTACATTAATACTTTTTCCACTGATAATGGAAATTGGTAGGAGCTAAAAGTGAAATGAAGTATTATGCCTTATACTGTACTTACTATCTGCATCTAGCAGATTTATACTTATTTTTGCCTTTACAGTATTTGAATCCACATTTGAACAAAGCACAATACATGACATATTATAGATGACACAGTATAATGAGTTTTGAGTACCCATTTCATATTCCATATTTTCATCTCTATATGCAGGATATGATGGGCTTATTCCAAACTAGAGGCAAAGGTAAGTTATAGCATCAGTTTCTATCATCTGTGCAAATGATACACATATACCCCAAAATTATTAGTACTTAGGAGCACTCTCTCATGGGAGATAGTGTTCCAAAGAATGGGCACCATCAGGGAAAAGGCTTTTCTGTGAGATAACAACAGAAGGCAGCCTGCAGATCCACAGCTGCCTCCATCAACCTTAGGTCTACAACATGATCCTCAGGATAAAATTTGGTAAGTCATCTGCTCCATAACTTGGCAAGTTATCTAAGTTATGGAACAAATTACTTACTGAATTTTGCGATATTCTGTGACTGACCCAGCAAACTTGGAACTAGATGGGGTAAGGATAGACTACTTCTTTCCAGCCTTTCCCAAAAAAACCTGTAGGGAAGCAGTAGTCTCTATGGTTAAGGCCTCCTCTTCTTACTCTTTTATTTTAAAATGCATATATATCACCGATTGCTTTATCAAAGGGGTATATTATTGGCACTTTCTCACAACAATTAGACTGTATTTTCCTTTATCAGGGCAGTTTTGACAGGAAACCTAGCAATCAAGAGTCTGGTATTAGAAAGAGACTGCATCTTGGGAAGCATCCAAGGTTGAGACAATACAAAGCTCTACAGAGAAGCTTAGATGGTTGCATAGCTTTCTCACAATGAGGTGCAGATTGTCAGATGGTTCTCCAGAATGTCATTGAGTAAAAAGAACTGCCCCAACCTGGGAACTCTTTAAATGCCATTGCTGAGAATTCTCGGAATTCAGGTCTACTATCTGGATGATGCTTAATTTGGGGAAGTCTGGAATAACTGATTGTGGGATAAACCTACTCCATGACATTACCCATGCCCAATGTAATGTCATTACATGGTGTAGTGCATATATTATTATTATTATTATTATTATTATTTCAAAGCTTTTCAGCAGAATTCTGGCTCCACAAATCCAGTTTGATCAATCAGCCATGCTGTGCTAGAAAAGGCATTCTATGCTGAATGACACAAGAACATTAATTTTTAGCCATCTTGTGATAATAGGTAGGCAAAAGATTGTAAGATTATTACAAATAATAGGAGCACTAGGGAGGAACTTGCCGGTGACTTGAATGAACATGGTCAGAAATAATTTGTTGTTGTAATTCAGCAATTATAAGAGTTAAGAGTCTCTGGGCAAGTGGAAGATTATCTATCTATCTATCTATCTATCTATCTATCTATCTATCTATCTATCTATCTATCTATCTATCATCTTATCTATCTATCTTCAAATCCTTCACACTTCTTTCTGCCTTTCCCTCTGTGTTGCTTTTTACATTCCCATTCAAACAGTTGGTTGAAGGTGGCTCCATGTTTACTGCTCTACATTCCTGCTCTGAGAAACTCTAAGAATCCCCTGCCACTAAGAGAACTGTGACACTATCTAGCACTGAATGAATGGGGAGGGACCAACCAAACCATAAGGTCTGGTATCACATGTAGTGGTACTAAACTACACCTTTCTGCCAAGACCCATGAGAAATAAATCAAAATCTAGATTCCTCTGACAAGCCACCAATCTCATTAGCAAGAGTTTGCATATTCTAGGGTCAGTAGTCAATGCAACATGCTCAACAGGATATAGTAATAGCATTCTTTACCCCAGCCAAAATGAATAGAATCCAAAATAAATAAGCAGGATAAGAAAGAGATAATAGTGCAATTGTAAGTCAATGGTTCTTAGTCTGTGGGCTGTGACGTGCTGAGCAACTGTGGGTTATGACCCTCCCAACAGGCAATCATGAGGAGGAGGGGTTGTTACAATTTAAAAAAAAAAGATCAGGTTTGCACTAATTCATTTATAATTTTAGGGGGCTGCAGTTTGAGAACCTGGGAGAAATGTATTGCCCTAGACCTGCCCAAGGTCTTGTTGCTCAACCTCCACCTGTTCCCTGTTATCTATGCACCAGCAAGGTCATACCTGTGTGGAATCTGGCCTGCCAAGAACCACCACTAGCCCATGGACTCCCTCCTGAGAGCAAGACAATAACAATCTTCTCAAGTTATCCAATTGCTATCCAGTAGTTATCCACTGAATGGTATAACTGACACCAACATTAATCTTATTTCTCAGCATCTGTCTCCATCTTCCATTCTATCATCCCATGAGTATCTGTGGTGTAACAATCTTTCCATGAGATATTGGGATAGAGCAGCCAAACTAGATAGTTCTGAGCCAGTTCTCTCTCGTTAGTTCAGTTCCAAAATTTATATTATTTATCTTATGTTCCATCTTCACATGCAATTATATAAGTTGCTCCAAAAAGTACAAGGATATTTCATATGGAGGCAAATGGTCATATTAAAAGCAATATCATAAAGCCAACACTCAGAATTTTTCAGCACAAATCAATTTATTTATATATGGGGACACTGAATGTACGATGCAACAAAAGACAATGTGGTGCACTTATTCTGGCATTGCTTCACAAACATGTATTTTGGCTTAAATCTATCTCATAAGCTTGCCAAGCTACATCATTTTAATAATTTCACGCAAACATATAATCGTGTGATACAAGCTCCCTTAAAATGCCAACTGAGACTGAATTTCCAAAACAATTCTAATATAGAAGAGGATCAAATTACAACTTAGAAATTTCAAGTGCTTGCCATAAGAGAATGCTAAGTTTGAAAGAAAAGGAATTTTATGCACCATCTTTATAAAGCATATTCCCAAAATTATTCAACAAAAACATGAGAAATTGAATTCAAAGAAAGCCAGTAACTCATAAAACTAAACCAAGTTAAATAAGACTGACTTAGAAAGGGAAGGGTGTGCTTAATATTTTCCCACTACCACCACCATCTCCCATTTCACATGATGTTAAGGAATGATACAAACTGAGCAGAAGAATGCACATCTCCATAAAATCATCTGAACAAATGGAAGATTTACATAGCAAGCTGTACTGGACATAACATCAGCATACACAAGCTGCCTTTCATATGGATTCAGTAGTAAACTAATCATCATTCAAATGGTTTTCACAGCCTAGTTTCAAAAGACTGGCTTTGGCTTCCTAGACTTCTATAATGCTGAGAAAAATGTACATGAACCAAAAAGTCCGAGCCAGTTTGGTCTAGTGGTTAAGGCACCAGGCTAGAAACCAGGAGACGGAGAGTTCTAGTCCCGCCTTGGGCATGAAAGCAGGCTGGGTGACCTTGGGCCAGTCACTCTCTCTCTCAGCCCAACTTACCTCACAGGGTTGCTGTTCTGGGGAAAATAGGAGGAGGAAGGAATATTAGGTATGTTTCCCACCATGAGTTATTTATAAAAATAATAAAGGCGGGATAAAAATATATTTTAAAAAATGTGCTTGGCATAATAGTTTTCTGGAATCTTTAGGGAGTTTAAAATAACACAATGGCATAAATGTTGTTTCTACCACAACTGGTTATTTACTGTAACAGGTGACCACTTGCATTTAAAAAATGGAGCATTACTCATGGTAATCATGTGGAAGCCATTCCATTGCCTTGGTCAGGCTTTTCTCAGATACAGCAGAAAATCTCAGCTCTCCAGAAGGAAACTGCCTTACTTCGCAGAAGGCTCACAACTCAGCTATGTTAAATTTCTCTAGTGTAGACAAGACAGAAGACTTGCCTCCTGCTGTCATGCCAGGCACGACTACTAATCTCTCTCACTCTCTCTCTCTCTCTCTCACACACACACACACTTTTTTTTCCTTCCTCTCTCTTGCTCTCTCAGCTCTACATTCCTCAGCAGAACAAACATCTAGTAGCTTTACTGCATAGCCATACCTATGAAGACACTCTGCCTAGCAGCACACAGGAAATCTGCCCAATAGATGTGTCAGTTCCAAGGTTCCAGTCCTGGTCCTCTTCCTCCATCCTTTTGGCTTAAACAGACTTTGCAGGACTCTTTTCTCAACTTTGAAACTCTCTACCATCTGCCTTAGTTTACACAATGGCTCTGCCTGGTGTGAGAATCAGGAGATTTCACTTCAACCTTTGTATCAATTATCTATCTATGTTCACCTGCCTCTTACCCTTTGTGCCGGGAACTGCCAAGAGCACTTCCTTTCTTTTCCTCTAGTACAGCGTTTCTCAACCTTGTCAACTTGAAGGTGTGTGGACCTCAACTCCCAGAATTCCCAGCCAGCATGGGGAAAAGAGGAAATATCCACTTCTTCCTTGATTGGAGCCAGACAAGATCCCCCCTTTCAGGCACTCTTCCTATTCCAAAACTCTTCACCTCTACCCTGCACCAAACCAATACAGGTAGTCCTCGCTTAAAGACCACAATTGGGACCGGAATCTCGGTTGCTAAGCAAAGTGGTCATTAGGCAAATCCAACCCAAGTTTACAACCTTTTTTGCAGTGGTTGTTAAGCAAATCACCGCAGGCATTAAGCAAATCACGTGGCCCCCCATTGATTTAGCTTGCCAGAAACTGGCCAGGAAGGTCAGAAATGGTAATCCCATGACCACAGGATGCTGCAATGGTCATAAATGTGAACTGGTTGCCAAGTGCCCAAATTGTGATCATGCAACCATGTGGACACAGTGACAGTCGTAAGTGTGAGGACCTGTCGTAAGTTGGTTTTTTTGGCACCACCGTAAGTCCAAACCATCACTAAATGAATGGTCATTAAGCAAGGACTACCTGTATGTTTTTCTCCAAAACTGTTTTATGCATAAAAGATTAAGTGACTTCCACATGAGTGAAAGTTCCCTGAAAAACAAAGTATCCTATTAATTATGCATTCTTTCTGTACAGAAATTAAGTAACACTCTCACATGCTTTCCCTCGTAATCCTGGCATATGTGCTTAAATCCTTGTTAAAAATGTATGTCTTTACAATCTGTCCTAATGAAAAGGAAGAACTACTGCACATCTTTTCAAAATGCAAAGGCACATGCTTATCTATTGGTCTGTTAATATTTACAGTGATTTCATTTTAGTGAGTACTGCTATGGCCTACATGGCATGTTCTTTGCTTCCTTAGAAAGATTTAGGCTTCTGATTTCAAGAAACTGGATTACAGCACTTTTATAGCAAGAACTCTACTTGATTCCAGAATTAGCAAATTACCATTTTAGTTAAAACGAAGTTGGTGTATGGAAAGGTAGGAAGCTAAAACAAATACAGTGCATCTCATGGGAAATATAGAGAAGTATAAGAAATAACTCACTTCAGTATATTTGCTCATGTGATTTATGTATCAGCTAATCCTAATGATTAATTTGCTGGTACATAAGCAACAATAAATCTACTGTATTTAGAGTATTACCATAAGTTACTGGCTATAATTAATTTAAATGAGATTGATATTTAAAATTGGCAGTGATACCAACATATCACCAACAGAAATATTCCAAAATGTTAAAAAAAGTATGAAAAATTAATAGAAGCCACCAATCAATTCTTGCCTGTAAGAAATAGCAAAACTCAAGAAGGATGCAAGGTAATTTCAGAATCTTGTACTGAGGCTTGGCCAGAAAAAAAAGTAAAAACAAGAATGCATAAGTACAAATGAATGTTGACAAACCTGTGTACTACAACAGTGGGGAAAAAAAACAGAAAAAAGTACAGCTTCATAAGCTTCTACATGCATGCAGTTTTATTACTCTGAATTGCATTACTCATTCAATTAATTTCCTTGTATTTCTATAGTATCCATGAAGACTTGTAACAAAGAAAAAGTTACTTGCCCAACCCCAGTCCCATCACATGTTGCATCATGATGAAATTGCTGCCTTTCTTTTAAACAAAAAATTCACTTTGAAATTAGAAGTTCCTTTTTAAGAAAAATATCTAAAAATTCCCAAAGATATAAAAATAAATTATAGCATATTGGTTAGACTAGAGTGTTAGATTTAGATTAGAAATAACTAGGCTCAAATCACTATTTTGCTGCAAAACTTAACTGTCTGGCTATCTCTAGCCAATCTATTTTGCTTGAAGATAAACAGCACCCTGTATATCAAGATATCATTTCAAGGTGTTAGTTCACATGTCTGTACTGAAACTTACAATTAGTGAAGAAAGTGGGGGAAACTGTTAAGATATAGGACTAGAGTATATATGAAATTTCTCTGAAAATTTTGAATGAAATTGGGTTTTGTTCTTCAGATGATTTTGTAGAGAATTTCCTGGGGATAGAAATTTACACTTCATGAACAGGACACCATCAGCAATTTCAAATAAGATTTGAATTTTATCCGATTAAGCCCATTCCCTCCAGATAGAAAGTGAAATATTTTCTAGTTTTTTTTCCCTGTAGCATACGTGTTTGTGTGTAATATCCAGCTAACCAAAAGAAGTTATTAAAAAAGCTTCAAAGATTTGGAAGAAGATTCAGGCAGAACAAAGTAACATCACTAACACTGGATGCATCAGGAAGTTTGTGGCACCATTAATAAGAAAATAATCTATGTAGACAGTCTAAAAAGAAAAAGATAAGGAAATGCACAAGTCACTACTTCTACATACTTTAAAGGAAATCTGTGAATCTTTTATTTTTATAGATCCATCAAGAAGTTATGAGAGTCAAAAGGATTTATGATCCTGTTTGCAAGCTTTGCCACCAAAAGGAAAGCCACTATAGAGGTGCTCCAGGTGAGAACAGAATCATTTTGACCAGGGTGTAGTAAATTAGGGTTTACTAGTTACATAAACATCTTCACTTCCCAAAGCCAAGATCCTGACTACAAAATTATAACTATGTTCATCTTACACAGGCAAAAGCATCCCTTTCTTAACAGTCCATAACTGGGAATCCCTGTTAAACACAAAGAATAAAACCATTCAAAGAACTTTAAACCAAACTTCTCAGAGTGTTAAAATCAGGAGGCACATTCCAGGCGCGAAATCATTAGGAAGAGAACTCAAAGGGGAACTGCTGATACAATTATTATCTTACACAAATCTATTATGAAACCACCACTGGAATATTGTCTACAGTTCTGGCCACTGCACTTAAAAAAGTATTATATAGGTGTGAAAGTGCCAGAAGGGGCAACCAAAATGATTGGTGGGGTGGAACAGCTAGCTCCCTTCCCCCCATATTCAAAATGTCAAACTTGAGAGTGCCAATTTAAACTAAACACATGGAGATTTATGACTAAGAGAATGAAATACTCCTTCTTACAGTACATAACTAAATTTTGGAGTTCACTGTCCACAAGTGTAATAGTCAGTATGGATGGTTAAAAGAGGACTGGACAGAGCACGAAAGATCAGCTTCTTAACAGCTAATAATATTGAGGGATGCTTTCTACCTCCAGAATCATAGTCAGCATGCCTTCTGCACAGGTTGCTGGGAAGGGACTGTGGAAGAGGCTATCACTCTCCTATACAGGCTTGTGAGCTTCCCAGATCCAACCATTGGCCACTGCGTGAATGCTGGATGATGGATTTGGTGGCCTGGTCGAGCAAGACTCTTAAGTTTTCTCTTCTATGGCACACTTCAACAGTTGGATGAGTTCCAGACCTGTTAGGACTACAGTTTCCAAAATTCCCAATGAATATTCAGTGATGCAATCATTTTAGCAGTGAATTTGTTCATTCAGTTATCCTGAATGCACTACCTGAAAAGCAGAGGATCTAAATTAGAGAAGATATGACATGGTACTAGTTTGTAAAATTATGTCCCTATCTGAATTCAGTTTTGTCAGCATACTTAAGGAACATAAACAGCTCTGGCATTCCATTTATGAAGTACCCTCTCTGGAAGTCAAGCTGGCATCAACACTGATTTTACTCCAGCAGCAAGTGAAGACCTGCTATTCATCCAAGCATTGGGTCACAGTGGCAGTAACTAAATTTGTACTCTGTTTTAACAGGTTTGTGTGGTGCATTTTATTTTTGGTTTTATTATTTTACTGTTTCTCTCCCACCCCAATTTTTTTTGTTAAGAATGTGTTATAACTATTCAAATAAATAAACCAGCTCTCCACATACATCAGTTCCTCTTTTCTTGTTCCTACATATAGATGAATAGGATTGTCAGTGAAAATCAGGAAGTTGTCTTTAGATAAACGGGCAGATAATGGAAGACCTCTTGGATGAAGGAGAATTCTTTCATGGAGAAAGTCCAAAAGATGCTACCCAACAATAATTAAGTAACTATGGCAACTCAGACATTCATCTTCACTCTTTACTTCTCTATTTCTCTCCCTCCTTCCCTAACTTGGGCTGCTGACAAGCAGCTTTTTAAATTTTTCTGGTCCCCAGAAACTAGTTCTTAGTCCTATCCCCTTTTCTCCTTTGGCTGCAATTGTTACCTATGGCTGAACAGATGTAATGCTTTATTGAGCCAGGTATGTGGAAGTTGCCCTGGAGACCATCTTCAGTGTAGCCCAGTCAGCTGGTGGATAAGTAAAGCAGATAGAGAAGGCAGAAGAGAATCTCCCTATCAACATTTTTGCAAATCTAAACAGATTTATTAGTTTAACTAATCAGAACAATGCTATGGAGAAGATCCCCCAGCATAATCATGTAGACAACATGGTAGAACATGAACTAGATATGGTGGTGCTGTTAAGAGGGTTTGTACCTGATTGATGAACTGTACGCAGAGTATAAAAATCACTTTGGTGTAGTGGTTAAGACACCAGGCTAGCAATTGAGAGAGTACCAGTCCCGCCTTAGGCACAAAGCCAGCCGGGTGACCTTGGCCTAGTCATTCTCTCTCAGCCCTAGGAAGAAGGCAATAGCAAACCGCTTCTGAAATCTTGCCAGAAAAACTGCATGGCCTTGTCCAGGCAGTCACCAGGAATCAACACTGACTCGAAGGCACACACATACAGAGTATAACTGACCAATAGGAAATAGACATATTTGGCCCAACCTCCATTGGAATTGTTCAAAATCTATATAAATGACCTGGATACAACAGAACAGCAGATGTCCATTAACTTTGCAGAGGACACCAAATTGGAAAGATAGGTAATATCTTACAAAGCAAATTAACAGATCTCAGGATGAACCGAACAAGTTAATGCATTTTCAACAGATAAATCAAAAGTTCTGCATTTAGTCAAACATAATTAAATGCACAAATATAAGGATGGGTGACACCTTGCCAAATAAGAGGACATTTCCAGGCATTTTAAGAAAAAAACATAGACCACAAACTAAACATGAATTTAAAACAGTAAATAATGGTCTATGTCATTTTGCTTTTATTGGTGCTGTGTCCAGCTTTGGATACCAAGTTTCAAGAAGAATATTAACGAAGAGAAGAAAGTGACAAAGATTGGCCCTGAAGATGGTGAGAGGCTGACACTGAGCACATGTAGCCTGAAAAGAAGTTATACAGCAGCCATCTTCACATGGTTAGTGGTATGGACCATTCAATCAGTCTGCTCAGAAAATGGACATTCCTTCTGTTAGGTATTTTTGAACATGGGCTGGATGTCCACCTATTAGGGATATTCTAGTGGCTGGCTGAGTTGTTGAGAGTCGGGTAACATACAAGTATAATATATTATGGTTGATTGCACAGTCAGCCAGATGTTTAGACTGGATTTGGCATTTTTGTCTACCTGTCGAGTCCTGCCCAGGAACCTGGGATAGGCAGATGTTGTTGTTTAATAATATTAAAGGTACACCACAGGATGGAAACTGTTCCAAGGAAAGCTGCCTTTTGCAATTGACTGATGGTGATTTTGTCAATGCCGATGGTGTTCAAGTGATGCTCCAGATTATTATTATTATTATTATTATTATTATTATTATTATTATTATACATTGGCAGAGCACTTGTCTAAATTACCTATGAAGTCCCTTTCAGCTGTGTGAGTGACTGACCATAATCAATCACAATAATTTCATCACTTGCCATGACAATATGCCTGCAGCCAATCCCTTCTGTTCATTTCAATTCCCCTATATACCCAGCACGCAACAATCTTTACAGAATGCCTTTCCCATACATACATATTTCCTCTTAAGACTGAGAGATTTGTGTGTGTCAATGTGTGTGTGGATGTGTATGCATGTAATTTAAAGGTGCTGAATATGTAACAATAACACCCATGTTGATCCCAAAATCTCTGTTGTGTGTGAAAAAGGGGTACATGTATGAGGAAGGGATGAATATGCAAAACACCTTAGTAAGATGTTACTATCTCTCTCCCTCCTCCAACTTCCCTTCTCCAATATTAGCAAGGTAACTTTGGAAAACAGATAATTACGGCACATCTAACATCTACAATTATTTTTAAAATAAAAAAGGAAACTGATAGCAAAGAGGTAGGTATAAAACTATGGCTGGAATAAGAGGCAAAAACGTTTGTCCAAACCAAATTATAGGAAATGTCCCTTCTTTTTAAGATGCCTAAATAGCAAAGAGAAAGCTACAAAAGTTAGCAAAGAAAAGTTCTTGCCTATGACTTCAGTTTGGCTTTAGCTGCACATGGCTCACATGTACTTTAACTCTTCATTTGCTGAAATTAGAAAAATGCCTATAACTATCCAATCAAATCTTTACTGTGGTCATAGACCAGCTTAAGAGGGTGGGTTACAGTCACTAAAAAGAAGCATAAAGAATCTAAAAATATACATCCAGATTATAAATTAATTCAAAAAAGAATTATGGAAAGCTAGAAGATATGAAAAAATATTTAAATTAAAAACTAAAAGTATATATATAAAAAGCAAGAATCTAAAAGAAGGGGTAGGAGCATTAGATGGGTGTAAGGGAACATAGAAAGTTAGTATGTAGAAGACTATCTATCAAGCTGCAAAGCTGTCTAATATGGCAAACTAGGTCTTCATTAAATCTAGTTTATCGCACAGGTCACCATCTGAAGAATTTAGAGTGCTGCTGCACAGAACCTGGAAACATTGCATGTTGAAGCAGGTTGGTGTCTGAAAGCAACAGTGGTGTAAAATTGTCCTGTGCACCCTGGGTATTTATGCAGCAATGCTGAGAGGAAGCCAGTGTGAATGTCTCTGTAGTGCAGGCACATGCTGTGTTCTTTCTGGGTGTCCAGAGTCATGGGGCATTGTCTCTCTGAGCAGGGAATCTTCCTGCACTGGCTTTTGATCACATAAAATTGTATTTTTCCTAACAAAGGGTATTTTACCAGTATGATATTGTTTTGAGAGCAATGATTACTGTAGTGAATCAAATTTAGAATGCGTAGCATACTTCTAGATAATGAAAGAAAAAGTTACATTTTTCAATACCTACTTGATGGTGCTGAAACTATTTAAAAGGATAAAGACTCTACTTGGAAAACCTTATTAACAGCTGTGTCTTTCCACACATTATTTTCAGAAATATATCAGAAGAAATGTAAGTTGGGAGAGCAGATTCTGCCCTTTGCGTGATGCATGAGTCTTAAAATGTTCTTTATACATTCATTCTGCATTTCCATGTATTTATTAAATATTTTATATCCTGCCTTCCTTGAAAACTGAAAGCAGCTAACAAGTAAACAGCACTGGTTCTCAATGCTTTCTGGTCAATCACGCACAATCAGAAAGTAGAGTATAATTTCAATAAATGATACGTGATATAATTACAACATTTAAATCATTAAAAACTATTTAAATCATTAAAAACAGGAAACAAGCACCAGATAAAACCAATAGATTAAAAATTAATCAGACAGCACAAGCGGAATCCAACATAAATTAAAATGACTCTAGAGTGGGTCAAAGATCAAGCAGAATTCAGTGAAGCTGCTACAGGCACAAGGTCTGTCTAAACTAGATTCATGGTGTGACAGAACTCAGCCAGAGCAGGGGTGAAGCAGGCTAGAATTCCCAGAGGGGTGGGGGGGAAGGAGAAGATAGAGCTTTCTGAAATTTACTCTGCTAGGGAGGGTCTAGTTTATACTGGAAAAGGTGGTTCTTTAGGCTTACAATTTATAAAAAGAGATGTAGAAATATTCATAGAAAGTTCTGGGAGCAATGTATTAAAATCTTTGAGTAATACGTTGGGAACTGTGTGTTTTTAAGGCATGTTAATCTGAATCCCCCAAGCCCTGCTTTTGTAGTGCTCTATCCTTCTCTGACTGCAACTGCTGAAAATTAGCAGCACACTTTGTCATTCTGAAATATGACACACATGGAAGCTACAGTGCAGAGTGTCAAAGAAGACTGAATAGGTTTCTCAAATAAATGTGGTACAAACCAAAAGCCAAAACTGTCCTAAGAACCTCCAAGCCACCTATGTGTATTATATCGTCCTATACACTTTGCATCATCATGATCATCACAGTAGTCTTCAGTTTTTCCAAAAAAGCCCTGATTATCTGTCCATCTAGTACTGTACCAGTACTGTACTGCATTGCGATGTCTCCCTGTGCTTCTACAGTCAGGGTAGCTTCCATGAAAGCATTACTCAACAGCAGCCTAAACAAATGCAAACCATGCTACCTTCTATTGCAGTGTTTCTCAACCTTGGCAGCTTGAAGATGTGTGGACTTCAACTCCCAGAATTCCCACAGCTGGCTGGGGAGATCTGGGAGTTCAAGTCCACACGTCTTCAAGCTGCCAAGGTTGAGAAACACTGCTCTATTGCAAGAGATGAATGTGAGAGATGTTAGAGATATAATAGAGAAAGTACGTTTTATTTCCTTAAACAAAATAGGTGTTTGTATGGGGTAATTTTTTGGGTTGCTTTACAGGTTCTATTGATCTTTGAACTGAAATTTTACTTAGGTTGATGCAAAAAGTTATTCTTACAAAAAAGCCAGCTTTTTTTTTTTTTAATAAAATTAGTTTTATTTTAAAAAATCAGAACCTGTAACCTTGAAAGTTTATCTTTTCCCCTAAATAATGCAAATTGACCAAATCAGTTGAGGATGAATTCTAAAAAAATAAGATAATTAAACAACAACCACCCACCAATGTTTTTCCTTTGGGTTATCCATTTAAAATCTGTGTTAAAAGACGTTGTTGAAAACATAACGTACTGAAAATGTGCTATAAACAAACTTGAAGGCGTATTTCCACTGCAGAGCACTTCACATTTTTATCATAAAAACAGTGGTATCATCCCATGCATGCAAAATGCTGTGGAAGTAGCAACTGAGACTGGGCTTAGGTGAGCAAGTGTTAAACAGATTGAAATGATCTTTTTCTTCCAGGTAAAAAAAATGAAATCTAAATATATTGTTTTCCACTGAGACAAACAGAATACATAGTTGATTACCAAGCTTACTAAGAAACAAGCAGAATTCTATAAAAAATATTCACAGACAAGAGGCATAGGTGGGATTTATTTATTTTTTCAGTCATTCACCTGTCCTGAAGTAAGTTTCTAGTTGATAAACAAAATATTTGTAAATGTGTGGGCACACACCAAATGGTTGCTGATGCAGATTGCACTTAAATTGTCAAACCCTTCCATTTTTTCCCAACAGCTTTGTAGGAAGACAGTTTACAATAAGGATGCATAAAGCTACCCATGGGCATCTGCAGAGGGGTCTTCCTTTCATCAAAATGACACATGGGGTGGTGCTTGTGTTGTGACAGTGCAATGCTCTTTTCATTGTTCTGGGGCCCTTGACATATACACCCCATGAATGCTGCTGAAGCTACCTACAGGTAGTGCTTGCTTAGTGGCCACAATTGGGACTGGCAACTCAGTTGCTAAGCACTGCAGCTGCTAAGCAGAAAATCATGTGACCATGACAGACTTACAGCGTCACTTCCTGTTCGGTTGTTAAGCGAGACATCACGTGACCGCGACTTGCAATTTTACTTCTGTGTTCTCCATTAACTCTGCTTGTCACAAGCCAGTTGTGAAGCACCTGAATGGTGATCACATTACCGTGGGATGCTGCAACTGTCATAAATGCAAGGAATGGTTGCAAAGCTATTTTTTTTACACCATCGTAACTTTGAACGCTCACCAAATAAAGCAGTCAGTAAGCGAGGACTACCTGTACTGGATCTGGGAACACACAGTGAAATTCCTACTTGTCTTGCAACCTTATTGATTAGTCCTACTTCAAGCTAACCATACAGGCAGAGCAAACTACTGTATAGTACCATCATGGATTTGTGTCGTGTTCTGTTTATAAAAGGTAAATTACTATCCTATCTTATGCTATCCTATCTTATATATCATTCCACAAATTAACCCTGCATTGCATGGCGGAGTGCTCTCTTTTATTTTAGTTGGAGTCTAGCTTAGCTGTATGGCTAGGACTCTCACTGACATCATTGGAATTTATATTGATCATGAGCCCAAATCTATTGATTTCTAATACAAATTCTTGATCCAATCTTGGACATGAATATTTATAACCGTAGTACTGTATGAAAATTAAAGACATGGTACACACATCACACAAAGCCGTATTTTATTTAATCATAAATTATTGAATAATTCACAGTTGCCTGGACTCATACAACACATCGACCCATAAACTATGGTTTACAAGTCACAATGGCTGGGCTCACAGACACACAAATTAAACTAACAGCAAACAAACTATGATTTGGTCTGATTGTCTGATTTATAAACCCAGCCAAATCCTTCAGATATTTTAGATCCCAAGACAGGAGGTCAGTTAGGTATCCATTGTATGTCATGTTCTTCCATGATGGAAGAAAGGTGGGATTTAAACATATTGGGTTAAAGAAGGCCTACATTTTCTTGATTAATGATGTGTGCTAAATAAAAACAAGAAAATAATAGAAAAAATAGATCAGTCTGGGGTTGGAAGACAAGCTTACTATTAATAGACCACACACACACACACTTAAAGAAAGGCTTATTTGTTTTTTGGAATCTATTCCTCAAGATACAAAGCATAAAGATTCCACTCTGTAGAGATTGAGGCACAGAAATTAAGAATCATGGACAGAAGCACTCCTGCAACACCTGTATTATGACTCTTTGACCCTTACAGATGGCAGATTTGCCATGATTAGTAAATGGTGAATCAGTGAATGTTACATCATATAGATCATTTAATATAGGGAGTTCCAGGTGGAGAGTTCCTAGAACTACCAATGAAAAGGTACCATGCAGTTTTACCACCCTTGCTGTCATGAGTACTGATGGTGAGCAGGAGGGGGCCCCTATCCAGGGGGGAAAACGCATGCGTAGCACTGAGGAATTAAGCAGCCATTCAAAGAGACACAGATCAGACCCGCCTTGACTTTTGGGGTTTATCTGTCTGGGTTTTCCCACGCTTCTTCAGTTTGTTAGGATTCTGTTTATGTAGCAGTAATAAACACTAGAGACCTATTCCTCGTCTCAGCGTGGTTCCTGGCTGTTAGGACACTTGTGTCCCAAACATATTTTTTCTGCAACAAAAAATTCAAAGGAGCAGAAAAGGAAGGTACATTACAAATGCAGAACAATGTGGTGTTTGAGGGTATGGTACTCAAAACTAAATTTCAGATAGCACAGCTCTTTATTTTACACAGCAAATATTTCAGAAACTGGGATGAGTTTCAAAACTAGTTAATGCAATGACACAGGGGGCCTGTTGTTCCAAGGAGAAGGAAAGTCAAACTTACCCACTGGGCCTTTGGGTGAGCCTAAAATAGCTCTCTAGATTCTAGCTCAAATTGCCTAAATATGTACAAAGATTTAAAGGAACAAACTTCTTAAACTCTTCCAATAGAAGAGAATATATGTAGCTCAAGATTAAACAGTGGAGTCCTTGGTGCTCTCTGAGCTTGGTTGTTTGCTTGCAGACATTTCATTGCTCAACTAGGTAACATATTCAGTGCCCCTGATGATGTTCTCTAGTTGGGCAATGAAATGTCTGCAAGCAAACAACCAAGCTCAGAGAGCACCAAGGACTCCACAGTTCTTAAACTGTACATGTAGAAAAAAGTAAACTTTTTTCAAAACTCTATATTAGAATTGGATTTGATATCTTTGCATATATCATTCTGTAATAACTTCTTATATTAATGTAATATGAATTGTGCATAGACTGAAATTCTAAACTGTAATCTCGATTTAAGCACTATTATTAGTAAGATTACTATTATGCTTATTAATTACTATTAATACTTTTAAAATAAAAATAATGTTTTCTTCTATGAATATTAATTTTGTCTTCAAAGCTGCTACATTGGAGGCCTAAAACTGTGAACCAGTATTGTCATTTAAAAATGAAGCCTATGCAACATGGGTATGTCATTCATGACTTCCTTTAATTTGAAAGAACTCTCATAATTTTACTGACCCTTCTTACAATAATGATGGTGTTCTGCAGACTTTTTTCTTCTCTTTTAAAATGAACAAGTAAAGAAAATGGGAAAGAAAAGCAATTAATGTCAAGATGATTGGAATATACTTTTTTGGATCAATATAAAATTATTTCTTTTCAGAATTTAAGTTGCCCATTATGTGTTTTAAAACTAAAGATAGATGTACAGCATTAACCAGATACAGCAGTAACTGAATATTAATTGACCTGAAACAAGGATAGCTGAAGAGTAGACGTGGATCTATTACTAAACCTCTACAGGCATTTGAAGTAAATTGCCACTTTCCTTTAGCTGGAATGTATTCAGACATGCATTGATCTTTAATTCAGATTGTACTCCAGCCCCTCTTTCTAAGTCACTGTTTGGCATACAGTTCCAGCTGGTGGGTAGCAGGAATCATACTCCCATTTCTCAACTCTTCTTGATTTACAGAAAGAAGATTTTAGAATACAAAATACTGAAGAACAGAAGGTAACAAGAGTTACATGTTGCTTATTCAATTAAAAAAATAACTCATCGAAGTTTGAATGAGCAACTGCATCCTCACATTCACACCAAAATAACACCTAAATGTTGCCACTACCTTTGACACATGCAGTGCATTCATTGTTCTACTGCATGGAGAGGAAAGGAAAAATAAATCAAATTATCTAAGAGCTAGACTGAAAAGACACAGATCGAATCCTGCCCAGAGTCTAGTGTGTTTAAAACCACATCTTTTATATGTTTTAGGTTAGGGGCACCAAGTTTAGAATAAAACTGGATTATGAAAGGCATGTCATATTTATGATGCAATTTCATAATTGGTTAGTCTACTTTGCATCCAAAGAACGTGTCAACCCCTAATCAGCAAATAAAACTTCGCAGTATAATTGTAGAATCTGAAGATACTCATACAGAAGCCTCCCTGTAAATACCATAATTCCAAACCCTGGATGTAGTGAAACTGCACATTTTCAGACAAAGCATATACCTTTGAATAATTCCACTAGCAGCATCAGGACCCCCATTTTCACAGGAGAAACAATTAAATCATAAGCCTAAACAACTGAGGGGAAAGAGTAACTGAATAAAGATTCACAGCAGTTCCTCAATTATGGCTTTCAAAAAGTATTAGGTGGAGTGGAGAAGGCAACACAGAACTAAATTATTCTTGAATAAGCTTTTTTTTTTTACTATTTGTTTTCTGTCCAGCTTTGCCATGAAGCTGCATTTCTTCCTTCCAATCAACTATTGAACTCCCCCCACTTCACAATAGACTATTATTGCACTTACCCTCATTTTATTTCCCTATTGTTAATGCTTCTCTCTTCTACCAAAAAACTTGGAAGCTGTCTGTAATGACTTTGTCATAAGTCTATGCATGCTAGTGAAGCATCGTTGGATTTGTAAATTTTTCTGCTTCCTTAACACACATTTTTAGTTTTCTCAGCAGACTTCTTCAGTGGTTCTGCACAACTTCGATAATCTATGACCAGTAAAACAGGAGGAAGCAGATATGTTCCAAGGCATATCTTCTTTGTTTTTACTGCCTGCTCTCCTACACTATTTCTCTTTTAACCTATAGTCAATATTTTACCTATATGAGCTGTTTAACATAAGACTGTACTCATGTAGGCACTTGCGTTATCTGATACATATAACACATCAAATCTATATCATCTCAGCAATTATATGTTTACATATGTATAGAGTTTAATTAAATATATATCTTTGAAGAAGGGAAAGGAAACCTATCTCATCAACTTACTAAACTTTAAAAGAGCAGCTATGTTCACTCAGTATGTTTAACACATTTTCTAGGTTAACACAATGCACTGAATGATTAATTAACCAAATGGACTGTGCTCACATAACACACTAAGACACAAATACAATCAAACAAGCTTAAAACTAGCTAGGCATTGTACGTTATTCAAATATACCACCAAAATCTTTACACGACTTGGTGAGGCATGTTGTATGAACACAACCAGTATGTAGGTAGAACTTTATTTACTTTTATCTTTGTCTATTTCAGTTGGTGAATTCAACAAGCAAGATGCTTTTCTGTTTTTAATATTTAAACTTGATGAAACTTTGCTGGATTCTTGTAATGGCGCTCCCGTGATGAGAAATAAGAAGAGAAAGCCAACCGATTCACTTCCTATGCCTGCAAAAGTCTCTCCTGGATCTTTTTTTAAGGACACTGAAGATGTTTTTTCAAGACATCTGACTTGGAAAAATGATGTATTTTGTCATACGCTTCCCCAGAAGCAGCCCTGTTAACCCCAGAAAGCCTATATAAGTGGATTTAATTGTGTTGATACCGTCTTGAAAGCAGCCTTATCAGCAGCGTACAGCAGTGCCTGCACCAGGCAGACACCTGCAGTGCAGACCTAAGCTCAGGCAACACCCTCCATGGCAGGCAGGAAAAGACCCCCCCCCCAAAGCCCCTCTTCTCTTCATGCGCAAAGACAACTCCCTGATGTAGGTGATTAACGTGTGCTGCATTGGCCCATGGTATGACAATGGCAGAATTCCTGAATAGCTTTTCGGAAATAATTGATTTCGTTTGAGGTATGAATGCCATGTGCCTGTTCCATAACTAGAAAAAAAAATTAAAGGATGGAGGATTCTGTGCTATCAGAATATAAGGACTTGTGTGTGTTAAAAAGTATACAAACGAGATGTGAGAAAACAGGGCAGAGTTAAAGAAATATATGAAATACACATGAACTACCATTCTTTATCTATAATTTTTAAACTTAAGAAAATGTAAACAACTTATATTTCTGCCTGCATTTTACAGCTGTTGCTCAAACAGATCACCATTTGCCAGAAAAGCAATTCCTGCTAAATTGTAACTGGAATGGTCATAAAACTTTAGATCACAGATAGCAGTTAATATTCAGACCTTTCCGACAGTAGGCAAAATAGCAGCCTCCCGAATCTTTAAATCCTTCCTGTAATGCAGAAAGTACCACCTATTAGAGTGAAGTATTGTAATGCAGCCTTATTGTCATTCAAATCTTCAGTATCCACAAAGAGCCCAATTCTCTGGGAAGTTCACCCATATAACTGAGAAGAATGAGACTGCAACCATATTAACTGATAGATTGTTATGCATGGTGAATTATGCATAATATTTGGGAAATACAGCATTTTAAGGTATGCTAGTCTAAAAAAAAGTAACGAACACATTTTCAAAATACACATAAAATCACGACTGTTTAGAAACTGCTCATCTAAAGTAGAATAACTCCATACTTTGCAACTTAAACTGAACCTCTGCAGTGTTTGTTAAGTCAAGATGATGCATCACTCAACTAAGCAGGTAGACAGTTTCTTTTATGGTGCCAAATCTACATGACAATGCTAAAATTGGAACTGGAAAATTAGCCATATCACCAAACTTACTTGTTTTCTTTCCTTCACCTATTGCCATATTAAAGGCAAAATAGCCTTTAATTCTAATTCCCTTATAATAAATTCACATACAGACGTTTCTTTGTAAAGAATGAAGATTTGTTAGTTGAAAAGCAACTGTCTTGAACCCTCCTACTGAATCCAACAACTATTATGAATACTTTTGAATTTAATCAAAAGGCATTACTGACAAAGGATTTAATAGCCCTTTGCATAGGAATGGAGGAGGGGAAAGGATTGGAATAGGAAAATATTTAGGGTAGCTGAGAATGCAACCTATGTAGCCTGAGACAAGCCTAACCACAAAGTAGACCATTAACAGAGGATGATATGAAAGGGGTGCATGGCATTGATCAGTGTTTTGAGGATTGAATCTTCTCTTTGTTTTATCATTCAGGCTTTGAACTTCAGGATGCTAACAACAAGATAAAATCTGCTAAAATTAATGAATCTTATTTTCAAATATGTAGATTCTAAATAGAGGTAATATGTCCAAAATTATGTGGCAGTTCCTATGCTTGTTGCTCCAGAAGAAATAGTGATGAATAGAAAAGGTGTCCTCCCAAGTGTTCTCTGCATTGCTTCTATATTGGATGGCCACAGTACTGCAGTGTAGTGCTGTATCTCTCATGTCACTATCCTTATCCATATCATCTCCCAATAATTTTAGCTTGTAAAATATAACATTACACTTTGCCTCTAAACGAAATGCAAGCTATCCCACTGAAACCAAAGTATAAAATTAGGTATCTCAGACTGAGATCAGACCAAATTTAAATTTTGATTTCCAAAGGTACTCTCTGCCTTTTATGAAAGAAGCACAAATACAAATTAAAAGATTATGCATCATTTAGTTACCTTGAAAATCAACTTACATGACCCAGGATATCACTTTAATCCTTTACCTGATCTCAGGAGCCCTTGAATGTGGTATCTTACAATATCAGTATCTCTATTCTCCTTATTCTTATTTTATTGGGAGTGGGAGAGAGATAAAGTAACACTTGTGTTAATGTACAACCAGATGTATTCCTAACCACCAGAACTGGAAGAGGGTTTCACATTTTGGATGGTGCAGTTGTGACATTGTAATAATAGTTTTGATCATTGCTGTTCCAGTGTTTTGAAAGCTCCAACTTTGATACATCTAAAAAGACCAGGCGCATATTTCATACAGCAATGTTTAAAGTGTGATGATGAATGTATAACCTGAGTTCTGCAGTTACAGAAAAATGCATAGACTGAATGCAGAAAAACTGACATTAAAATAAAATAAAATAAAATAATCTTCTCAAAATATCTAAAGGTAAAGAACCAAAGACAAGGACACCACAAAGATACCATCAGCTGTACAACCTTGAATACAAATAGCCTCAGCATTTGTATTTCCTGTTTCATTTAGTTGTAGTGTATCAACATCAAAAACAAAAACCTCCAGATGGGAATTAAATACAGTACTGTCAAGCTGCAGAAAGAGAAAGACTGTCTAGCCAGTGAAACTAAAAGATGATGAAGAAAATGTAAAATGAGCATGGCAATAGCTTCTAATTACTAACACTGCAATATGTCAAACCAACAGAAAGGCATCATACTACTACAGATACTCCACATTTCAAAAGGTTCTAAAGTAAAAGGAAAAACAATGATTACGATGATTACCTTTGGGGAACTTTGTACATTCTTGATTTGCTATGAAATGTGTGGAAAATGAACGTTCAATGGCTAAATGTTCAGAGATTCACCTTGTAGAACACAGATTTTAAATCAAGGCAGAATTCCAAAATTAAAATTTTAATTGATGATACTCACTTTCAGGGACAATATTTTACGAAGCTTGGTGCATCTATCAATAATCTCAGACTGGGCTGTGATTTAGAAATTAGCCATACCATCACAGTACAGTGTAAGGGTATATTCTAGCTTCGAAGGGGTTTTCTTTCACAGCATGCAAAGAAAACATTCTGATTATGAAGCAGGCATTATTTAAGATGCCCAAACATGTAGAATATTCCATGGTGGTCGAGGAAAGTACCTTAAATTACTTAGTCATATTCATAAATCCGGAAACTGGTATAGCCGATTATCCTACACCTAATCAAATCCCCATTTCTTTGTACTAAAGAACAGAAACAAGGGGGCTTTTTTGCTTGATTATTACGTTCCTACAATCATCATTAGGTTTCCTGCACTAGCTGCACTTACTGAACCATAAAAGTTTGTTGTTTGCCTCACCAGTGCAATAGGAAAAGCTTGTCATACAATTCCTCCTTAATAAGAAACTGTTCCAGTTCACTGGTAGGAACAATATAAAACTCTTCCTACAAAAATACACAGCATATTATTAGTTTAAAGCTAAATATCTTTCTTTAAAATATTGTAAAGTTTAATTTGGTCAATCAAATCATTTCAGTCCCGAATCTGAACTTTGCCTCTGAGGCTTATATTTTCAAATCACATGGAACTGCAATTCTGAAACCTTTTTACAGACCCACCTGCCCTGGATTTCTCATCTATTTTTTATTCATCAACAGCTCTATTTAAACATATGTTAACTGAACAAGGAGTTTCAGCATAAGGCTGCTTGCTAAAGTGAGCCCAGATGCAGGCTCTTATAAAAGGTCTAATAATGTTCTATTCTCATTACTCGTCAGACTTCTGGAGACTGAGCCCAATTTCTGAAGTTTTTGCACTACTTTACAACCTTATTATCCAGCTGTGCAGCTGAGCAGGGAGATAACCACTTTCATTCCCCTTATCTGTAATGATGTAATACATCCCAGCACTGACCTGAGATGATTGGAAGAATAATAGTTTGAAAGAAAAAATTACAGAGATGACAAGCAACAGTCAATTTTCTGTTGTTGTTGATGTTGCAGTAAAGTACAGCTAAAGAAAGCAGCATATTTCCCGTTTTTGTCCTTCCTCAAAAAACTCTGCATATTTGTGCGTGAGTGTGTGTGTGTGTGTGCTTGTATGAGAATGAAAGAGAGAGAGGGAAAGAGAGAGAGAGAACACAAACTGGGGTTAACATCATAATCCGTAATCAAAACAAATACCAGCAACATTCTAAATAGCTTCACCAGAGATAAAGTCATTGGGTGGGCTGTAATCTAAAAATAACCCCCTCCTGGTGAAATCTGTGGTCTCTGCCAGGAGAAAAGAGACAGCAGGCACTTAAAAGTGTTGTCAAAGGAGCAGAGGAAAATCTCCAGATGAACAATGTTCTTCCTCTGGTTTGCCTAGTACCAAAATCCTCCTCCATTTTCAGCACCGATGGGAATTAATATTTTGGTGAGCTACAGCTAGAGGGATCCTTACCTTCTGCAGAAGTTGGGACCCTGAGTATTTCGCTGCAATGGATCTGATCTCCCCTCCGAAAGCAGAGGCCCAGAGTTTTACACTATGGAGGAAAATAGGCAGAGACAGATATTGAAGAGGAAAATGTAATTAGACACTGCGATAAACATCGTCTCATACAGGCAGACATAGATAAATGTACCACAGAGTCTGAACTATTAATTCCCCTATTTTCCCCTTTAAAGCAAACTTGGGGTGATTCTGAAGTGAAGACCCCCAGATCGGTCTATTCTGTTAGGCAAGGCGTGAGTAAGACCTCTTTTGGCCAAACTAGAAGAGAAACTTGTGCGTGTGTATGAGAGAGAGAAATTAGATACACAGCGACGGATACTCTAGCTCCGTTTTTGCAAGATCACCATCCCTGAGCGTCTAGCATGAAACGGGACCGCAATCGAAAAGCAACTAGAGCTAGTCGACGCCGCAGCCGAAAGTTCATACGCCGGGAACCTGGGGATGAGGGGCCCACTGCTCTGCCCCACCCCAATGCCAAGAGCGGCCAATGGCCCCCTTGTCAGCGATGCCCCCGTCCGAAAGACCAGACGTCTCTCCCCACCCATCCCAACCGCTGGCCGGCGCCGGCGGACTCTTCCATTCAGCCTGCGATACTCACACAGACAAGGGGATCTGCTGCTCCGAACCGGCCCCTCCGGCGAGGCTGAGGCTAGCCGCCGTCCAGACCACAGCAAGGAAGGCAGGCAGAGCCCGCAACGGGCACCCGGTCCCCGGCATGGTTCTCCTTCCTCGCTCGCGCGCTTCGGAAGAGGCGGCTCTACGGTCTCCGCCGCTCGAAGGGTTGACGTGGTTGCGGCAAGAGAAGGGGGCGAGAGCGGAGCAAAGGCCGGCTGGGGAGCAGTCACGGCACCATCTTTCCCCGGCTCCGAAGGCAGGAGGCTCGGCGGACCTGAAAACTCCGGCGTCCTCGGTGGTCGTCCGGCGGCAGCTCTTCGGCTCGCCCCTTCGCAGCCGCTCGGGCCGGCCGTCGAGAGCAGAACTCCGCAGTCGGTGGAAGAGACGAGGTACCGGAGTTACTTCTCTGACCCCGTGCTGCTTCGCGGCGTCCCGGCGTGGAGAGGCAGGCGGGGGTTCGACCGAGGTCTTGCTGTCGTCGACGGGCAGGTGGTGGGTTGGGAGGGTCTCGGCTGCCTGTCCTTGCCGCGCTTCCTGCTCACTTTCGCCCAAAGGCAACGCCGCTCGGTGGTCCCCGCTTTTTGTATCGCGCGCCCGTGCGTGTGAGCGAGTGTGAGAGCGCGAGCCAGCCAGCGCGCGTTTATTCACTCAGCGGCGCGAAGCTCCCGCGCAGCCTTGTTCTCGCCGGCGGCGAGAGCGGAGCGGAGCTGTCCAGGGGGCGGCGTGCGCCGCCATGCAGCCCCACAGAAAAAGAAAGGGAGGGGGAATCCACCCGCGAAAGGTGGCGGGAGCCGAGTAAGTTCCGGGGCAAGACAGGTGGCAGGGTGGTCCGCGCGGTCTCGGCCGAAGCCGGAAAGCGGAGGCGCTGCAAAGGCAGCCCCTGTCCCTGCTGCGGGTTAGTTTCGGGCTGCGCGCTGCTGCGTGGCCAACAGCTGTTAACGCAGCCGTGGAGAGGGGGAGGGCTGAGTAGATCGCTTCACCTCTCCCGCCCGGAGAGCGTCCAAGTCGCAGCGCGGGAGGGAGGAGGAGGAGGAGGAGGAGGCGAGGAAGGCACGCACGCAGGGTCGGGCCCTGCCTTTCTGCGTCTTCCTAGGGTAACCTGCGGGCCCCTTGTCCGGACTCGGCCGTCTGGTTAGCCTAGCCGGCTGATCTCCTCATAGCCTTGTCCTTGAGCAGCCCGGACGGGCCTCTCGCTTGAACCTTGGCTGCAGTGAAGTCAGATGCGAGAGATCGGGCTGAAATCGGGAGGTGGGGGGGAAGGGGGTTGAAGGAAAGGAAATGCCGCACAAGGAAATCAATGCAAGCTTAAGTGGCTGCTGGAGCCGAGGAATAAATTATTAATTTGGCCTTGTGGAGGAATCCCCTTGATAAGGGATGGGCAAGATCTCAAGCGATTGCCTTGAGACTGTGTGTGAGGGAAGGGGGGGCAGGCCTGGGACAGACTCTGAAAGCAAAGAATCTGGTTTTTTCACTCAGCACTTGAAATAGACCTCACTACTTTGCCCCTCTCACTTCTCTTTGATAACTCTTACCTTAAATGCAAACAAACTTTCCTGCCAAATTGTAAATAAGCTACCAAATTGTAAATTGAAGCTGAGATGGAACTGGGCTGAGTCATCCTGGGGAGTGGGGGAGGGGGAAGAATGTCCTGGGTGTTAGCCTTGCTTTAGAGGAACTCTTTGGAAGTGCAATCTGCAATTTCCTCTCCCCCCCCCCCCCGCCCCTATTAAAAATCTCCTCTTTCCTTTTCAACATGCTGGTCATTACCTACAGTGCAGACAACTGCTCTTGTCTTTTTATAAGAAGAGATGCCGCCTCGAGAGAAAAATAAACGCTTCTGGCACTGCACATTTATGGAACCAATTGGGCTTGCACAATTCAACAGTCCTTGCTGATGCTTTTATCTGATGAAAATAACTTACTTTTTTCATCTTTAATCTTGAGTGAGAAGTTGAGAGCACAGAGAGTTGCAAGGCTATTTTGCAGAGCAGCAGCACCATCAACATCTTTGTACTGCAGCCCAGCAGTGAATCCATGCTCTTTTGCCTTGAGTCATGCAGACAGGTAGAGGGATGTGCTGTGTTCTCAGATGTCTCCTTGTCAGAAACCAGAAAGGCTCAGAATTGGGCCGAGATGCTCCAATTATTATCATTCTGCATGTCTGTGCATGACTGCCTTGTTGCTATTCATCTGAAGTAACGAAAGCACTCCCACAAAATCTCATACTAAATTGTGTTTCGTTTTGCTCCCTCAGGACTGGTGCACATGTTCCCAGGTTGTGCTACTGCTATCTATACCTTAACAGGGTCCTCAATCCAGATAGTTACAAGGACCAGTGAAAAAGATGTCAGCTCAGATAAAACAAGCACTAGATGGCATGTCCAAGGTGGCTTCCAAGCCTATACAGTATATGAAGCTACACAGTTTCAAGGTAAGGTGGTCACTGTATCCAAAGCCCTTTGTGTTCAACCTGTGCTAATGAGTGAAGGCAAAATGAAAGGTTGCATTAAACAATTTCTAAATTAGAAATCTTAGAAAATTAGAAATTAGAGATCTAAATATATGACCGAACAAAACTTAAGCTCACCCATAACAAATCAACACAACCATTGTACAGGCAACAATATTTGGCAACAGTAAAGGGGACATGGAACCTAGGTTTGAGAATTTTTCAAATGAGGGACTGTTATACTGCTGAAGGAAGAACAACTGCTGGAACAACTGAAATGTTAAATTGCTACAACCACAGTAGCAAATAATTGCAAAAATACAAATATATTGGTTTGGTCTAGTGATTAAGGTGCTGGACTAGAAACCAGGAGACTGTGAGTTCTAGTCCCGCCTTAGGCCTGAAAGCCGGCTGGGTGACCTTGGGCCAGTCCCTCTCTCTCAGCCCAACCCACCTCACAGGGTGGTTGTTGTGGGGAAAATAGGAGGAGGAAGGAGTATTAGGTACGTTCCCCACCTTGAGTTATTGATAAAAATAATAAAGGCGGGATAATAAATAAATAAATTCAGCTTAAGTTAGCCACATTTTGGTCTTACTGAAATTAACATAAAAACTTAGACATGGCAAACTTAATGGAACAGCTAACTCAGTGTCACTACTGTTTTATAGCTTTTTATACTAATCATAGCTATGTGTGCTTGAAATAACATCTCATACACATGAGAAGTAATATGTTGGGGGCTATAACTTTACTATGCAATTCTGAATCCCACTGAGAACTTGTTTGGACCAGACTGCATTCTTAGGTCAAACTACATGCTATTTTAAAGACATTCATACCTGTAGTTTACAATGCCAAAACAGCCTTTCATACTTGCAGTTTAGATTGTTTCCTCCAATGGACATTGGAGGCAGGCAATTTCTGCCTTCATCCCAATGTCTTTAAATTATAGAAAGGTTAACTTCAGTTAAAACATCAACATAACTCCCTGAAGCTGTTCAGAGAAGATGCCCTTTCTTGAAATTGTAATAGCAGGTTAGATGAGTACTTGTTGCTGATACTGTTGATACATTATGCACTTCTTTATATCAGCACACATGAGAGACTGTGGGAAGTCAGGGAAGGAGGGGAATTCAGGGAGTGCAAGAAGAGGCACCCTGGCCCAGAGGTGGGGGGGGGGGCGTGAGAAGGAAATATTTCAAAGAGACTCCACCTTAACTGGCTTGCTTTATGTCTATCTGGGAACTGTTACAGTTTTCAAGATTTTTTTCCCCTGGACTAATGTTAAAGATGCCTGTCTGAAATTCATGTGATTCCCACTTGAGTTTGCTAGCTAAGTGGGACTTGACAATGCATTAGACTAGACCAGCCTTCCCAGTCTGATGCCTTCCACACATGTCTGGATTACAACTCCTAGGATTTTTGGCCAGCTTGGAATTGGATGCATAACATGGTTGGATGGCATTAATTTGGGGAATGCTAGGCTGGACATTAAGCTGTATTCTATTCAAATGCTAGAATGAAAGACAGGAGGCTGGCTGAGGTGAGGAAAGGTATGGGTAATCCAATGCAGGAAATATAGAACAAAATTCTTTTTGTTTTTATGAACAGATTTTTAAAATAGGTTATAAATACATGAGGAAATAATTATAACTAGATTTAGGTTATTATATGTATTTTATTTACGCATCCCTATACTTTTCAGATGGATTACTATAACACACTTTACTTGGGGCTGCCCTTGAGGGTGACTTAGAAACTTCAACTGGTACAAAATGCAGTGGCTAATATGGTACCAGTATTGCAGCACTGCATTGCCTGCTAGAATATTTCTGGGTACAGTTCATGGTGCTGGTTATGATCTATTAAGCCCTCAATTGTTTTGGTCCAGGGGATCTGGAGGATTCTCCTCTTCTCTTCTCTTCTCTTCTCTTCTCTTCTCTTCTCTCTTCCCTTCCCTTCCCTTCCCTTCCCTTCCCTTCTCTTCTCTTCTCTTCTCTTCTCAGAGAATCTACCTAACCCATTTAATCAGCCCATGTGAAATCAAGAGGAGAATGGCCACCAAAGCAAGCCTTTTCTATGGCGGCACCATCCATATGAAATTTGCTTCTCCTTGAAATATGTTGGACTGCTGTGTGTAAGGCCACCAGGACCTGACTTTTTAATAAGCCATCTGGAGTATAAAACTAAACAAAAGTTATTTACTTTTAAGGGTATTTATGCTATTTGTATGACTATCTTTATTATTTTATATTTATGTAAACTATCTGAAGTCTTGGGAATGAGTTGGGTTATGAAACTTTAGAAAGTAAATAATAAGTGTGTCTCCATAAATAGACTGTTCTTCATTAACATATTCAAAACAAGCAGACTTTTTTCTAAGCAAATACCCATCAGTTGCCATTCTGGCTTCATTCCAAGTAGCCAGCCACTTTCTTTTTGTACTCTCTCGTCTCATTCTCACCCATCCATTCATGTCATCTAACATAAACATTTTCCCCCTGGATTACATTTATTCAAAATGTTGCATACTTTTCCCCAAAACTCATCTTTGGTTCTTTCATTAGCACCATTCACTGGAATATTACATGTAACTATCATTAACATATGGATTCCTATTTTCATACACACCCACAACAACCTAGATGATGCCAGTTCATATTTCCTAACTTCCATTGGAATTCTTTCATTCATGATTAAACCCACACTTTCATTTCCTGAAATGTTTTCATCCACTCCACTCCACAATAGCAATCTACCTTCATTCAGATCACACCCTGTGGGTGGGATAGATCATACCCTAGAAGATGGAAATGAAATGTAAAACAATTGTGATAGGTTGGAGAAATGGGTAGAAAATAACAGCATGACATTTAACACAGACAAGTCCAAAGCTGTCATATAAGAAATAGAAATTACAAAAAAAGCACAGGGGTAAGATGGAGATGACTCGGTAAAAATACTTGCCAAAAAAAAAAAACTTTGAATAGTAGTTGATTGTAAACTGAATGTGAGCCAACAGTATGATGTGGTTGTGAAGAATGCAAAGGCAATTTTAGGTGGGACCAACAGAACTATAATTTTCAAATAACAGGAAACAATCCATTGTATTCTATTATGGCCAGACCTCACCTCATATCTAGTCTTGGGCACCACACTTTAAAAAGAATTTAGAGAAATTGGAATAGGTTCAAAGAAGGGCATTGAGGATGATTAATAGGCTAGAAACCAAAGTCTACAATGAGAGTAGAGTATATTTAGCCCTGAGAAAATGTTATGGAAGAATAGGACAGCACTCTTCAAATATCTGAAGATATTACAATTTTGTATATTCTTTTTCTTTGTTTTTGTATTTAGTTAATAAAAAACTCTAAGGAAAAAAATTATTTGAAAGAATAATACAAAGAAAATGCCAAGATCTATTTCTCATTCCAGACTACAGTATTACAGATTTAAGTTAAAGAAAGGGAGATTCCAGCTGAATGCTAGAAAAGACTTCCTAACGTTAACAGCAGTTTAACAGTGGTATCAATTGTTCAAAGGGATGGTGGAAGCTAAACTGCTATTGTATGGAATGCTTTAACTGATATCCTAAATTGCCTCTTCCATCTCTATGAAAAAATGATTCTAAATTTCATTTTAATCAAATGTAGATTTTGTCCTGACCTATTCTACAAAACGAAGTATGGGTTTTTACATTAAAATGGTAGTTCACCCTTGATGAAAATTGACAATGGCAGCTTTCCAGGTTTTCAAAATATACTTTTTCAGCTCTGCTCAGAAATGCCAGGGTCTTGAACCAAGGAGTTTATGTATTCAATGAAGGCATTTTGTCACTGAGCTAGAGCCCTTTACAGATTGCACTGAGAGGCTGAGTCCTAACCTGTAGTACTGATTCTGGGTGAGGGATCGCTGAGCAATATCTAGTATCCTGTCCTCAGACTGTGCTACTGTTCAAAATTTTCTAGAGATTAGAGCATCTACAGATGATAACTTACAAGAAGGATCTTAAATTCTTTGGTGAACAAAAGCCAGTCTTACCACTTTCAACAGTAAGAACCCTAGGAAAGAATTCAAACATAAAAATTCAGAGTGGGAGATAATTGGCTAGGGAAAATGACTGTTGCAAAGGAGCTGTGATATATAGTGGAACACAAACTGAATGCAAGCCAACAACGTGATGCTGTAGCAACTAGGAAAATATTATTTTCTGTATCATTAGAAGAAACATCGTATCAGAAACATGGAAGCAATACTAACATTAAGATCAGCAGTGCTGAGTTGGGCTGTGCACTCCTCCATATGGTTTTGCACAGCTCTAATACTGAATTAAAATGATGCAAAATATTGGATATGGTTACATAAGGATAAACAAAATTATGCAAAGCACAGGAAAGAAGTAGGAAATAGTAAGCCAAAGAAATCAAAAGTATGAGGTAAGAAAAAAGAAAATAAAATACAGTTAAATCTATCTTACACCTACTCTGTTCATTATACCTCTCTGTCCCATCCTTGCTTCCATCCACATTGCCTTTTTGCTCTTTAAACTTGTAACCTCTGTGGATAGGGAGCCAGTTCAGTCTAGTGGTTAAGATGCTGGGCTAGAAACCAGGAGTCTGTGAGTTCTAGTCCTGCCTTAGGCATGAAAGCCGGCTGGGTGACCCTGGGCCAGCCACTTTCTCTCAGCCCAACTTGTGCAATGTAGACTAGCTTCCTTGTGGTGCACCTCAGGCAACGTGACTTGTCACAGTAAATAGTCTACACATCTGGCTGCTGGACCTCACAAGGATTTCCCAGCAAGAAAAAGCATCATGAACACCAAACTGCTGTGCCATACGATAAAAAAAAAAAAACCTCTGTGGATTTCCCTGCAGCCAACTTTTCTTGCTCTACCCCTTCCTCCTGCCTGCTTCACTCTTCCTTTATATATTTGTTCTACAATTTAATCCTCATTCATTCTCTTGATAGGACCACATCATGTCAATGTACCTCTTCGGTACTGGTCACTCACATTTGTATTCAATCCATGCTCTTGCAGCACCCATTCATTCTTGACCTTTTCCCTTGTTTTACTGCATGCACTTCTAAAGCAGCCATTCAGCTTAATTTTATGCTTCTGTTGACATATTCAGCTTTCATTTCCATATAAGAAAGTGGGCAGAAGCATGCTCTTATTTTTGCTTCTTTTGACAAACATTCATTCCTCATAACAAATGACATACCATCCAGACCACTAACTGACTGCTTTCTAGAGCATCTTGGTGTCTTAAAATTTCTCCAACCATTTTCTCATGTTTGGTAGACATTTTACCAAGATGCAAATTTTTCACCCTGTATACATAACTTAGAGACATTCACCCCATTCCTTGTCCAACACAACTTCCTTGCTGCCGGGCATTAGTTTTCAGATCCCTACTCCTCATTGCACTGCACAAACTGTCTAATGTGCTGCACATTAGGCTTGTCTCCAGCAATATGACATCATCTCCATACAAAAGTATAGGCATGTCCATGTCTCCACCTAACACCCCTCTAATATCACCACAAACATTCCCTATTCATATAAATACTTTAAATAACCAAGAGTTTAATAATGAATAAAACCTTCTATTCCCTGCTCAGTGCTGAACCATTTCTTAAGCATTTCGTTTATTCTCACTCATGATTGATTTCCATCATATATCACTCTCACAGCATTCAGCAGCCAACCTTCAACTCTTTATTCAGAGGAAAAACATTCCATAATTCAGACTGATTCACATGACGTTATACTGCCTTTCAAGCATACGGTAAACTTTCTTTCTCACCTGCATACATGCATTCATTTCTCAATTCCCGTCTGTACACTCCCTGCCTGGCATAAAGCCACACTGCACTTTCCAAATTTTGCTCATTGTCACCTCTTGTGCCCTTCCAGGCTCATTTCTGCCAAAGATCTTACCAGGCACAGTTCACAAACTCCCTCTTGACAGTTTGTCGCTGCAGCCCAGTTTCACACACACACACTCATAACCAATCAACTCTAGGGCAGTGGTCCTAGTCATTGTGGGTTTACAGCTATCCCTCCTCCATGGCCTTGGCATTCCGCACCAGCTGGCAAGGGTCCCACCTATCCCCCTTTATTTCACTATAGGAAGTGTAAGATTTCTTCATTGCTCCATGGTTCTCACTCCTGAGAAATCCAACCTTGTTTCCTCTGGGCATTCAGGCACTCATTCTGGCTCCAGTATTGCTTCTGGACCACCTCAGTCCAGGTTCTGGGGATTCCTGTTTACCCCAGTGGTACTCTTGCTTTCTGTCCTTCCCTGCTGCTGTCTCTACAAGCTATTCAGCTTATACCAGCCCTCTGATTCTTCCATCTCCTGACCTAACCAGAGCCAAAATGTTCAAAAGCAAAGGGCTGGGCTCCAGTCTCCTGTTTGGTTGCTGACTTGTTTGTTATCCCTCGGATGTTAATGGCAACCACCACATTCTTCTGCTATCCTCTTGTCACAATTTATGCAGGGGTCACCACAAAGGAAGCTTACCCCCACTATGCAAGAACACAATTTTCTCAGCTGCAGCTTTACATTGGGTCTGGCACCAAGTCTGGTACACAGTATACTTATACCTAAACCATGTATTTGAAACAACCAGAGCTTTTTCTGAGCAAATGCTCATCAGTCACTATTTTCATTTATTCTTGGTTTTCCAGTTTGGAGCCAGGCATTTTTCCTGTATTCTCTCGTCTCATCCCCACCCATCTATTCATATCATATCACTTAGCAGATTTTGTTGCTGTTGCATGGACCGCTATAATTCAGAATGTTGCACAATTTTTTTTCCAGAACTCATCCTCTGTCTTTTCATTATTACCATTCACTGAAGCATAATGTGTAACTATCACCAATGTGTTCCTATTTTAATATGCACATGCAACAATCCTCATTAAACCTACACCTTCACTTCCCTGCATGATTTCATCAACTCCCCAAGATCAGACTACTCTGATACTGCTCTACTACATCTCTCCTCTTTCCCTTAATTTCACAGAGAGCAGATCTATTTTTCTTTCATTCCATTTGTTAATTCATGGACTTTGCTATTTATTCCTCTATATTTCATGTCACAATCTTCCATTCTGCTCCTGTTCTTTTTTCAAGATACTGAATTGAAGAGCAATTACAGCTATATTCTAGAATGTGACTTACAAGAAAAAGCCATGATGTTCTTCAGTCACCACAGGGGGTGGCTGCACATTTATATCCTTTAATTCTTTCCCACCATTGATGTTCATGAAGCTATAATGCAAAAAAGTAGATGTCTGCTAGAAGAACCCAATCTGAAAATGCCAGGCCTTTTAAGTAACTATTGAAACTGGATTGCCAGACTTAGCCTGTTAAAACTTAGGTGGGGTTCTTCTTGCTATATCTTTATGGGTTTTTCCTTTTAATAGAAATGATTTGGGAGGTTGTCTTTTGTAAATACCCAATGGAAATCTTTATATTATAAAAAGTTTATAAATAAATTAATTGATAATACATTTTAATTAAGGAATTAACCTGAAAGAGCTACAAAAATCAAGTTTGTTGTTCACAGACACTATACTATCTTTACTTGCTTCCCACTGATTTTCTCAAATGATGTAGAGATACAATTTTGAGCAGGGTAGGGAGAGTCACGAAGAGTCAGAAGCGACTGAACGAATAAACAACACAGGGAGATTTCATAGAATTATGAATTTGTCCTGCGTGCACAGAATTTGTGTACCTATGATTTTGCATTCATGTAGGAAATACATGTCTGTAACCTATTATTTCATTCCTAATTGTATGAGACCATCCCTTGTTTCACATGATAACAAACCCTACCTTCTGAACAGAAGGAAAACACATTTTTGTGGCATTTTAAAGACTAAAAAAATCTATTATCATATAAGTGTTCATGAATCACAGTCCTACAGTATTTACATTTCCTTCTTCTGTGTCGAGTTCATCAATTGGTAAAATCTTGTCATTTTATATTCAGATCTATTTCCAGAAGTTAGTGTTTCACAATAAGCAACTGGCCAGAACAAGTGATTTTGACATACATGTTCAAAGCCCATTTGACATACATGGGCTGGTCTATTTAATATCTAAATAGTTTTCTGATTAGTTACTTCAGAGACAGGTAACCCCTTCTCCACTGGTCTTTATTCTTTTAATTAAAATAAACTAAACACGAAGCTGGCATGCTGCAAAGCAAAATGCCAACCTCTAACATAGTTGGGGGGGGGTTCCCTCAAACTTCCTCCAGAGCACCATATATGACCCATAGAATTCTTAGAAAAGGATAGTGGCCATTGTTTGCAATCTGATGCTTTATTTGGAAACATCCTAGGGAAAAACAAAAAACAAAAATAGCTGCAATGGTAGAGATTATAGCTGGTGTTGCAGAGTTTTTGTCCTGGTGAATGGAAGGTTTATGACTGACGCCAAGTACAGTTGTGAGGTTGCATTGTTACAAAAGGGAATCCTGCACAGAAACTTTTCTCATATGCAAGATTGCATTGGTGTTAAATTGGTGTCTGGGTTTTGAGAAAGTAAATCTGAAGAGCTTTCCTTTTTATTGATGTCCATTCCATAAAGCTAGGCTGGTGGAAGGGCTTTTTGGCAGAATAGCTTAGACCCCATCTAGCCACAAGATAGGCTGGGGTGTATGGGAAGCTTAGCCTGATGGCTGAGAACTTACCATAACTGTGTTTTGAGGCATCCTAAGTAAGTGGTTTATTTCTGGAAAAGGGTTTTTTCTTCTTTCCCACCAGGCTGCTTCTGTCCAAACATCTGGCATGGAGGCTACTCTCACAATGAATACAACTTTTCTGTGCCCTGGGTCTTAAAAGAGATGCGGGGGGGGGGGACGACACAAGCTGTGCGAGAGCAGCAAAGCAGATATTTGGAGAGGAAATGGAGGCTTTTCATTCCAAGGAATAAGAAGTAGGAAGCAAGCAATGACATTACCATGGAAATAGGCTGGGAAGTCTCTTCCATCCTTCTCTTGCCCTCAGTCACCTTCCTTGCTTTCAACCCCTTAGAAAAGACTTACTCATCCCTTCTGCCCTTCAGATTCTTAACTACTACTCTTGATGGGAGTTGTAGTCAGTTGCATGCCAGGATCAGGAAGGTGGCATCATTCATCTTTGAAGAAAAGCAGAAAGTCCACTTTGGGAAATTAAGGGTGAAAATATATGCATATGCACAGACAGTATATCTGTGGCAACCCCCCATAAAGCACAGTAGGATTTACTTTTCAGAAAAGGTACATCGACATCTTTGTACAATAAGTCTCATCAACTTCTTCCACAAACACTATTTACAAGCTGGCCATCTTCCTACTAAACCTCCCATTGTATAGCCTTTTGGTTTTCCATTCTTTTTCTTTCTAAGACTCAGACTTATTTGCATTTTTTCAAACTAGTTCTCCTGAAATTGTGCCTGGGATATGTTTTCCATATCTCATTTATATTACTTTATTAGCCTTTCATTTTTAGGAGAAATATGTGATTTACTCAAAATAATCTCCTAGCTTTTGAAGTAAAGTCGATTTGCTTGAAAGAGCTGGGTTTACGAGATTAATACATGAGAGGTCAAAATAGCATGTATCTGGGAGGCAAGCAGCATTTGTGACCTCCCCATGTTAATGAGAAGACACCTCCTGCTGGTTGTCAGAATAAGTAGCACTGGCATAGCTAGAATGTTAGAAATAGCACTAGAATAGCTAGACAACTAGAATAGCTTGGCTCAGAGCATACGTGAAAGGCATGGGCTGCCTCAGTGAGAATGAAATGTACAGCTTAGTAACAGAAGGAGAAATTAACAGCACAATTCACCTGTTGGGGATCAGGCTGAACGCAGGTCCCAATTTCCTAAAGTCCTGGGAACAAGGATAGTACATTAATACCTTTCATTCAATGATTTCTCTCTAACCAGGGACTGCTAGACAAATCAGAGCAAGCATAGATGACCGCACAACAGATAGGGAGAATGCCAGCATCATCAGACAAATGCCACAACTCACATAATGGCAACGTCATCATCACACATAATGGCAGTATTTGCCTGATGATATCCTCATGTAAGCGTCATTGTCACTTTGATGTCAGCATGATTTGTTATAGATGCAAGTGACTGTAAGCCACTCCAAACTTTAAAAGGTAGCGTTCTTCTAGAATTGTGCTGCAAAGGTATTTTTGCACTATCAGGAACCAATTCTTTTATTTTGCTTGGAAAAGGAATCACTAGTTTGCTTTTTCTTGAACCAACTTGAGGTTCAAGTGTTCTTTCCTGAAATAGTTCTGCCTGGGAAATTCTGATTGGCCAGAAACAGGTTCTGTCTCCCAGGAGGCTCACCCAGGAGGCATCTGCTTTTAAGTTCCTAGTATTAAGATTAGTTCTCAGTGGAGGTAATAGATAGAATAACTGGTGCAAAAAATCCCAGTGTTTCTGTCAGACTGGGGTTAATCTGTTGTGCCTGGAATGTCAATAGTTCATAAGGGAGTTCTGGTAACTCCACATTCTGTACCAGAACAGGCAGACACAAATTCTTTACCCACTTCTGTCACAGAGCTCAGCGTTAACTTTCACTGATTGTATGGTTTTATTGTATATCATTCTTTATATAGTTTACACAGCACTGTGGGTACAAGAAATCAGACTGCAAATGAAATAAAGCCTCATCATCTATGCTTTAGTATATTTGCATTATATTTTCAATTTGTGTTGTTTCAGATTCCACCTATGTTTATCCCAAAAGGGATGGACAGAGCAACCGAGTGTGTATTTCTTGAACTTGGCAACCAAGGGAAAGCTGGATTTCAGAATTTGGCAAATAAAACAGTAGGCTTCATCTCTGTCATATGGACTGTGATTTATCAGAGCCCAGCTTTAAAGTCTGACTGGCAAGCCAGCAGCTTACCTGAAATTACATGCCTTACAAATAGCTGTCTGGCAGATAACAGGGAGAAACTTGGAAGCTGTTGCTATAATTTGGTCTTCTTGAAAAAGTGCAATCAACTCAGGAAATAGGAACAGTAAGGTGTAAACAGGCGCTAGGATGTTGAAGAGTTACCTATGAATCATCGGCTACTTAATCCACTTTAGAAGACAGCAGGAGTCTTTCACAGGACTAGAGAGCTTCAATTAGAGGTTTTTTGCACCCTTCCTAGAATACACCACCACCACCCACGATTTTGCTTTCCAGGTGCTTTGCAGAAGGATGGAATTACTTCCTATCCAAATCCTAGAAATACTTCTGCTACTCATCTTTTCTTACGCCAGAGAAATTATGTTACTTCCCTCTTTTCAAATGCATATGCAGGTGGAACGGCTTGAAAGGAGAATTCTACAAAATACTTTGCATTTGCTGAGTATGAAGAAGAAGGCAATTAAGAAGGGCACTTGGTGGAACATATGGAACAGAGGAAAAGAGCAGGAAGAAATAAAATAATTGGCACAAATGGTTATTGTGTTTAATTTTCTGACAGTTGTGCCAGTTCTTCTCCAATACATGTGATATACAGTATATTACCATATTATCAGCCAAACTAGTAATAGCTGCAGAAAATAATTGATATTTTAATCAAATCTGTGTGGTTTAATCATTTATATGGATAATGTGGGAGGGCGAGGGGCAATGCATTTACATACAATTATCCAGTAGCTGTGTCTCCATGTCAAAAATACTCCAAAATATCTCTATAAATATGCAAAAAAAAAAAAGTGGCTTTTTATTAGAAACTGATGGCATAGTCCTTAATCCTTCATTTTGCTTAACTGGAGAAGAGGTGTCTGTGGCACTTCTGCCTCCATTTTTTACTGTTGTACCTGCTAGGTCCACCTTGGTGACTTACTTAGAAAATCTTTCACACGTACTAAGTTTATCTGGCAATCTGCTTTTGCCCAATCTTCCTTTTAGTTTGCAGATAAAGATCCATTCACAAACCAAGATTTCAAGACAAGGCAAGGCAGAATAAATTAAGGTTAAACTTCCAGTTACCGTGAAATTTATTTGTTTGTAAACTTTAGAGGCCAGCTGACTCCAAGCAACTCTGGGTAGCTTACACTTTAGAAAAGGTGAGAACAATAAAACAGATCATACACAGCCAGAAGGCAAACTCTCTATAACAATCCAAGCATTCCACAGGAGCTCAACCACCACCATGCTCAGAGAAGAGCCAAGTTTTCAATGACTCTCTGAACATCATCAGAATGGGAACAAAATAGATAAAAAGGGCATTTTGAAGGATGTGGTGGCACATAATGTATTTTTTATTTTTATTTATTTACAGTATTTGTACACTGTCCCAATTTAAACAGACTTTGGGCAAGATACAACAAAGTCAAGCAGAAACAAGACATTTAAAAAGAGGAACAAATAATTGTCTATCATAGGAACCCTCCAGTTAAGCTAACCTCAGGACAAAATGCCCACTGAAACCACACTGCTTTCTCTAGTTTTTGAAATCCAAGTAGAGTAGGAGCCATCAATACTTCTGGGGGAGAATGGTGATTAAAATTGGGGCTGCCACTGAGAAGGGCTGCCCCTTGTTATGACCCCATGAATCTCTCAAAAAATGGAGACCTGCAACCAGCTCTCTTGATAACTGGACCAGATGGGCAGATTTGATTTGGGAAGGCAATCTTTCTGTGTCTGTCTGTCCAAGCAATGATAAGTGATTCAAGCAAGCTCTTAATACTGAAGTGAAGTAACATCCATAGATGACAATACCCAGTAAGATGCTGAATTCCAACCTGTACAAGTTTTATTCTGTATAGATAGAATTTTTCTATTCTTTTTTTGTGCATGTATGTGGGTGGGTGTCGTTCATTTCTCTATAAGTCAGAAAAATTTGAGTTAGAACTCAGATTTTGAATTGAATATATAAGTTGACAATTGGCCATGCTGGGTAGACATGATAGGAGTTGTAGGCCAACAAACCCTCTGGACCCAGGTTAAAGCAGTGGAGAAAATCAATGTTGCATTTACATTATACATTTATGTGACGTATTCATTTTTCTAACTCAAAACACATAATGGGTATTAACTGAACTTTTGAAATGGCTGCAGTCAGCTGATTTAAGCAATTGCACAAAGGGTAGAAGTGAAAATGAGGAAAGGACATTATCACATTCCAACCTATGAGAGATTGCATTGTATGCTAGAATGCTGTAAGTTAATTATGTTTTAGCTAATCAATTTACCACTATACTTCTAGTCTGGTAGATCCATTTCATACAACTTTAATTTATTTTTAGAACTGCGAGGCGCATTAAAAAGGGGAGACTTCTTTGCTTTTCAGTGTCCAACTGAAAATGAACTCTGCTCAACCTGTGAATTATTTTTTATATCTGCAGCCAGTTATTAGTTGCACATGTAATATCACTGCTTGGCAGATGCTTGAAATCCAAAAGCTGAGGATAAAATGAGATACTGTAGTTGAGAATTAGAGCATTTAGAGGAGTGAGTCTGACTTGGAAAAACTGATTAAAAAAACATTTATCATATTTTTATTACTGCCTATCTCCCCCACATGGGGGACCCTGGGCGGTTCACAATAAAACAGTATAAAATACAATAAAATCAAAATAATATAAATAAATATACATATAAAATACAATAAAATCCAAGTGATGGCAGATCTAATACCACCCAAAGGGGAACAAGACCAGCCTCAGCAGGACAAGGGAACCAACCAGCCCCAAGAGTGGCTCTTCCTCTCCCCACTCCAGGCATGGTGACAAAACCAGGTCTTCAGCCATTTCCTGAAGTCCAGAAGCAAGGCCAACCTCACTTCCAGGGGAAGGATGTTCCAAAGGGCGGGAGCTGCTGCAGAGAAGGCCCGCCTCCTGGACCCCGCCAGATGGAATTCTCTTTCAGACGGGTTCCTTAGCATGCCCTCTCTGCATGACCGGGTGGGACAGGTCCCTTAGGTAACATGGACCCATGCCATGTAGGGCTTTAAAAGTGATACCAACACCTTGAATTGGACCCGGAAGCAAACTGGCACCCAATGCGGCTCGCAGAGCAAGGGAGTAATGTGTGCTGATCTTGAGGCACCAAAAACTCTCCGCGAGGCTGCATTTTGGACCAGCTGTAGCTTCTGGATACTCTTCAAGGGTAGCCCCATGTAGAGTGCATGACAGTAGTCTATATGGGAGATGACCAGGGCGTGAGTGACCATTCAAAGGGCCTCTTGCTCCAGGAAGGGGTGTAACTGGTGCACAACACGAAGTAGCGCAAAGGCCCTCCTGGCCACAACTGCCACCTGCTCTTCGAGCAGGAGTCATGAGTCCAAGAGGACCCCCAAGTTATGCACCAGGTCTGTCTGGGGCAGTGCCACCCCATCCAAGACTAAAGATGGCAGGTTTCTTGGAGCAGAGGATATTTTATGCTAGTTGCAATATTACAATACGACTATTACAATCACCAGTCCCAAAAGAAAGAGTTAAAGACAGATCTTACTTGTTTAATAAATTATTTTAATGTCTGGTCAATCTAAAACAAATTCTTTCTCAGTCTGCACCCATATTCATACAGGTTTTAGCTCATCTGTCATAATACATCTGTAAGTATGAAATCCCAGATACATGTTCATTCAGAAGTAAGCCCAGGAAAGTACAAAAAAGTCTCCTTCAAGTCAAGCTCAAGTCTTGGTAAAAAGTACATCTATGCAGTTTTCTTGGAAGAAGGATAGAAAAAAAATGCCATTGCTTTCTCCCATAAAATTATCCGTCTATCATCCATCCATCCATCCATCCATCCATCCATCATCTATCTATCTATTTTCTATCTATTCATCCTAGTCTAGTCTAGCCTATAGCTGTAGTATTCCCTGGGGGTAGCCCATCCATGTACTATTCAGCCTCAATTTTGCTTAACCTCAGAGTCCAGAAAAGGCCAGCTGGTGGTATCTATGCATGATTTGTACTCTCTAGTAATGGGATTCAGGATCACAACATTACAAAAGCAGCCCTTTGGAGCAAAGAGAAGTTGAGCACAGGGGAGAATCCATGGAAGAAATATTGGCATTCCTTACCACCTGCTGCCCTAATATGACCAGGCTGGAATATGTGTTTTACTGTATAATTTACCTCCAAAAGTTGTGCTAACTTTTGTTCCTTCACTTTCCATCTTTGTCACAGTGCTCTACAGCTGAATTCATTCAGGTGCATTTAACTTCGTTAGATCCCTATTTTGAGTTATTTCCATTACAATCCCACTTTCTGTTTGTTGTGGTGGTGCCTTCTTTGTTGTAGCACCTGCCTTCTAGAATAGTACCCCAACCCCAGAGATTCAGACGGCTCCCACCCTGATGATGTTCAGGAAGCTAGTGAAGACCTGGCTATTTTGCCAGGCCTTGGGGTAGATTGATGGTGGAGCCCCAAGTGGATTCCCCCCCCCCCCCGTTTTGGCTATATGCCTGTCTTTGGGCCAGTCACGAATTTTCCTCTCTTTTATAGTATTGTTCAGGTTTTTTCATTGTAAGCCACCCACAGTCCCTAGGAGTCAGGCAGTCTGTAAATTGTATGTATGTATGTAAGAATGAATGAATAAATAAACAAACAAACAAATAAACTGACCTATTCTTGGGCTACTGTGGGTCCCTCATTTGGGAAGACAGATGTTACCTCACACATTGCGGAGTTCTGACCACCTCTAGCATGTCATTTTTGATGCTGATTCCTAAACTATCGCACTCATCTTTCTGTACCATTTTCTCTCTCCTGTCCCTTTTCCTCCACTGATATTTTCTCACATGCCCTTTCCCTATCCTGTGACTGCAGAGAAAATTTAAAAAAAAAATCAAACAGAGGCATATTTAATTTCAGTGAATACATATCCCACCCCCATAAAAAAAAAGTTAGAGATCCATAAAAAGGAAACCGAAGGTAAAGAAAGAAGCAGCTTAGAAACAGAAAAAAACAATAGACCCAAAAAGGATACAGATTAAGAAATAAATCCAAAAAGAGGCCAGCCTGCTTATATAATAGAATCAGATGGAAAGAAGAATAATGAAAAAAAACCCAACAGAAATGCAGATACTTTGTCCCAAAAAAGTACAAAATCTGTAAGTCCAGCTATAAATGTACAGCAAGGAAAACCACCAAGTTGAGTACAATTGCTCAAGGATTAATATAATAAAATGTTTTTTATTCTTTTATTTATAGAATTCTTTTATTTATACAGTAGATGATATCCTGGTGCCATCAAGTAGAATGGCAATCCCCTCCAGGGTCAGAGTAAGAATCTAAACAGAAGAGGACCATTGATGTCAGCTTCTACTCTCCCTGTACTGCTGAAGGTTTTCTGACTATCTGTTTTCTGATACTTTAGGGTAGTTCTGGAGGGGGTCTAAAATAATTCCCTTCCACTGTTTGCATTAGGAGGAATGCATAAGAAAAGCAAGTTAACAAAAAGTCTGGCAAGTCCTGCTGTTTCCTTATACCTACCTAGCTGGCCACTTTTCTCAAAAAAAATATTGAAGAAAGCTTTCCATCCTTAACGAGGCATGGAAAAAATATGTCCCAATATCAGATGGCATCTACTGCAATAGTGTTTTCCACCCTTTGGACATATTAGAGCACTACCCAAGCCAATTTTTCCCAGCATGGCTACCAACTACAACTATCCAGTGTGGCCAGTTTCCTGGTGGTTGAGGATATTCGAAGTAACAGTTCAGCCCCTCTGGAGGATGGCAGGTTGGTAGAGTCTGTTAGAGAAGATCATAAACATCAGAAGCCTTCCCACTCCATTGCCATCTTCCTCACTCACCTTTTTCTTTCTCTGGTTCCACTCTCCATTCAAACTTTCCAGTATTGGAAATATTATTACAGAAAACCTTCTTGAAAACTAATTGCAGCAGTGGAGGCTCCATAGGTTATAGGAATATTTCCTCTGCAGTAATCTTGCATGGATCATAAATCACTTAAAACGTGATGGGAAAATTCATCTTCAGAATGAAAAAAATGACCTTGAAACCAAAGAACCAAGCCAACATATGTTTTAAAAATTTCTGATACTTTCAGGTATGCTGATATGACTTTAGCTTTTAGCTTCTGATCAATAGATGACAGTTTTCATAATATAAAACTGCAAGATAGCTAGAATACATTCATTCAAATAATGATCCTCAGCAGGTTTTATAATGAAGGCAACATGGTTTTAAATAGGTACAGTATAGCAAATAAAAGGATTAATAATTTCTGTGGTGTGGAAGCATTTGTGTTTATGTCAAAGGGTTGTTGAAGCATAGATATATTTCCAGTGTATAGAATATTAATCTATCACGATGACACTAATGTAAGAAATTTCCATCAGACTGCTATGCATGTTACTATTTAATGGCATGTTTCATTTTAGGCAACCCAGCCAGCATATTCAAAACATAATATAGATGTCTAGAGTTATAAAGAGTAATGGTCAACCTATATGTATCTTAGATGGACAATTTATAATTGGTATTTTTAAAATTACCTTTACAGGAAATAGATATCACACCTCTGAGATATTTACATATGAAATCAGCATTTCCCTTTAACATCTATGTTGAAAAACTATTTTTTTCCATTCCATTTTTTTCCTGTTTCATATAAGTAAACAGAATGCTCTTTATAAACTAATTTGGTATATATTCACCATTAAATTAGCATAGCTAACTGTTGCAGGATGCTTCAGAAAAAGATTAATAATATGAGGGATTTTTGATAATGTGAGGGACCCAGATATTCAGTTCTTCAATGTTCTTATTCAGTACGCTTTCCTTGTGCTAATAGCATAAAGTATCAACAACGAATGAGGTTTTAACTTTTAAAATATTTCTTTGTGGATTGCTGAAACATACAGCTAACTGATGAACTGAAACAGTTTGTGCAAGAGTTCTCTGTAATCCTAGTTCAGAGGCAGGCAAGGCCTCCCTTGTAAGGAAGTGGCTCATGTGATGTCAGGCCTAGCCCAAGAATGACATGGCATCAATCCAGCCAAGTTCAGTTCTTTATTTGCTTACACCATATAGACAGAATCTTGCCAGACTAAACCTACTGTACTCTAACCTAAAGGGAAATAACCTGGGAGGTTCTAGGGTGTGGCTATTCTGAATCTCTTTCTCTTCTCACAGTCCAGCTCGGGGCTGTGTTGTCTTTTGTCCTGTCTGTGCTCCCTCCTTCCTGAGAACCAGCTGCATCACTGTAGTCCATCACATGTGGTCTGTTTCAGCAGAAACAGAAAACTAAACTATAAAACTGGTACCTGCGATACTTAATGCTGCAAAGCTCCATCACATGAGTAGCATGTGGTAGTAGTACGAGTAGCCTGCTATATTAGCAGGAGTGTAAGACTTGGGGAACCTACAGGAAAATTTAATGTCAATATAAACATATGTGCAATGTTACGTTATAGGAGAGCTGTTATTTATACAATATTTAAGACTGATAACTAGTGTGGTATAGTGGCTTAGGCGTTGGATGAGGATTGTGAAGACTCTAGTTCAGGTTCATTCTCAGCCATTACAGACCACTGGGTGATCTGGGGCAGGTCATGATTTCTCAGCATAACCTATCTCACAAATTAGTTGGAAAAATAAGGGTTAGAGTTAGGGTGAGGAATGAGTGACTTCTAAAATTATGTCTGACCATGAGTGGCATAGGAGGTATCTGCACTTTTTTCTCTGTAATAAAATAACTTATTACAGCTGTGTGAGAGTGCATATGTGTACATATTCTTCCCAGGAACTAATCAGGGTGTGTGTGTGTGTGTGTGTGAGCAAGACAGAGGATAATCAGATGAGCATATTGTGTTTCCTCTGTGTGGGTATTTCTGCTCTCCCTGTGTTATATCTATGTGTGTACCTGTGTTCTTCAAAGCAATGGGGGCAGAAGTGGTATGCATATTGCCTTGAGCTCCTGCCAGAAAAAGGAATATAAATTATATTATTGTTACATAAAGGAGCCTGACCTTAAAGGAGTGTTGATAATATTATTTGCTGATGACTGTAAGCATAATCACCACCAAGACCTAAGGGTTTCCTTCTTAGTTAAAACTCAGTAAGTGTACTGTGCTAGATCTCTTTAGAAAGATAGTATTATGTCATCTCTCCCATGTATGGGAAAGGACCACACTGGAATTCAATCATCAGTAATTACCTTACATGAGACCTCTGTTGTATATGAATATTGATTACAGTTCTGGTCCCAATGTAAACATACACACCCAAGCTAACAGACTAGCTACATCTCTTGGTGTCAGTCCCACTAGGTAGACCAGTCCAGGAAATCAACCCCACAGGAAGGCTAACACTACTTTTATTGGGAATGGCTATAATAACAAAATCTTACCAAGTCTGACTGTTCTGTACCTCCTGAACTTCTTATACCCCAATGAATCTGAGATGCATCTGCCTGAGCCACTTCTGAATATTATCTCCTTTCTCAGGGCTTAAAAAATGTTTCAGACTCTGTTGCCTTGCAAAATATATGGTGAAAGGTGAAAGGTCCCCTGTGCAAGCACCCCCAAAAGGTCCTGTCTGACCTTTTGGGGGAATGCCGCTTTCACGTTTTCTTGGAAGACTATAGAGGGGTGGCTTGCCATTGCCTTCCCCAGTCGTCACCTTCCCCAGCAAGCTGCGTACTCATTTTACTGACCTCAGAAGGATGGAAGGCTGAGTTGACCTGAGCTGGCTACCCAAGAATCCAGCTTTTGCTGGGATCGAACTCGGGTCGTGGGGAGAGTTTTGGTCGCAATACTGCCGCCTACTACTCTGCACCACACAAGGCTCTCCTGCAAAATATATAGTTCTTGCATATTTCCTTCAAGGTCATCTTCCTTACTCTCTGCGTTGGCTTGCTTCAGGATGGGATCTGTCATACACGTATCCTGAAGTTGAGATAGATCAGGAGCTTCCACTCCATCTGTCATGGCCACAGATCTTAATTTTTTTTCTTGCTTGCAGGAGTGGCCTAGTTCTTCTTCATTTCCAGGATAGTGCAGGTTCCTCTGATTGAGGAACCTTTCCCAATCTGATATCCTCCAAATGCATTGTTCTTGAATTCTCATAATGCACAATCAAGATATTTTGAGCGCACCAGATTGGGGAATGCTACTCTGGAGTTTTTTAAAAAAAACTCAGAAACTACAAATAATGCAGTTTATTATTTGCATTTAGTAATCTCTTATTTGTTATTATTTCTACATTTCCAATGCTTATTAAAATGTTATCTACACTCACACTATTTGGAGGGAGGAAATAGCTTGCAATTGTGATGAGGCCACTTTACAAGTCATCAAGCATCTAGTCACCCTTCTGATGACTCTTTCTTCTCTGAAATTCAGGCATTTTTCCAAATATCACTTTTCTTTGAGAGACCTTGAAGCTTAGAATATATTTTTAATAATTGGTTAATTTGCAAATTGATGAAGTAAGCAAATATTATAAAATGGATAGGGAGCAACAAGATGGGTGGGAAAATAAAGGAGGGGCAGATGATGATGGGGAGTGGGTAAGAGAAAGAAGGAAGAAGTGGGGAAGAAGGAAAAGGACTGGGCTCATTGTATTTTTCCAAATCTATGTGGCTCATCAGAAAGTGACATCTTTTGGGTTCTTCTTAACCCAGTCAATTCTGTTGTTTTTATTTCTCTCTTCTAGATCTACTTATTTTGGTCACCATGTTCTGTCATTATCACCAGTCAAGATTTATTGGGCGTGCAACTTCCCAAACCTCTGCCTTGCCATTTCCATTATGGTTTTTTCCCAGCTATCTTTTTTATATACCTGCTAGCCTTTTCAAAAGAAATATAATGGCTCAAATGCTAGAAAATTAATACATTAACCAGGTGGTTGTTTTTATTCCCTTTTTTTTTAGCAAAACATCACAAAATAAAACTCTCCTCTCTTCAATTATGGTTTGAACTACTTTTCCTTCAGAGTAGTCATTCCCAGCCACTGTTAATCAACTTTGCCTCTTCTCTGGTGTGGTGGGGGATTATTTTGTTCATCTTGATATGTGAACACCAAAGTTAATAAAGTTGTCTGTTGCATGCATCCCCCCCCCCCTAATTCATCTATCCCTCCATCAGGCTTCATGACTTTATGGGAGGAAGAGAAGGTTGTACTACTTACAGGACCTTGGAAAGCTCCTAAGCATTACATATTTTTTGTAAAGGAAGGCAGGCCTGGAAAATGAGTATTTATACACCCTGAGCCAGCCTGGTGAATTATAAAGCCATCCCTCCAATAAAATGGCAAGGGATTTAAACAAGGAGCATCCTGAGCTGCTGTCAGCCCTTCAGGGCAGATCAGACTAGGAAGCCAGAGTTATGAATGCTACTACTACTATTATTGTAAGGTTACGGTAACAGAATCTTGCAAGTCTGAATGTACCTCCCCCCTCCCTCCCTTTATCTTCATGAGAACTAGGGAGGGTCACATCTGGGATGCTTTCTCAAATTATATTTCTGCCCCGGACTCAGATTTCATTTATCATCCTCCTCCTCCTCCTCCTCCTCCTCCTCATCATCATCATCATCATCATCATCATTATTTCCAGAAAGAATATATACTTATACAATACAAAAAATAAAAGCAATAAGATAGTTAAATTCACAGATGTGTACTAACCCAATTGGTCTTTCCCACAATGCAGGAAGAGTACTTGTGTAATTGGGACAGTTGGAACGCCTAGATTGTAAGTCGCCAGAGAATGATAGCAATATCTCAGAACTTGGCTACCTTTCTAGAAGTTTCTGTATACATGTCTGCAAAGAAATTGCACTTTCTCCTTACCTGACTTGCCGGATTTTGCTCAGGTGTGCAAAGAACTCCTTCACTGATTTCTTGATTAGAACATGCATATATATAGAAGGAACATTCCTCTACATCAGATAAGTCTTCTGTTTAGACCAGTGCTTCTCAAACCTGGGTAAATTACCCAAAACTGGGTAAAAGTGGTTTTTCTTTGGGTAATGACACACAAACCCATGAAATTGACTTAAAGTGTTTTACCTACATTGGGTAAAAATGACTTTTTGATATGCGGTTTTGGGTAATGAAGGAAAAAGTTTGGTTATACACTGGTTTAGACAGTGTAGCCATCCACATTCAGTTCAATCCAACATTTAAACAGATTTGTTTTTAAACTTGGTGAATGTTATTCAAGAGTCAGGGACAAAAATAAGCCAACAGGAGCTGCTAATGGCTGATTTTGGCATGTGAAGAAGATTATAAACAGAAATAAGGAAAATAGAAAATAGGGAAAATGAAAGAAGAACCTTCTTTTTCATGTAGAGAAGTTGTATAGAAGGACAGTTGGCCCTAATGCCTAGGACACAGAAATTTATCTCCAGTGCTTTGCCACTGCTTCCTAACCCCCCTCAGTGGCTACTGCCAGAGCTGGTCCTGTACAAGGTCATCCATGGAGATGGTCAACTGCATCAACATGACAGGCATCACCGGTCAATTGAAGCTCCACCCCTTTCTGTGTGTGCATGATGTGTGCAATGCACATTGGAGAAGGGTAGGGCTTTGATGGCCCAGTGATGCCTGCTGCTTTGATGCAGTGGCCCCACCCCACCCCTTGGGGATGGGCGACACCCCATCCTGCTATCAGCTAGATTCCGAGGGAGCTACTTTCCACAGTGGCAAACACTACACATTTTTCAAGCAGCAGATATTATGTTAAGAGTTGGGTCAAGCCAGAGAACTGCAGTCATCCAGGATGACATCTCAGTACAGCAGTTTTGCAAGGAGATGGGTATGTTCATTAAAAAGAAAGAGCATGAGAAGCACGTACTGCAAAAGGCACAGGAATCTCAAGCACAACCATACCATAATCAAGGTCTTTTAGGCCATTCAAAGGAATATTTCACCTATAGTGCCATAGGACATAATCACCTACAATACTGTCACCCCCGGGACAAAGAAAGGAGCTGGCAAAGCAGCATCATTAGGGACTAGTAATAATCTTGAGGCTTGTATCATTTCACAGCTGAGTTGTCTGAAAACAGGCAGACTGGCCATTATAGAAGACAGCAGTAGCAGCTGGTTCCCTCTCTGATTTCCTTATAGTATCAACTCCTTAATATTTTTTCCGTTACAACATTCCTTCCTTCCAACGTAGTTACCCTTTCTCCCCCCCCCCCATCTATCTTAACTCCCCCTAAAAGGCCTATTGAGAGACTGTAAGTCATATTTCTAAGGAAGGAAGCCCCACTGAACCCGTAAAGTAGACATGCTTAGGGCTGTGCAGTTAAGTTGTTTTAGCTGCATTGCTGCTCCTAAGCAAAAAGTAGGATGACATGTGGGGGGGGGGTGACTTTGCTGTCCTCATGTAACCTTTTCTCCCTTTCTCTTTGCACATGGCTTGCAAGCATTGCTTCAGCAGTTTTGTGTGCAGCTTGGCATTATCTACAAGCAGAAGGAACAAAGACATTTGCCTGTATTTCTATGCCACAAAAAACTAGGAGTAATGAAAGCCCATTTTCACATTCTTATTTATTTATTTATTTCAGAAATGGTGAGGACACCATTATTATCTAGGCTGAAAGACTTGACAAACTGCTCACGCAATCCTGAACCATTTCTTTCCAATAATAATAATAATAATAATAAACACAAAAAGAGAATTAAAAAAGGAAAAAAGAGAACCACTTTATCTTCTACAGAAGACAGTGCTTGAGCTATAATACTTTTGTAGTCCCATGATGTTTGGGGCTTTAAAATCTCTTATCTGTGCAAGGATTAGCTATGAGAGCTATCAGAAGTATTCCTATGCATTTTTATCTACTGTATTGTTCTACACAGAGATTTGTATTGTTTTAACTTATAGAAAAATAATGTAATAGGGAGGCTAAAAATTAGCTGTATTTTAAAAACAAAGATGTATATTTCCAAAGTTAGCAAATATTTTTTTTCTGTCTGATTATTGAATTAACACTTTCAGATTTTTTTTCATTCCCAAAGCCTTTTGAATTTGTTCCAAGTGAAATAGTTTTTAACTTCCTGGATGCCTTTCTCTCATACAACACAGAAAACATAAGATTCCAGTCATATCATATTAAAGCCAATAGGCATCTTCAGGAAGACATCCTTCAGTTACCCTAAAACTTGAGTCCCCCCTTCACAAGGCCCCCCGGGTCAACAATGTGCTTGCTACAATACGCCTCTGCCTTAATTTTATTTTAAATATTATTTTAATTTTAAAAAATGTGGGAACCTAGTATGCTCCAAAGCACAGCACCAGCTTCAGGAAAAAACTGCTTTCAACTATACATGTTGACCCGACACTGAACACAGAAAATAAAATAGTGGGCCACAGTTCCATTTGCATCCTGTTTTGTAGCTGGCCTCACACAACATGGCATCACATATTTGTAAAATCTATCAGAAAAACATTGGTTAGAGCAGACAGTTTTAATCTGTCCCTACTTCCAGTGACTAGAAAAAACATATTGTTCCTTAAAACATATTACTTGAAGGTCTGTACACGCAGCTGAAAGGACTTCCTGCAAGAAATACTGCAGTCTTTTCAAGTACAAGCATACTTTTAATCACTGAAAAAAAAATAATCAAAATACAAAGCAAGTTTTAACAAAGTTCAGGTTATCATTTAGTGGAGTTATTTATGCCTATATCTAAAATAGTCCTCTTACTTTATAAACCAGGTAAATGTGGAAAAGGGAAATATTGCTATTTAGTGTAGTCTTCCTATATGGTTGTTTGATATTTTTACACTATTTTATTTTTTATTCATTATACTAAACTAAAAGAAAAAAAAGTACATACAACAAAATTAAAGTATAATCACCACTTCCAAAGTGATAATCATATCAATAAAAAGAGGGGAAGGTAAAAACAAAACAACATATTGCTCAAAAGTCTTGTTATTTATTAATTTGTCCAAAAAAGTCTAACTTATCTGTTGACAACATACAGCATATCAGCAATTCAGTGCTGCAAGTCAGATGTAGATTACTTTTTCTAGTAAAATAATACTTTTAGGCAACACTCATGCCCCACAAGTCCAGAATTCTTCATATTTTCATGATGCACTGCATTTATATTTATTCAGTTATTTGATACTGATATTATGATTTGTACTTATTTATTCACAATTTGCTTACTAAATCACATTTCACAGTGAACAGCTACTAAATAGGGACTGGAAAAGCAGAGCCTTCCCCAATCTGTCACTCTCCAAATCTTCTCATCCCAACTAGTCTTAATCATGCTGGCCAGATATTGTGGAGGTTGCACTTCAACACATCTGGACAAGGGTGTCCACAGGGAGGGGGGTCATAGAAGTCAATACAGTGGCCACCACCATGTGATCAAATCCCTACAAGCACCCCTTCCTCTGGAGGATATTTTCTATTTGCAGCATATATCTCCATTTAGTCTCGTACAGCATGAAAACTGTTTCTCAGTATTAGTTGTAAACTAAGTTTAGTATCTTGAATTCCTAGATTCCAAATCTAAACCCTATTCAGGAGAATGATCTTTGCTACTGAAAGCATAAACCAACCCAAGTATTTTAAATTTTAATGAAAGTTTTAAAAAAATTAATAAAACAACTCATCTTACTCAACCTGAAAGTTTGCCATAAGTAGAAGTTCTGAGAACATCTTGATACAATCCCTTTGGAATCTGTCATAAAACACTGCATGTGGTAACAGCCCATCAATGGCATGCAAACTGTGTGTATGAAGCATTTCATGGACATCCACCCACAAGAGAAGGAGAGGAGAGGTGTAAGCAAGTTTGACATAATCTGGTTTGCTTCATTTTGCCTTCGCATGTTATATAAATCTATCCACTGTGGCTAGTACACTATAACTTATGGCTTTAGGAGTTATGCAAACTCAGCCAATTGTGAATTACTTAATAAACCATAATTAAGCAAGCCATGGCTTAGCACAATGGGTGAATCCAGGGACAGTTTGTATCAAGGTACACTTCCCACCAAACTCATAAAGTGTTTTGGAAAATGTATTTCGATGAAAGCCTGTGTATTTAAGAAAGCCCCTAAAATCAGCCTATATATCCTATATAGCAGGAAGCCACAGTTTGGCTGGAACATGGCAAAACAGACTGGCTCCAGATTAGCAAAGGAGTCAGCCAGAGCTGCAGACTCTCTCCCTACTTACTCAAGTTATATGCAGAACATATAATGAGGAGCTGAGCTGGAAGAAAATGGATGTGGATTTCAGTTCAGAGGAAGAAACATCAACCTCCACTTCACTGGTGACACTACTCTAGTAATGTAAGTCAAAGAGCAGGGTGAAAAAATGGGACTACAATTAAATGTAAAGAAGACTAAACTAATGACAAAATATGCAGCAACCAACCTCAGAACTGATAATGAAGGCAATGAAGTGGTAGATAATGGTGTCTGCCTTTGAGGATCAATCATCAACAGCAAAGGATATATAGATCTGATTTTCCAACAGCAAAGGATATATAGATCTGATTTTCCCAGCACTTTTCACTACCATTTTATTCTTTGGGTTGTGAATTACATATTCTATCCTCTACTTGGGATTAAGTTCAGGGTCATCTCTCCTCTGGTCATATCAACCAACAATCCTTCTCAGACACAGACTTTTAAACTATGGAGACATATTTACCTCATTCTCCTGGCCAAAACATATTTCTGATCATTCCCTATGAGGGTGATGAAGTTCCACAATACATCTCTTTCTCCTTTGGATATCTCCAAGATTGTAACATGGGTATGCTCCTCTCTTGTGCTCTCCACATCCTGCCTAAACTTCACCTGTTTCAAGCACTGGCAGAGTTGAGGTTTTCTGCCACAGGTACAAACCGTATTCTAGCTGACATTCCACTAATGTTGTGAGAATGTGGTGGAATTCTAAAGTCACTTAAACAGAAGATCTCAAATGTAATAAAGAAATATAGGCCATTTCTATATGGTTCCACAATGCCCATATTGACTTTTTAAGGAGAAGAAGGGCCCACAGAGCTATTTTTAACCTTGGTGGATACAAATTGAAAGTAAAAACTTTAAAGATGACTTGGTGTTGGTTCTGGAAGATCCTTTAAAGGGAATTGAAATATCAATGGGCAAATTAAAAGAATTTGGTGCATTAGCAGGTTTCAAGATTAATAAACAGAAGATGAAGATGTTAACAAAAAATATGAAAATAGAAGATCAAACAGAAAATGGGTTTTAAGATTGAGACGAAGGTAAAAGATTTGGATATCATTATGACAAACATGAACTGTATGTTACAGTATTTCAAAATAATTATTTTAAAACAGAGAATAAAGTTTAAAAAGACATGTTAAGATGGGAGGAACTACAACTGTCATCGCTGGGGAGAATTTCTGTGATAAAGATGAATGTCTTGCCTAGAATGATGTTTTTGTTTTTGACAATACCTGTTTTGACAATGGATGCACCATTTAAACAGTGGCAAAATAATATATTTGAATTTGTATGGCAGGGCAAGAAACCACGAGTTAAATATAAGGTGTTACAAGATGCAAAGGAAAGAGGAGGATTGGGTTTACCCGACTGAAATTGTATTTTGCAGCTTGCTGTTGGGTTTGGATGAGAGAATGGATGTTGCTGAGAGATAGAAAGATCTTGGAGTCAGAAGGACACAACCTGAGAGTTGGGTGGCATGGATATTTGGGGTACAACAAGTTAAAGTTAATGTGGATTTTAAAAATAATTACATTAGATGTGCCATATTGAGAATATGGAATAGATACAAACCCAGGCTGTGTCCAAAAATACCTTTGTAGCTCTCAGCGCAGGAAGGATTTTATAGATGAGAAATCACAATCAGCTAATTTATCATGAAATACCAGAATTTTCTGAAGGGGAATGTAAAATAAAATCAAGAGAAGAATTGGTGGCAGAGGAATACAAATGTCAATGGTTCTCTTATTCGCCATTATTAGAAAGATTTAACGTTGACAAAAGAATTTATGGTTTTGCATATTGTAAGACTGAGTTTGAAATAGAATTGTGTACAAATGATGAACATGTGATTGCTAATGTATATAACTTTCATTGAAATTTGATACAGAAGAAGTGAAAGAATGCATGATAAAATGGGCTAAAAATTAGTTATACTGATGGGCTAAAGTTTGTTATAACATGCAGATGGAACAATGGGAAATATGTGGTTGAAAGGATTGAACTTTACACTGGTATAATCTTAAAGAGAATTTTTATAAAGTGATGTATCATTGGCATATGTCACTAAAAACAGAAAGAAAAAAAGGTGCAAAAAAGAAAAAAGACAAAAAAATAGGAAAAAAGCCCCCCACAAAAGCAACTTCCCACCCTCACCACAAGTATAAACAATTACACTATCTCTTCATCTCCTCTTAATTAACAAATACAAAACTCTTCATTCCGTAATTCATCTCTTAACCATAGGCGATGAGTAATGTCTTCTCCAATCGAGGTATCAGCAAAAAGTCCAAAGAGAGCTCCAAAATAATAACATTAATGAACAGATAATTCAACATTCCACATCTCAACTCTTAACTGTAGGCAAATCCACATTTAAAAGGCATCAAGTGCTCTCAAAATCCTAGTGTGAACAAAAAAAACTAAAGTTTGACATGACAAAAGAGAGTTTCTCTTTTAAAGAAAACAAGCTCAGAAATAACTCTTACTTTAAGTAGAAAGACAATTAAATACAAAGCCAATTTAAATGCTATCAAATTAGAATACATAAAATAACTGGGGAGAAAAGCTTAAACATCACGTTAACTGTAATCAAACCCATTACACAACATTTTCCCACTCCAGATATCAGCAGATCCAAAGAGAACCACCCCAGAGAAAAACACGACCCATTCAAATAAACATTCCATCCTCAACTCTTAACTAGCAAATCCACAATTAAGAGGCATAAAGAAATCCCAGTATCCTAATATAAACAAAAGACTAAAAATTAACATGACAAAGAGGGATAATTTTTCCTTTAAAGAAAACAAGCTCACAAAAATTCCTTACTTTAAGTGGAAAGATATTTAAGTACAAAGCCAGTTTAAATACTAACAGATTAGAATACATAAAGTAACTGTAGGGAAAAAGACTTAAACAGAATGTTAACTGTAAGCAAATCCAACACATAACATTTTTCTGGTCCAGATGTCAGCAAATCTAAAAGGAACAACCCAGAATAGCAGCATGTCTCATTTTAACCCTGGTCAAATAAACCGACTTTGTGTTCCTTCTCTTTATGTAAAACAATTGTGCTCTTTAATCCATTCAGATGGATTAAATGTTGATCCTTGTTGCAAATTTCTTCAAAACTTTAAACAGCCTCTTTTGTTAAGTCCAGCAAAAAGAAATTATTCCAATTGCTCTCTGGGATTGTCATTTTTATTTCTTTCTTAATTTTTAAAGCCTCATCCAGGGTTTTTGTTTTTTTGCCTGATGACAAAATGCTTATTCAAGCTCTTATTCAAGTTGTTCTCGGGTATAGTTTGCTGCCTATCTTTTTCTGTAACATCTTCTTCTGGGAACAGCATGTTCCCAAGAAGACACAACATACAGTAGCTGACCTTATTGATTCAAAGTTCTGATGCAATTCCTCAAAAATATCTCTGGACACCATTATAAGTTGCTTATCTTGTTATGTCTCCAATATCAACAACAATTCTTCCTTCCCACAAAAATGCATTTGTTCTTTAAAATTAATTACAAAGTCTTAATATTCAAAATCCAATATTCCAACGTTTTCTGAGCCTTTAATCCATTTAAAACTTTCTAAAGCCAAAACGTTGTCTTGCTTTTTGCTGTTTATTTTAAATCCTTTAAAATTATAAAAATACATCTTCATTTTCTTATATTAAGGATTGAAGGCACTCACTCAGTGAATTGTCATTTTGAAGGCGTCTAACATCTTTAAAGCAGTGAATAGGCAATTTCGGAAAATAGTTAGCAAGGGGAGTGAGAACTTGGTGTCCTTCGAAAAGGTTCCATTTGCGGCTGGAGCAAGGATGGCAAATTCCCTCAGCCTCCGATTCTCCCACCCTCTGGAGACCACTGCTCTGCAGTCTCCTTGAGTGAAGCAACTGCATGGAGCACAGCTTGGGCAGTCGCAGTTCCGCTCTTTATCCAAAAACGGTCAAAGGAGCTGATCTACTTGTTGGCTCCCTGTCTTTTGCCGTAAATGTCGGTTCCGCTTTTTGCAGAGCTGTCTTCAGTCTGCCATTCTTCCCCAGAAATCGACCATGGAGTAATGGTTGGTGAAGATGATGGAACTTGCTGAGATGGCTAAATTGACTTCTTTGATCAGAGAAAAGATAATATCTACAGAAAAAACAGAAAAATGAACTTATGATTTATGGTTTTGATGATTAGACAGGATAGATTACAGAAAGAAGAGAGTTAAGTTGTTGTAACCGCAGAGTAAGAGGTACATTTATAATTGTACTTATAACTGCTGTAAAGAAGATCAGAAGCTACTTCTTTGTATCTTTTTTCTTTCTTTCTTTCTTTTACTTTTTTTCCCTTTCTTGCACTTTTAGCTTTCTCTTTGATTTCTTTTTTTATTTTCTTTTTCTTACTTTATATTAGTTTGTATTAGGGTTTATCTTCCTTTTTAAAAACTCTTTAATAAAATTATGTATGTATGCATGTAATAACCTTAATGAAATGGCAGACAGGTGGAATCAGCATCAGCAGGAAGAATCTATGGAGAATCACTTTTTTTCCTTCACCTGTGACATTGGCTACTTTTTAAAAGAGTGCTGGCTTATTCTAATTAAATGGAAAGGTGGCAAACAGTAACAATTATATGCCTATGGATGGTGAATAAAATGTGCCTCTCTAAGAAATAATCTAATAAACCTTCAGTCTAAAGATGGAGGGAAACCCACTTCCTAAAGTTAACTGATGGAGGACTTCCACTGAAGTCATTTTATCAGAAGCTGTTAGGCAAAATGCAAATTCAATGCAAAAGGCTCAAGAAGAAAATCATGACAACAAATCAGCTGTTGTTTCCTTCAGGGATGCATAGTTACAGCTCATCATATAGAGAAGGGTTCCTGATCCAGCACAGACTGCTTATGGAACTCATTTCCAATTAAAAAAAAAATTCCTATCTATAAATCCATCCCCAGAATTTTCTGCTGTCAGCAAAAGAACTATCTTTGGAAGGGAGAAGGAATTTTCAGATGTTTTTGATGGAGAAAAAGAAATCTTTTTTGAAGCAGTGAGTATTGTCTTTTTTATTTGTTTTGTATTTTTTTAAGTAAGGTGGGCAGGATCAACCATTTTAACTAGGCCACTAAGCAAGGCATAGTGGGTTACTTCAGAAATATTAAGACATAAATCATAGTTTCCAATCCCAAATAGTGAGATTCACACTATAGGTCTATGTAAAATGCTCTGGTCTTCATTCAGCGTGACGTAGCTTCTAAAAAGACAAATGCTATTTTGTGTTATATTAACTAGCAAGAGCACAGAGAAGGGTTACAAATATGGGGAGGAAAGCTCTGTGATGAACAGCTAAAGGAACCAAGCATGTTAGCTGGCAAAAAACTGAGAGACGATATGACAGCAATCTTCAGGTATCTAAAGGATTATCATAGCAGAGTGGATGGACTTGTTTGTCATTTTGGAAGAACTGATGACTTGAAACAAAGAGAAGTGGTATCATGTTAGGTTAAGAGGAATTTCTTGATAGTAAAAGCTGTCAGCCAGTAAAACTGGCTGTCTCATGAAGTAGTATGTTCCCCTTCAGCAGACTTCTTCAAGCAGCAGCTGGATAGCCATCTGTCCAAAATGCTTTAGCAGATCATGCATTTATCAGGAAATTAGACTAGATGACCTCTGAGAGGTCTCTTTCAACGTTAGGATTCGTTCATTAAATCACAGGCTTCAGAATGCAGAGAATAGCCAGGAAATAAGCAGGAAATTCTTGAGTCCATCAGTGCTTTTCCCTCAGAACTTTTCCCTCAGCTATGACATCTACTGGTCTAAGAAAAATCTCTTTATCCCCTCTCTTCACCAAAAGTGGAAAATTCAACAACTACAAGCATGATTGTAGGTTACAGTTTGGAGCTTCTCTGTGCGTGCAGTGGGGGGCTTGAGAGAAATGGCTCAGAGTCCGGGAGTCAAGATAAAGCAAGAGGTCAGTACAAGCAGCTTACATGAGCAATTAAACTCAAACATATAATTTTTTTCAGAGATGGTGAAGTTGACTAGAAACTAATTAGAAAGATTATGTTCAGTTAAGGTTCCCTTTAAAATCTATTAAAGAACTCCAAGTTCAGGCAGCAGGAGGCAAGATAAGGGAAGCATCCCAGCAAACTGGAAAAAGCTGGGTCTCCAATTTGAGCATCGTAAAATGCAAAACAAATGTTATGCTATTTGAGCTGTGCCATAACTAAGCCAGAAGAAAATTAGTTGCCTAATGAGGACAGCAGGGGAACCTAGGGGTGCAGTGCTTATGCAGGAACTTTCAAATGCTAGTGGGGGGACCATCCATTCATTGTCTTCATTATTTGCCTTCTTTGTTCTGATCCTGATAAACATTTTTCTCTTCCTTTCTCTTTGGGTATGTTTTTGTGCACTTGATAAATACAATGGATGCCGTTCAATCAGTAAAGTCTCCTCCTTAGGCCCAAATAGAAAAAAAGCTTCTCCTTTAGGGCTCTTCCAAAGAAAGAAAGAAAGAAAGAAAGAGAGAGAGAGAGAGAGAGAGAGAGAGAGAGAGAGAGAGAGAGATCAAATGTTTAATTGAATTGTGTGCCCTTAATCGTTGCTGACAATTTAATCCTAGTTTATTTTGGTATTTCCACTGATGAAGTGCTATGTATGCCGTCTTGAGCTCCTGATTGAAAAGCCATTAATTAAATCCAATTAATAAATAATAAAATGAGTCTAGGCTCTTGCTGGCAGAGGAAATGACCTGCAGGTTTCTGATCACACAATAGTTTCCTTGCTCCATTCTTCTCAAAACCTTGAGGTCACTCTTACTTTGGCTTCCTTTGGGCAGAAAAGTCCTGTAGAAACTGCTAAGTTAACAATAATCAGCTAATAGAAATTTTCAGCAAAAGGAATTTCCAGCCAATTATATAAAGCAGTGTTTCTCAGCTGTGGCAACTTTGAGATGTGCATGCTGGCTGGGGAATTCTGGAAGTTGAAGTCCACACATCTTTGAATTGCCTAGGATGAGAAACACTATATAGAACTCCCTGGCAGAAAGCCATCTAGGGCAGGGCTGGCACCTCAGATACTTCTTCACATTCAACTTCTCTCCACCACGAGGGCTGGGCCATGCACACAGAGATCAGCTGGAATATTAGGGAAAAAAGGCACAGTTCTAAAGATCCAATTATTCTCCTCCCCTTTTGTTTCATTTCTAGACAGAGCAGGAAGACCTTGGTCTAGTGATTGAACTCAAAGGAAAGAAAGCCGTTTTTTCCCCACCTTGTATTCCAGTGAGTGTTGGCTATTTCTGCTGAAGCTATTCATTGAGGATTACCCTTTCCCCCCATTTTCCACAACATTAACCCAGGAGGCGGGACTGCCTGTCTCCTGTAACAGGAAGCCCAATCCAACTCCCAAATCTATTCACCTTCAGAGAATGTTGTTATTTTCAAAACTAGGTAGTTATGGACAAGAAACAAGTGTGATTTCTTTAGGGAGGAAAGCCAAGGATGTTTACATTATTTGAGGGCCAGCCTCTCCCTGATTATGTCTACCTGTCCCATTAGGTTCTGCAGTAGAGGCCTGGTCCCTGGGTTCCATCTGCTAAGGAATGGCATCTGGTGGAGCCCAGGAAGAAAGGCTTTTCTGTCATGGCACCTGCCCTCTGGAATGTCATTCCCCCAGAGATTAGATTGGCCCTGACCCTGTCAGCCTTTCATAAGGCCTTAAAGATGTGGTTTCGTCTCTGGGGTCAGGAGGTGTGGCTGAGCCCAGATGTTGGTTATGCTGATTTGTGATTGATGAATTTGTTTTTACCCTGGCTGATGTTTCTATGTGTGTTGTCTTCTGTTCTTTCTGTTTTTTATGTTGTTCTTTTAATGTTGTTAGCTGCCCAGAGTCATGAACCTGAGATGGGCGGCCATATAAATTGAGCAAATAAACCAACCAACCAACAAACAAAAATATAAAGTCAGATAAAGTCCCAGATTTGCAAGACTGACATGCAAGGAAAAGCTGCAGGTTAAATTACTGTAACTTTACTAGCCTCATCTACAGATCACACGCAAAAAAGATATTGGATACATTTATAGATTCTTAAACACATTATAAGTGTAAAACAAAATGACTACGTGACTGCCCTATTAATTTTATGGAAAAAATCCTTCCTTGGCCCATGAGATCTGTGTATATTTATGCATACATACACATTACACGCATATTTATATCTTCTAACTGTTAAAGGTTTTTCATAGATATAGTATCATGAACCATGATAAAAGTACTACAAAATAGATTAGATGGGGCAATGGAATTAGGTGATTATCACCTGGCTATGTACTAAGTCCATGAAGATGCATATAGTGATTATCCAAAAGAATGTCTTTCCCCACCCCCCACCCACACAAAAGTACCTCAGTGCTTCTTTGTACTGTCTCTGCTCTTTGTGCTTTGGATCACTAGGAAGCTGAGAGGGATGAAGGGGATGGAACATCAGCTGGACTACAAGTAGAGGAACTCACAGGATGGATGAGATTGTATAGGGAGTATGGACCATCTGTCTGAATTTCTACTCTGTAACAGGTGAGCAGCTGCATCCCTACACAGAAGAAGCTGGTATAACTCTTCTGTACTATTTTTCATCTCCTCCACCAAGATGGTAGAGGGAGGAAGCTGAAAAAAAAGCAGTAACACACTGTGAATAATTTGCATCATTCTCTCTTAACAGAGTTGATTAGATACTTCTGCATTTGGACTACAGAGTAGGGGCAAATCAATGGCATATAACCTCATCAATTACTTGCAGTATTGTTTTGGATTTTTTTTTTCAGCTTGTAGATCTTGAGGATGTAGACAGGGTATGCGGAGTGCTGAGGTCCAGCCCCTGCTTACTCAACCCATGCTCCTTGTAGCTGATAAAATTGGTCAGGACAGGACTGGCCTCATGGATAAGGGAAGTGATTGATGTCTCCTTATAGGAGGGATGTGGTTCCCCTCTTAAAGGATGCAGACATTATTTATTAATAAATCCTCACTTGAGATATGTACAATTATATGCCAAACCAAAGGGTTAAAAGACACCCACTCTCAGGATTAAAATCAGCAGGGGAGACTCTTGAATATTTCCCTGCTGTCAGGTTTATCTTTCTAGCACATGGGGGAGGGCCTTCTACTGCTTTGCTCCAAGTAATTGAAACACTCCCAAAAAGTCACGTTTGGCTTCTGTCCTCACAGTGCCTAGGAACTCTGAGAAGATGTATATCTTTTGCCAGGCCTTTAATTCTTAGATGATTCTTGTTGTTGTTTATTTGTTTAGTCGATTCCGACTCTTCGTGACTTCATGGACCAGCCCACGCCAGAGCTTCCTGTCGGTCGTCAACACCCCCAGCTCCCCCAGGGACGAGTCCGTCACCTCTAGAATATCATCCATCCACCTTGCCCTTGGTCGGCCCCTCTTCCTTTTGCCTTCCACTCTCCCCAGCATCAGCATCTTCTCCAGGGTGTCCTGTCTTCTCATTATGTGGCCAAAGTATTTCAGTTTTGCCTTTAATATCATTCCCTCAAGTGAGCAGTCTGGCTTTATTTCCTGGAGGATGGACTGGTTTGATCTTCTTGCAGTCCAAGGCACTCTCAGAATTTTCCTCCAGCACCACAGTTCAAAAGCATCGATCTTCCTTCTCTCAGCCTTCCTTATGGTCCAGCTCTTGCAGCCATATGTTACTACGGGGAACACCATTGCTTTAACTATGTGGACCTTTGTTGTCAGTGTGATGTCTCTGCTCTTAACTATTTTATTGAGATTTGTCATTGCTCTTCTCCCAAGGATTAAGCGTCTTCTAATTTCCTGACTGCAGTCAGCATCTGCAGTAATTTTCGCACCTAGAAATACAAAGTCTTTCACTGCTTCTACATTTTCTCCCTCTATTTGCCGGTTATCAATCAAGCTGGTTGCCATAATCTTGGTTTTTTTGAGGTTTAGCTGCAAGCCAGCTTTTGCACTTTCTTCTTTCACCTTCATCATAAGGCTCCTCAGTTCCTCTTTGCTTTCAGCCATCAAAGTGGTATCCTCTGCATATCTGAGATTGTTAATGTTTCTTCCAGCGATTTTAACTCCAGCCTTGGATTCCTCAAGCCCAGCATGTCGCATGATGTGTTCTGCGTACAAGCTGAATAGGTAGGGTGAGAGTATACAGCCCTGCCGCACTCCTTTCCCAATCTTAAACCAATCCGTTGTTCTGTGGTCTGTTCTTACTGTTGCTACTTCGTCGTTATACAGATTCTTCAGGAGGCATACAAGATGACTTTGTATCCCCATACCGCTAAGAACTTGCCACAATTTGTTCTGGTCCACAAAGTCAAAGGCTTTAGAATAGTCAAGAAAACAGAAATAGATGTTTTTCTGAAACTCCCTGGCTTTTTCCATTATCCAGCGGATATTGGCAATTTGGTCCCTAGTTCCTCTACCTTTTCTAAACCCAGCTTGTACATCTGGCAATTCTCGCTCCATGAATTGCTGAAGTCTACCTTGCAGGATCTTGAGCATTACCTTACTGGCATGTGAAATGAGTGCCACTGTTCAATAGTTTGAACATTCTTTAGTGTTTCCCTTTTTTGGTATGGGGATATAAGTTGATTTTTTCCAATCTGATGGCCATTCTTGTGTTTTCCAAATTTGCTGGCATATAGCATGCATTAGCTTGACAGCATCATCTTGCAAGATTTTGAACAGTTCAGCTGGGATACCATCATCTTCTGCTGCCTTGTTATTAGCAATGCTTCTTAGGGCCCATTCAACCTCAGTCTTCAGGATGTCTGGCTCTAGCTCACTGACCACACCATCAAAGCTATCCCCAATATTGTTATCCTTCCTATACAGGTCTTCTGTATATTCTTGCCACCTTTTCTTGATCTCTTCTTCTTCTGTTAGGTCCTTGCCATCTTCCTTTTTGATCATACCCATTTTTGCCTGGAATTTACCTCCGATGTTTCTAATTTTCTGGAAGCGGCCTCTTGTCCTTCTTATTCTATTGTCTTCTTCCACTTCCCCGCATTGCTTGTTTAAAAATAATTCCTTATCTCTTCTGGCTAAACTCTGGAATTTTGCATTTAATTGGGCATATCTCCCCCTATCAATAGTTGCCTTTTGCTTTCCTTCTTTCTTGGGCTACTTCTAGTGTCTCAGCAGACAGCCATTTTGCCTTCTTGGTTTTCTCTTTCTTTGGGATGTATTTTGTTGCCGCCTCCTGAACAATGTTGCAAACTTCTGTCCAGAGTTCTTCCAGTACCCTATCTACTAAGTCCAGTCCCTTAAATCTATTCTTCACCTTCACTGCATATTCCTTAGGAATATTAGTGAGCTCATATCTAGCTGATCTGTAGCTCTTCCCTAATCTCTTTAGTCTGAAACTAAATTGTGCAAGAAGAGTTTGTGATCTGAACTACAGTCAGCTCCAGGTCTTGTTTTTACCGACTGTATAGATGTCTGCCACCTTTGGCTGCAAAGGATGTAGTCAATCTGGTTTTGGTGTTGTCCATCTGGTGAAGTACATGTATAAAGCCATCTCTTAGGTTGTTGGAAGAGAGTGTTTGTTATGCAGAGTGAGTTGTCTTGGCAAAATTCTATCAGCCTATGTCCTGCTTTGTTTTGTTCTCCCAGACCATGATTACCTGTAATTCGAGGTGTCATTTGACTGCCCACCTTAGCATTCCAGTCTCCCATGATGAAAATAACATCTCTTTTAGGCATGTTGTCCAGTAGGTGCTGCAGATCCTCACAGAACTGCTCTACTTCAGCTTCTTCAGCATCTGTGGTTGGGGCGTATATTTGGATCACTGTGATGTTAGATGGCTTGCCCTGAATTCGAATTGAGATCATTCTGTCGTTTTTGGGATTGTATCCAAGCACTGCTTTAGCCACTTTACGATTAATTATGAAGGCTACTCCATTTCTTCTGTGGTCCTCTTGTCCGCAGTAGTAGATCTGGTGGTCCTTTGATGTGAAGTGGCCCTTTCCTATCCATTTCAGTTCACTGACACCCAAAATGTCGATCTTTAATCTTGACACCTCACCAATAACCACATCCAATTTGCCCTGGCTCATAGATCTTACATTCCAGGTTCCAATGGTGTGTTGATCCTTAGAAGATCGGATTCGCCGTTCACCACCAGCACCGTCGGCTGCTAGCCGTCCTTTCGGCTTTGAGCTAGCTGCATCATCACGTCTGGGGCTAGTTGAACTCATCCTCTGTTCCTCCCCAGTAGCATTTTGACCATCTTCCGACCTGGGGGTCTCATCTTCCGATGGTATACCGACATATCCCTGGTTGTACTGATCCATTTAGTTTTCACGGCAAGAATACTGGGATGGGTTGCCATTACCTTCCCCAGGGATCGCATTTAGTCTGACCTCTCTGTCACGACCTTCCCATCTTGGGTGGCCCTTCACGGTTTAGCTCATGGCATCATTGAGGTGCTCAAGCTCCAGCACCACGGCAAGGTAACGATCCTTTGCTGAAGTAGATGATTCTAGTCTTTGTTTTTTGTTTGTTTGTTTCTTTGGTTGGTTCCTTTGAGTCAGTCTTGGCTCCCGGTGACTGCCTGGATTAATCCCTGCAGTTTTCTTGGCAAGGATTTCCAGAAGTGATTTGCCATTGCCTCCTTCCTAGGGCTGAGAGGGAGTGACTGGCCCAAGGTCACCCAGCTGGCTTCATGCCCAAGGCGGGACTAGGTCTCAGTCTCCTGGTTTCTAGCCTGGTGCCTGAAGCCATATGCTAAACTCCTTCTTAGTACAGTATTTGTTTTAGTGTTGATTTAAATCTGTATCTCACTCTTTTTATATTCTGTTTTTCGGGGGAGGGGGGTTCAGTTCTGTTCACTGCTTTGAATGTTAACAAAAATTGATGTAATACAGTATAAATAAGATTAAATGAATAAATAAATAAAAAGGAAGAAGAGGAGAGTGAGGAGAGGAATGTATGTACAAGTGTGCAGGCATCTACTCAGATCCCAGCCTCTAAACAGCAATTGCGATTCTCAGGACTGAAGACCTTACCCTGTTTATATTGTACTCCTGGCTATCCAATGCTGTTTTATCTAAATCAACATTCATCAACCCGATCTCACCCAGATGTGCTGGACTTTAGTTTCCATAAACCTTAGTCATCATGGTCAGTAGTTCCAGTGGTTGGAAATTTGGGTAGATTTAGTCACAGCACATTCGAAGGCCACAAAATTAGGCTACTCACATGGGTGCTCATAAGTTGTGGAAGACCAATCGAAGCAAATATTTGTAGCTCAGGATTGAACTGTGGAGTCCCTGATGCTCTCTGAGCCTTGCTGTTTTCTTGCAGACGTTTCATTGCCCGACTAGGCAAGATCTTCAGTGTGAAGAGGGAGTGGGCCTTGCTCTCAGTTTATATACCGTGGCTTGCCCTGCTTGTGTTGGTGGGGGTGTTGTTCTCTCCTTGGGAGTTCTTTGATTGGGCTGTTGTTTGAGATGAGAACTCCTTAATCTCACAACACATGGACAGACTCAACCATAGTTTCAACTGGGAAACTGTGAGCATCCTAAACCAAGCCAAATCCAAAAATGCCAGAGAATTCCTGGAAGCCTGGCACTCAGACCAAGCAGCCATCAACAGACACACAGAGGTAAACAACATTTACATACCATTCCAAAGAGACAATAGAAAAGCCAAAAGACCAGTACACTCCCTTGCCAGCAATCAACACCCAGATATGCAAAAATCAACACTAGGATTAACACCAGATGAGCCATCAAACAGCACAATATATCCTGATCGAGGAACTATTAACTCAGGCAATCAACCAAGCAGCAAACTACAGCCCAATCAAATAACTCCCAAGGAGAGAACAACACCCCCACCAGCACAAACAGGGCAAGCCACAGTATATAAACTGAGACCAAACCCCACTCCCTTCTAGCATTGAAGATGTTGCCTAGTCTGGCAATGAAATGTCTGCAAGAAAACAACAAGGCTCAGAGAGCACCAAGGACTCCACAGTTGTGGAAGAATGCAGAGATAGCCTTGATGAACAATAAAGTAGCATTCCTGTAATCCTTGGGTTGCCTGGCCTAACCGACCTCAAAAGTCTAATATATATGTAGTGTGTGTGTGTGTGTGCGTGCAGGTAAGGAGGTATTGTTAGAGACTCTTGTGTCACTGAAGCAAAAGAGAGAATAGACATATATGAGGCTCAATACATTCTAGACATATGTAAATCATCCAACAAGGTGGAAAGCACTCTCTGAACATACTCCTTGAAACTGCAAAGCAGTGGCTTGGAGCCTTGATGGGGTTACTTTGGGACCTTCCCAAGGCCTTCTGCACATTGTGTGTGCAAGGCCTGAAGGCATTCTGCTCCGATTGCAGGTGAAGTAAAGCCCAGCAAAACACACGAGGGCCTTGAACCAGCTTCAAGGAGTAGATCAGAGAGACTGAATTATTAAAGAGGGAGATTATTACATCTTATTAAAGAATGATTCCCCTCCACACACACACACCATTTCTGGCCACATTTGAACACAAGATACAAAACACAAAATGTAATTTTGAAGGCAACCCATATACATACAGTATATGTCCCACACAAGAAAAAAAAAAGCGGCATGAACAACAACTGAAGAAGTTGCTTCTGAATCTGGGTGTGAGTTTATCTGCTTGAGACTCAGTTCTAAAAAGGTGCTTCAGCATCTGTGACTCTTTTCTTGAGATCCCTTGGCAGATGTAAAGAGCAGCCTTGCAATTCCAGGACATAATGCAGCTGCTTTAAAGAGATGCAGGCAGGTGCTATGTTTCCATTTCTGTCTGTGCTCGGAAGCACCATTCTATGTCTCCTTCAGGTCAAATTCAACTCCTGGTGATTTCATGGATCTATCCATACAAATTCTTTAGCAACTATACAGAAGTAGATTGCCACTGCCTTCTTCAAGGATGTTTTCTCCACTGTCAAGTCTAGCCTATAGCCCCAGTATTCCCATCCAAATACTAATCAGGTCTGACCTTAGCTTTTTGAGGCTGGCTGTTTTTTTCTTAGCATTTGTCCCACATGGTTGCAGGGCTGGATTGTTTTTGCAATGTACTCACCTAGTTCTTACAGCAAAGCTTATCATGCAACAAAGCCGGCTTGTTGCAGAGGCTGATGATGATTAGGTCCAAGATAAAGTGACTGGCACAAGCCACCCAACTGTCTTCCATGCCTAAGGGAAGACCAGAACCCAAGTCTTCCCACTCGTAGCCCAGTACTTTAACCACTCTCTCATACTGGCTGTCTCTTAGCTACAATGTACATTTTTACCAAAGCAACAAACTTCAGGAAAAAATTGCAATGGTATTGGTAAAAAGACATAGAAGGACCTTCTGCCATGAACCGTGGCTGTCTTAGCTATTCCTGGCTGCAAACATGAATTGAAAACATGGAAGAAATTGACATGTTATCTTCTCAAACCATCTGGACCACTAACACAAGGACCAGAATGATGGAAGTTGTAGAGAAGGAGAACCCCAAATTTTAATGTCTAAATTTGAGGGGGGGAAATATTATAATAAGAGTTCTCTGACAAAAGAATATGAGGTAGGGTAATTTCTCCTAGACTAAACAGACAATTCTCACAGATGCTGCATCCTACACTGCTGCTCCTATAATCATGATAGGAGCCAAATTAAATGATCTCCATGATTCCTTCCAGTATTGCAATGTCTCGATTCTGTGAAAATGAATAAGGAGCGTTACAGAAGTAAAGGATCAGGGTATGCAGGGCCATCTACCATGAGGAGTCAAAACAGTCAAGATGGCAGCTGCAACCAAGTGATCAAAGTCCTTCCCCATTACCTTACACATATGAGCTGTATAAAAAAGAGATGGGGCTTTACTTCTCCTCTTCTATGGATGCCCTTGGGAGTAAGGGTGTCCATGGGTGGGGTGGGAAATGATGAAATACGTTGCAACATCATGATGCGAACTCTGACCCTTACATGCTTGCATGTGACATCAGACTACAAGTATGAAAGAGCATAGTGATATTCCAACATATTTCAAGATTTTGGCATCACTTAGGCTAGCTATATGCACTTCTAATAGGGATATGCAAATCAGCCAAGATTTATTCAAATTTAAGATTCAAAGATGAAAAATATTGAATCAAATCAAAGGCAGTAATATTTTGTATGAATCAGTTCAATATTCAATGCAATGCAAGATTTGACCATAGGCTCTAGTGGGGAAGCATCCAAATGACTGCAGCTGTTTCATTTAGAGCAGAAACTAATGACAATGCAAGAATAGCAGACCATCTAAAATATATTAATCTTGCAAAATCCCATCAGTGTTTTGAAATATTTCTCCTGCACCTCATTTAAGACAGAAATAGCAGGGATAAGGAAATGGGAGCACAGCAGACTCCAAACTGTCCAGCAGGGAGTCTACAGAGCAGTTGTGCTAAAGCAATGCAGAAAAATGCTCTACTCCAACTGTTCAAAGGTTTAAAAAGTAAGTTCTTATTAAAGATCAAGTACACCACCTTCTGACCATTTGCTTTTCTCAGACGGCAGGCTAATTGGCATGGTACGGCTTGCATAATTTTTTTTAAAAAACCTGATACTTGCATGAGCTATTATTACTACGTACATAATACATTGTGATCAGGGGTGTCCAGGGGGTGTGGTCAAAAAAGTCAAAATGGCAGCCATGATGGTGGGATCAAAGCTCTGCTTGCTTTTTATCATAATTAGGACACCCTTGATTATGATATAAAGCAACAGTCTGTATTATATGCAATAGTCTAACAATACTATCTTAGCTCTACACATGTAATGAAAACATTACAACACTAATCACAGAAAGAATAGCCCTCCTTCCAAAGTAAGTTCTATCAGAAGAGTAAGATCCAAACCACAGAAGAACAGCTCTACAAGCAATCTGACAATTTTATGGAATCTATGGAGCAAAAGACAATTGGTCTATATTCCACTTACCATCACATGCACCCAGGGGTGGGGGGAAGGTGACTTGACTTCCCACACATTATTGCATCATGGTTCAAATGATGCAAATCACGTAATTTGAAACAGTCAAAGTACTGATGCAAATTACGTAACTTGCATAATTTGCACCAGGATGTCATGATCCATGTGGCATTACTGTGATTACGTATACTCCAACCAAGAAAATAAAACAACTATCAGGAGGGATTTTGATTGTGGAAATGGCTAATGGGAAAAGAGTTCAATATCCCAAACTTTCCCTAAAACTCTTCCAAAAACACTGGCAGTCCCTTGCAAATATATTGTGTTAAAAGACACTGGATGATCCATGGATTACATGCTTCCTGCTTATTGTTATTGTTTTCACCTTTTAGTTCAGTATGGAACAAACTATGCCCAAAATGTATCTGGACATATTTTTGAAGAGTAATTGATTAAGCAGGAAAAAAAGAAAATCATTCTAATATAAGAGCCATATTATACCTGCTTTTATCCATCACAAAAATAGATCCTTTGAAAAGAGCCAAAGTGGAATCAGTATTAGATGCCTTTATGTCTAATGCTGAACAAAAAATGCTTGTTCAGAGCACTTGCACACAATCCCTGCCACATCTCCAATGAGGAGATAGGAAGTTTCCATTACCTAACTGCAGTTTAGCTATATGCCCAAGCTAAGTGCAGTTTTGCTGTATATCCAAACTATAAACCGTGGTTACTCTTCATTATGGTTAGTTCATTTCATAAAGAGTGGCTATTTCTGTTATAATTATCATCAAGTACAATTTGTTGATTCTGGACAACACAAGAAAAGTTCAGTTAATCAGAACTGGAAGCAAATGCTTGCAGATTTCTCTTGACAGTCCTTCTGTCCTTGTCCTTGAAATGCTGAAGTATTATTTAATGTTACATGTGAATGTGACTGTACTGCTTTTATGATGTGTCAGTTTGTAGATATATCACATAGTACTCAGTGTTCTCAAGATTTAAGACTCCAGAAAGGTTTCTTCTTCCTGTTCTTCATTTTATTAGTTCTGGGAATTACATTTGTTTAGTTTAGTTACCTATAATATTGAATATTGATCCATTTTAATACCACAAATATTTCAAGAGAGTGTAGAAACTCATAGAAAAATTAACATGCAAGAAACTGAAAATAAAAGCTATCTATCCCATGTGGGTGATTTTTTTTATATATACAAATTTTGTGCAGCCAGCAGTGGATTACTAAGCAGAATAATGACAATGTCTAGTTATAGCTGCTTTTTCGGCTAAGCATTCAATTTTGTTAGCCATCTAAATTTTGGAAATACGGATCAACTAAGACATAGATCCCCCCCACTTTTTTTTTTTCCTTTTCTTTTCAGCCAAGGAGACAAAATGCCCTGTCTTTGATGCCTGAAATTCACCACTGGGATAATTAACTATAAATAATTACAATGCACATTGCAAATGATAGCTTTGCCCTGGCTGGAAAGGACATGTTTTATTTCTGCTTGTCCCCTTTTGGCTTTGTAACTGATCAAGTGTGAAGTTTCATATTACAAGGTGAGTAGCTGACATGAACCTTTATTTTGTGGCTACTAAAGCACCTGCCATCAAATGCCTGTGCTGACTTTGTTCTCTTTCACAGTCATAGCAGAACAATTATATTCAAATAATCCAAGATTTCCAAACTGTAATATCAAAATATAACTTGGTACTCCAGGCCTAAGTATCGTTAGCATTTTGCTGTGCACTGAAAGGTTCCCAAAGCAGTGGCCTTTCTTTGTTGTGTTGCTCTGGTCCCCTACCACTTTTTATTATCTTTTCTGTACCTTTTCCAGATATACAAGAAACTTTCTAAGATTTGATAATTTTACTGAAGGATGGGCAGCCATGCTAAGTGTTGATCTTGATTGTACCATTAATCCAGATAAGATACTTGTTCCCAGTAATCAATACAGTACTGATCTTTGTTGGGAAATCAGCACTGAGGTGACACCCTGATTGAGATGACAGCACGTTCTAAACTGGAGCCCAGGTGGCTTCTCTTTCTTCCAAATAAAAATGGCTAAATGAAGCAGGTGTTATGGGAGAGTCAGGGCTTTTCAGTTAGGACAGGAAGCCTTTTGGAGATGAAGGTATAGTAGACACCTTGTAAGGTGATTTTTATTGCATAGGCACACTGATTACAATTCAGTTCACAACAGTCTATGTCTTTAGTATAGGGGCTCCAGGCTTTCTTGCAGGATGGAGGTGTCAAGCACAAGTCCTAGGTTGCAGTGGTTCAGGGTTTCTACCCCATCCCTTGTGCCCATGGTTCTTATACTTTCCTGCTTCTTGGGCAGAACTTGGTCTCTCCCACCATCAAGGACAGCAGAGTTCCTGCTCATTTGCTTGTCCTCCTTTGCCAAGTGTTGGCTGTTGCACCTCAAAGGAGTAAGTTTCACAGGCTTCCATGTACTGATGCTTTTAGGTTATGCTCTTCAGCCCCACTCCAGACATTAACTGTTTCCCACTTTTCACCAGTGGGAAGCCCTTTCTCAATATCTCTCTATTCTTAGCATGAAGCAATTACCTCTGGCACAGACAATGCTCCACAAATATTATCCCCACCAAAAATACTACTTGGAACAATCAATCACCCCTTCTGTCCCATCTCCCATATGTGCTCTACATGGGGCTACACTTGAAGAGTATCCAGAAGCTACAGCTGGTGCAAAATGCAGCCACTCGGGTGATCTTATGTGCCTCAAGATCAGCACATATTACTCCTTTGCTCTGCAAGCTGCATTGGTTTCCAGTTTGCTTCCAGGTCCAATTCAAGGTGTTGGTTATCACCTTTAAAGCCCTACATGGCATGGGTCCAGGTTACCTAAGGGACCTCCTCACCCCCATCACATCAACCCGTCCCACCCGATCATGCAGACAAGGCATGTTATGGACCCTGTCTGCAAGAGAATTCCATCTGGTGGGGTCCAGGAGGCGGGCCTTCTCTGCAACAGCTCCTGCCCTTTGGAACACCCTTCCCCCAGAAGTGAGGTTGGCCCCCTCCCTCCAGGACTTCAGAAAACAATTAAAGACCTGGTTTTGTCACCATGCCTGGGAAGGGAGGATGGCTTCCCAGGCATGGTGACAAAATAGTCATTTCTGGGGTTGGCTGATTCCTTAGAGTGGCCCTGTTTGGCTTGTGGGTTATAGAGAACCTTTAGCCATCAGATTCCCACCATGTTTATATTTTATTATGTATTATATTTATTCTATAGTTTTATATGGTTTTTATCTTTGTTTTATTGTAAACAGCCCAGTGTCCCTTCTCCGGGGAGATGGGCAGTGATAAATTTGATTAATAAATAAATAAATAAACCAGCTTATCCATTTTATATCTTTGAAAATCAGCAATGCCCACGTCAGCATGCACATTGAAGGATTTTTCCCTATTGTCATATCATTGCTTATTAGAACATTACCAGGCAACACTAAGCGTGCTTGGGTTAAATTTATTTTCTCAGTCGTTTCCAATCAATTTTTAGAAATGGTTTGACATCAAAACTCCTGCTCTACTCTAAAGAATGACTTTGCTGGGAAAGAGGCAGAACTGTGATTTTGTTACTTCTGGAGTTCTCAGCAGCTTCCAGTACTAATAATCATGGCATCCTCCTGAAGAAGGTAACTCTGGATTAGATCCTAATTGGATCATGTGTTGTTATCCTGGTTAGCTAAGCAGGCCTGCAACTAGGGTCTGTGTCACCCAGGGCAAACATGGATTCCATGACCATTTTGGCGCCCCCCCAGCACAGCACCTGGGGCACATGCCCCGCTTGTCCCCCCCAGTTGCAGCCCTGTAGCTAAGGCACCTTACATCAGAACTCCCTGGATGACACATGACGAAAGGTTCTTCTTGAATGAATTCAGAAATGAAGCACCAAAGCCAATATCTGGGCAATGAAGAGAGGGGGGAGAGGAAAGGAGAGCAATGAGGGATGCATGTGTAAGTCTGACACTAGTGATTGGTCCAAACTTTAGACAGAGACTTAACATGGTTTTGGTTTAATGAGATGCATGAACCCAACTACTGGGATTTACAAACCATGTTTTATGGCTTAGAATTATGGGTGAATGAAGACATGTCTTATTAAGCAAAGAATGGTTTAAAAACATGGATTATCTGAATAAATCCAGTTTTAAGAGAATATTTAATTTTAAACACACATAGATAATACAACACCCTGGCTTAATTTATTCTGGTATCAGTATTAATTGTCCAGGAAATCTGAAAATTGCTGAATGGCAATTAGGATAAAGATGCTTTTTCACCAGCACTTCATCCTTCTGGCTCCAGTGCATATACTGCTTTTAATGAAAAGACTGAAGTATGGCATTTGGGAAATTTCATAAATTTAGTAAATCCACAACTGAAGATATAATGGAACTGTTTGTTTGGCTTTTAGAAAATTCATAGCATGCCCAACACATTGCTCCTCCACTGCTAGCTTGATTAAGGCCAATTTATTTTCTAAAAGCACAGTATCTAGAGTAGTTATACTTTCCATTGTGCAAACTCTGGTACAGTTTTCAGCCGTCCCTTCTTGAGACCACCATTTTTCTTTGGTGAGCCCAGCATTTCATTATCGTGGCACGGGGTGTTGCTAATGGCACATTATAGCACTGCAATTAAGATCTACATTCTGAGTGACAAATTAAGAGGTATTTTCATTCTCTGGTGCCCCATTTAAACAAAAACTATACACATAATTATTTCTGGCCCCTGTTGTCAAGTACAAATAATAAAATGTTACGATAAAAACCTTGCACCCCCTCCCCCTTCCCCTCCCCTGGCTTTTCCTTACCAGCATTTGTGCTTATAAAACAGATTGCAAATATTTTTGAAAGATTACTCACCTGCTCCTGAACGTCCTGTGGATGAGTGCATTCTTACCGCAACAATTTGTTCTCCTGTTAAGCTACTTTTGCTTTGCATTTGCTAATTGCACATAAACATAAGAGTGTACACCAGGTAGGCTTTATTTCTCATAGTGTAAGTTTCTACTGCTGTCAAGGGAATAGGCTGGCATTTGTATTAACTGGTTGACAACTGAAATTGTTAGAGTAAAAAAAAAAGCAAATAAGCACATGATTGTGCATTGCTGGAACAAACATGCAAGATTTTCAAACACAATTTCAGTGTTAAAAAATATCAGTGTTAGAGGTATTTGCACATTATGTGAGAGGAAATTGGACAATGTAGTGGAAGCTACAACGCCTATACAGACACATGCACATATATACATACATACATATATAATTTTTTTTTAATCCTTTCAATCATGTCTGATTCTTGGAGACTGCCTGGGCAAGTCCCTGCAGTTTTCTTGGCAAGGTTTTTCGGAAGTGGCTTGCCATTGCCTCCTTCTTAGGGCTGAGAGAAAGTGACTGGCCCAAGGTCATCCAGCAGGCTTTGTGCCTAAGGTGGGACTAGAACTCACAGTCTCCCAGTTTCTAGCCTTAACCACTACACCAAACTGGCATGCATGCACACACACACACAAACAAACAAACTTAGGAGCGAATTCACACAGAATGTAGATACTCACTGACTTTTGTTATTCCCGATCTTGTTTGTGTATTTGTGTATTTATGAGCCACTTTTCAAAATCAGGTTGCTCTCCACACTGATTTGCCTTCTTAAAAATACACACATGCATACAAACAGAAATATAGGTGAGAACAAAATATATGAATATCTGAATAGGAATATACCTGAAGCCAGAAAGTTTGAACTGGCATGCATCAAGACTAAGCCATGGAACTGAGTGGCTCATCCCAACATCCAATTATTGATCCCAGGTTTTTGTTTGGAATACTCAAATGCTTTCAAAGGGAGTAGAACTCTGTTAAGGCTGTAAAAATAAACGTATTTAAGGTGTGCACCGGGCAAACCTCCTTGAAAGGACCATTCCGAAAACTGGGTGCCTCTATTTGAGAAGACCTTTCTTGTGTCATCACCTGCTTCAGTTCAAAAAGGAGGGGGCGTTTATTGGCAGGCTGAGTTGAAAGCAGGTAATGGCTGAGTTAGCCTCATTCCATACCATCTATGACTTTGAAGTTATCACCAACATCTTAAATTAGAAATCAATCAGAACTAATGGAAGTCCTGATGAGATATAATTCCAACATCTGGTTCCAGTTAGCAGCCAGCAATGATAAATTACATTAAACAAAGTTTCTGGACCAGAACAAAGGTTAAGAGCACTTAGATCACATGGTTTGTCTTCATATGACTTGTTTTATAAATTCAAGCTTACCTAGTTAGAATGAAAAGCATTAGAACATTAATGATGTTTCTAGCAACACTCAAAATCTGGTTATCTGGTGGGTATTGAGAAAGTTTGTTTAAATAAGGCAACTAAAAATAATTCAGAAATCAATTTAAAACAGTTTTTTTAAAAATCTCTCTGAATTCTTCCTATTCTGACCTATCTTCTGACCAGAGCATAACAGACCTGTAGAGGACATTACAAGATGTGATGATGGCCATGAATCTGGGTGTCTTGAAAAGGGGATTAGATATATTCAAGGATTATCAGTCTTAAAAATTCAGGTCAAGGACAATATACCAGTTGCAGGAAACATCTACAACAGAGGGGTAAGTATACACCTCTTGAGAGACATCGCGCTAGCCACTCTAAGAAACAAAGTGCCTTGGCTTGATTCAGCAATGCTATTCTTATATTCTTATCATTATGTGGAGAAAGGCATTCCAGTTTCTTAATGTTGTTGTTGTTTATTGGTTTAGTCGCTTCCGACTCTTCGTGACTTCATGGACCAGCCCACGCCAGAGCTTCCTGTCAGTCATCAACACCCCCAGCTCCCCCAGGGACAAGTCCGTCACCTCTAGAATATCATCCATCCACCTTGCCCTTGGTCGGCCCCTCTTCCTTTTGCCTTCCACTCTCGCTAGCATCAGCATCTTCTCCAGGGTGTCCTGTCTTCTCATTATGTGGCCAAGGTATTTCAGTTTTGCCTTTAATATCATTCCCTCAAGTGAGCAGTCTGGCTTTATTTCCTGGAGGATGGACTGGTTTGATCTTCTTGCAGTCCAAGGTACTCTCAGAATTTTCCTCCAGCACCACAGTTCAAAAGCATCGATCTTCCTTCTCTCAGCCTTCCTTATGGTCCAGCTCTCGCAGCCATATGTTACTACAGGGAACACCACTGCTTTAACTATGCGGACCTTTGTTCTCAGTGTGATGTCTCCGCTCTTAACTATTTTACTGAGATTTGTCATTGCTCTTCTCCCAAGGATTAAGCGTCTTCTGATTTCCTGACTGCAGTCAGCATCTGCAGTAATCTTCACACCTAGAAATACAAAGTCTTTCACACTGCTTCTACATTTTCTCCCTCTATTTGCCAGTTATCAATCAAGCTGGTTGCCATAATCTTGGTTTTTTTGAGGTTTAGCTGCAGGCCAGCTTTTGCACTTTCTTCTTTCACCTTCATCATAAGGCTCCTCAGTTCCTTTTCGCGTTCAGTCATCAAGGTGGTATCATCTGCGTATCTGAGATTGTTAATGTTTCCTCCAGCGATTTTAACTCCAGCCTTGGATTCCTCAAGCCCAGCATGTCGCATGATGTGTTCTGCGTACAAGCTGAATAGGTAGGGTGAGAGTATACAGCCCTGCCGTACTCCTTTCCCAATCTTAAACCAGTCCGTTGTTCCGTGATCTGTTCTTACTGTTGCTACTTCGTCGTTATACAGATTCTTCAGGAGGCATACAAGATGACTTTGTATCCCCATACCGCTAAGAACTTGCCACAATTTGTTCTGGTCCACACAGTCAAAGGCTTTAGAATAGTCAAGAAAACAGAAATAGATGTTTTTCTGAAACTCCCTGGCTTTATCCATTATCCAGCGGATATTGGCAATTTGGTCCCTAGTTCCTCTGCCTTTTTTAAACCCAGCTTGTACATCTGGCAATTCTCGCTCCATGAATTGCTGAAGTCTACCTTGCAGGATCTTGAGCATTACCTTACTGGCATGTGAAATGAGTGCCATTGTTCAATAGTTTGAATATTCTTTAGTGTTTCCCTTTTTTGGTATGGGGATATAAGTTGATTTTTTCCAATCTGATGGCCATTCTTGTGTTTTCCAAATTTGCTGGCATATAGCATGCATTAGCTTGACAGCATCATCTTGCAAGATTTTGAACAGTTCAGCTGGGATGCCGTCGTCTCCTGCTGCCTTGTTATTAGCAATGCTTCTTAAGGCCCATTCAACCTCACTTTTCAGGATGTCTGGCTCTAGCTCACTGACCACACCGTCAAAGCTATCCCCGATATTGTTATCTTTCCTATACAGGTTGTCTGTATATTCTTGCCACCTTTTCTTGATCTCTTCTTCTTCTGTTAGGTCCTTGCCATCTTTCTTTTTGATCATACCCATTTTTGCCTGGAATTTACCTCTGATGTTTCCAATTTTCTGGAAGAGGTCTGTTGGCAGATTGCTAGGAAAGCCTTTGGCCCAGGAGAGATCAGAAAAGTCACACACCAGGCATTTCTATAAAAATAATTTTATTTACAGAAAGCAAAACATATTTAAAAGCTTCTGCATTCTTACAGGCTCTCAGTGAGAGCTGCTTAACTCTCTACATGCCTACACAGAAGGGAAACTGAAACTAAAACAAGTCCAGAGAAGTTCTTCCCCCCAGGTGCAAAAATTAACAATTGAAAAGGGGACAATTAAATTCAACCTCTTCACCAGGCCAAAATGATTAGTTATCATAGTAACCTTAATCTGTAGTAGAAAACATATTAACAAGGTCTCTTGTCCTTCCTATTCTATTGTCTTCTTCCACTTCCCCGCATTGCTTGTTTAAAAATAATTCCTTATCTCTTCTGGCTAAACTCTGGAATTTTGCATTTAATTGGGCATATCTCCCCCTATCAATAGTTGCCTTTTGCTTTCCTTCTTTCTTGGGCTAGTGTCTCAGCAGACAGCCATTTTGCCTTCTTGGTTTTTCCTTTCTTTCGGATGTATTTTGTTGCTGCTTCCTGAACAATGTTGCAAACTTCTGTCCAGAGTTCTTCCAGGACCCTATCTACTAAGTCCAGTCCCTTAAATTTATTCTTCACCTCCACTGCATATTCCTTAGGAATATTAGTGAGCTCATATCTAGCTGATCTGTGGGTCTTCCCTAATCTCTTTAGTCTGATCCTAAATTGTGCAAGAAGAAGTTTGTGATCTGAACTACAGTCAGCTCCAGGTCTTGTTTTTCCTGACTGTATAGATGTCCGCCACCTTTGGCTGCAAAGGATGTAGTCAATCTGGTTTTGGTGTTGTCCATCTGGGGAAGTCCATGTATAAAGCCGTCTCTTAGGTTGTTGGAAGAGAGTGTTTGTTATGCAGAGTGAGTTGTCTTGGCAAAATTCTATCAGCCTATGTGCTGCTTCATTTTGTTCTTCCAGGCCATGCTTACCTGTAATTCGAGGTGTAGTTTGACTGCCCACCTTAGCATTCCAGTCTCCTGTGATGAAAATAACATCTCTTTTAGGTGTGTTGTCCAGTAGGTGCTGCAGATCCTCATAGAACTGCTCTACTTCAGCTTCTTCAGCATCTGTGGTTGGGGCGTACATTTGGATCACTGTGATGTTAGATGGCTTGCCCTGAATCCAAATTGAGATCATTCTATCATGTTTTGGATTGTATCCAAGCACTGCTTTAGCCACTTTATTATTAATTATGAAGGCTACTCCATTTCTTCTGTGGTCCTCTTGTCCACAGTAGTAGATCTGGTGGTCATTTGATGTGAAGTGGCCCATTCCAGTCCATTTCAGTTCACTGACGCCCAAAATGTCGATCTTTATCTTGACATCTCACCAATAACCACATCCAATTTGCCCTGGCTCATAGATCTTACATTCCAGGTTCCAATGGTGTGTTGATCTTTAGAACATTGGATTCGCCGTTCACCACCAGCACCATCGGCTGCTAGCCGTCCTTTTGGCTTTGAGCTAGCTGCATCATCACCTCTGGGGCTAGTTGAACTCGTCTTCTGTTCCTCCCCAGTAGCATTTTGACCATCTTCCGACCTGGGGGTCTCATCTTCTGATGGTATACCTGCATATCTCTGGTTGTACTGATCCATTTAGTTTTCACGGCAAGAATACTGGGGTGGGTTGCCATTACCTTCCCCAGGGATCGCATTTAGTCTGACCTCTCTGTCATGACCTTCCCGTCTTGGGTGGCCCTTCACGGTTTAGCTCATGGCATCATTGAGGTGCTCAAGCTCCAGCACCATGACAAGGTAACGATCCTTTGCTGAAGAGTTTCTTAATAGGAACTGCTTAATCTACAATCTCTGCTTTCCCATAAATTTTGGAGATTATTGCCTAATTTTGGACTGCTCTATAAATTAATTAAATATAAATATAAATAATAAATTAATTAGAAAGTAAACAACTTCAGTTATTACCTCCTAAGTAATGATTTTTGGGAGAATGAATTACAGATTCCAAATCACAGCATCAGAGAAAGTAAAGCCTCCCAACTTAACAAGGAGGACTGGCTATAATAAAAACGGCTGAAACTGACCCTCACAACTCTGAGGAACTGCAAAATGTTATCTTGACTTCTGGTCCTTCAGAGATTCCTGAGATATTGTTCAATTTCCAGCAAAGAAATGGTGAACTGAAGACAGCTCCACTGATGACTGTGGCGGAATGAAGAGTGCTCCAGAGAGTTGCTCCTCATGAGGAAACCACAAGATAGCAGTCTTCAGCAGATTTAGAGCTCTGTAAGACAAGGGAATAGCCATCTTGCTTAAACCATGGTTGATGCCTTTGAAAGGACACTGGGTTCTCATACTTCCTTTTCTAATCACTTTTGGAAATTGCTTGTTATCTGCTTTTCAGCTATTAGGAACCTTTGGATCAACAAGTTTTTTCTTAATTATCTTTGACCTGTAGGAATATTGGAAATATGTATATAGATATATATATAAAATCCTGTGGTTTTGTGGTATGATAAAGGCCTTAGATGCCTTTCTAAGATGTAGATTGTAGATTTTTGGTTAATTTGGTAATATAAAACCTGAAGTTGTGGTTTTATAATAAACTCATATCCCGCACAGGAAAAAGGTGTTCTATCATCTATCTATCTATCTATGCGATGAATATGTCAATTAGTGATAATTAGTCTGTTAGGGGAGGAGTAGCTGATTAATAATATTCCTACATTTGTTGTGAAACAAAAAATAAGTGAATATATATATATATATATATATTTATATACACACACACACACAGTATATAATCAGAAACAGTAATAATAATAATAGTAATAATAGTAATAGTCCAATAAAAGTCATCCAGGTATTTTACATAGATGTCTTATTTATTGTTTTAGTCTGCCAGTTTATCAGATAATTACGGAGATTTTAATCAAGTTTTGGATCCTTTAATTGACTGAAATACAGTTTCAAGTAAATTCAGTTCTCACTCATGACAAATGATACAAGCCTATTTATTGTAATTTAATTTGTACATGTATAGCAACTTCTGAATCCACTCAGTCAAAATATACCGTACTTTCTGTCTACTCTTCTTAAGACTTGTTCTTGAGTAGATTATTTTTAGTTTCTCAATATTAATAGAATAGATAATTAGAAAATAAAGTTGATTGCAGTTTCTATTCATACTCCAATTATGTTGTCAATTGCTTTAAAATAAAAAATTCTATGTATCCAGATGTTACTAGAAGATTCTAGTTTGAGGAATATATATACACACACCCAAATAAGTATTCTGTGAACTTAGGAACTGTATGGCATGTTTTTAAGACATGCCTTGTTTGCAGGAGTGCAGAAATGTAATAATTGATATTTGAGGTCAGATTATTGCCATCTGCACCAACTCCATTAATTTCACCATCCATTCTTCCATTGTAGGAATTTGTGCATCTTTCCATCTTTGTGAGTACAAAAGTCTTGCATTGATAAGCAAAAATATTGTGACTGGATTTGTTTCTACTTGGAAACTACTTTTGGACTATTTGCTTATAACTGAAAGAAAATGAAATTTTGATTTAGGCTTTTGATGATTAAATTGTTATTTATCTATAGAAATAATGTTAGTTAAGGTTTAATTAAGAGTAAGGGATCAAGTTATTACAATAAGCATTTATATCTGTGTTGGAGAAGTTTGGAAGTCACTTTCTCCTTATTTTTTCTTGCTATTCTTGCACTTTTTAGTTTTTCTTTTTTCTTTTAGTTCTTTTTTCAAACTTTCCTGTACTTTGTATTTTAACTATATTCTGAAACTTTAATAAAGTTCTTATTTAAAAAATGATTGCTTATTCCTCATGAAAGAAGAAATAAAAATTGGAACATGTAAATAAATTTAAGGAATCTTTGAATCATTTTGCCTGACAACTTTTATCCAAATTATATAATACTATATAATTTAATCATCTTCATGCAGTTGACACTGGATATCTATTAACTGGATAAAACAAGATTACTGGGAGCGTGGGGAAAATTGGTAAATATTGGCTTCTAGACTGAAACAAAACCAAGAAAATCATATCAGTTAGGTATTTAAAGGACAAAAACACAATTATTTAAATTTGATAAATAAGCATTTTTATTTTCATACTTGACTTCATTCATTTTTGAATGAAATAAATTTAATAAAGAGATAAAAGGTACACAGAACCAAACTGTATATTTAGCTAAACCATTGTCTCTGTAAAAGAACAATGAATACTATTAAATCAGTGAAATTAGCTCATGCTACAGCTTTCCTATAGATTGATATGAGATATTCATTAACTTTCTTGCTGCCATATTGTTGGTGATTTATATTGATATCTTTTGACAAAGCTTTCCCTTCTTCTGTTATTTATTTTGTCATAACTGTAATTCTAAATGTGGATAAATTTCCTGCAGAGTTATACAAGTGATTGCCCTCTTTCTTTGTTAAGTGCAGACACTGAAATGTTGACAGCAATTTTGACTTGAAGACTTCAAACTATATTACCATGAATACTTCATCCAGCACAATCTGGTTTTATAAGTGGGTGACAAGCCACACTTAATGTAAGACTATTAATGATATAGTTGACACACAATCAGATACTTCGGATTTGGTGATGGTTATGTCATTGGATTCAGAAACGGCCTTCAGTATGCTAATTTTAATTGTCAGAGCATGCCTTAGAAGAATATTTTCCTTTGATTGAATTGACATGTAATATTCTAACCCATTAGTTAGGATTATCAAAAATTAAATTATTTTTTCACTGATCAGGATGTTATGTAGAACCGCTTTCTCCATTTGTATTAAACCTGATTTTGAACCATTGCCCTGTTTTATTAGACAATGCAAAGGCATTTTGGGTAAGGTAGCTGGAACAGAACTCCAACTGCTGTTATATTCCAATAATACTTTTGCTTTATTGATAATAATCAGTGTTCTTCATGAAAATGTATAGATATAATATAATATTTTCATAAATTCCATTTAATCTGAATAAGTCTAAAATACTTCCAGTTGGATCTAAAGGGTCTATGGAAACTTGTAAAAATGAATCTTAGATATTGTTTGAATTCCTTTAAATATCTCAGAATAATTATTCTAAGCAAGATTTCATTTTTGGTAGAGATAAATATTTCAAACTGTTTATTCCAGATTAAGATCAATATACATAAATGGCTAAAATCTGTAAATTTATGGAGAATAAATGTTAAAACAAATGGCCCTTCAAGATTGTTGTATGTATGTATGTACGTATGTTAGGTTGGCCCACCCCAGGTGACTGATGGACCATGTTCGGTTCCAGAAGGAGCTTGGGATCTTTCCCAAGGATCTTTTCAGGCAGTTTGGCCAAGGCCTCGATTACAGCCTGGAATAGGCAGGTAGCTGAAGCCCTGGACCAGATTGCTCCTACACAGTCTGTGTTCTAATCCTGGGGTGCTCCTTGGTTTTCCAAGGAGCTCCGGGAGATAAAGCAGCAGAAGTGATACCTGGAGCACTGCTGGAGTAGGACAGAGTGAATCCAACTGAACACAAATAGGAGCCCATATTCAGGCCTACATTGTGACAATAAGGGCAGCAAAACCTCATTATTTTTCCATCCTTATTGCATCCACCAATAGTTACCAAGCAGCCCTGTTTAGAGTGATCTGCTCCTTGTTGGGGGCTGGCTGCAGGATCATCTGCATGGCTGCAGTGAGGAATATTCATGATATCTAGTGGATAAAGTTGCTCAGATTTCGCTCAGAGTCGTACTTCAACTGGGCAAGATCAAGTAAGTCACCTGGGGCACTTGTGATATGAGGTTATCTGAGCTTGTGAAGTTATCTGGGCTGAATTCAAGGAACTGGACAAAGTCCTCCTGTCTATTAGTTTGGCTATCTGTTGGGTTGTCCTGGCCACTTGTTGGGTAGCCCTTTGTTAAAATAGCCGTGGAGGTGACTAAGGAATGGGTTCATACAGTAGTATCAGCCTCTCTGAGAGAAGGGGTAGTCCTGCCAGCCTTGAAGGAGGCAGTGTTTCTGCCTGCCCAGTACATTCCAGCCGAGTGAGTTCACTCCAGGTCCTCTCTATTAAAAGTTGTCACCTTGTGGAGCTGAGGAAGCATGCCTCCTCTGTTATGGTTCCCACCCTCTGGAACCACATCTTCCCCAGAGATAGGTGCCCTCTCTCCTGGGGTCTGGAAGGCCCTTAAGATCTAGCTTTGGTCCCAGGCCTGGGGTCAATGTATTGGGGGGGGGGCTGTTGTGATTTCCAGTTACTGTCATGACAGTTTCAGTCCAAGTTGTATATGTTATTTTACAGATGCAGCCAAACATATCCACCCTTCTTTATTCCATAGTCCATAGAGTAGTCACTTTGCTTTTGAAGTGTGATTTAACATATTCTTGTAAATGCAAATGAACAAAATGGAAATGTCATAATAAAGAAGGAACATTTAGTGGTTATGTTGAAAAAAAAGTCTCAAAGGTACTGGAAAAATGCACAATATGATACAAAAAAATGTTAAAGCAAAATTTTAACTGAAACCTCAAAAATGTCTTCTGCGAATAGTTCCAGAACATATAAACAAGATATATCATAATTTATTAAGATACATGTTGATGGCCGGAAGGATAAATCTGACATGACATTGGAAAAGAGACACTTTGCTGATTATATCAGACTGGGAAACTAAACTTGAAGAATATGCAGAAATGGCAAATTAATAATATATATTCACAACAGAAGCTTAACTAAAGTAAATGAGAATGACTCCCTTCTATATTGCATATCACACAACATAGCAAACTTAGATACTTAAGAATATGGCTTCAAGGAAAAACATAGATGAAAGGATTTAAATAGAAATCAGAAACAATTCCTAATGCTTATCAATATATTGACAACAATTACCAGTTGGGGCACAATGGGATAAAAGAGTATGATTTGTCACCAGATAGTTCCTTAATGTTTTTATTTATTTTTATTTTTAGTTTATGTTTATTTTTTCTTGTATATCAATACCAATTTTTTTCTTCTTTTTTCTTTTCTTTTTTGTGTCTATTTGTGTTTGCTCTCTGAATAATAAAAAATAAACAAAAAATGCACTGCTACCATTCATTCCTATTAGTGTGTATTTGAAAGCACAGACACTGAACGTACTGGAGTGTTTGCCCCAAAAAAGTGGACATAGATTGAACTGTTCAGTTGTTTTCAGAGAGGAGAGTAATAGGCATGGCTCCTTGCTAGACTAAGATATAACTTCATTATTTATGCTTATTACAGATGGCTGCCTGACACATTCTCTAGGAAATCTAATGAATAGGCCAAAGGGACCTTGGGACTTTCTGTTATGTGTGATAAGGAGAAACCAAACTGCATCACGTTTTGCTCATGGCTTCTGAAAAAATCATAGCTATATTTTCTGGGGTGGGGGTAGGGGGTGAGGTTTTTTACTACTAGAAATGCTAAATAGAACATATGTATATAACCAAGACAAATGAAATGCCTCTAGGGAAAATAATTTGGAAGAAGAGATAGCAGCTGATCTGTACTGCCATTCTGAATAAGACTTATTACCATAATCCTTTAATTAAAACTGAAATGATAGTGTGATCCACATACAATATAGACACAGAGCCTGAAGTCATTGTCTTATAATATGTAGCCTGAATCAGTTTATTGGTGATATCCCTATTTAAAAAAAAAATCATGACTTGCACTATTGGACGTAAAAGAAAATAGATCAACTCTCTGAAGAGCAAAGAGATTAAAGGAGAGACTTCAAAAGAAACCTTAGCGCTTTTCTTTCTGCTTAAGACAGCAAGCACCTGGCTCAAGAAAGATGAAATGTAGTTTCTCTTATTAGTATAATGCAATTTAACTATGAATACTAGGTAAAAAGAAATGCGTTGACTAAGCTCTGAAAGGCACCTGGGTAATTCTGCTCCCCCTCCCCCCCAAAGTTTGTTTTCTTTGATCTCCCAGGAGTTTTGGACAATGGTTCATCAAGCAAGACAACACAGACTTTGTGGAATGTCTCTGTAGATAAGTGGGAAACAGATTTTGATAGGAAAAAAACTGAGCAGGGACTAAGAAAATGCAGTGATTTCATCTTCATCACGCAAGCTACTATCTGTATTACTGGCAGGTCAGTGCAATAATGCTTTATAAACTTTATCCAAGATGAAGGGAAAGAATCATCTTTTCCCCTCTCCCTTTGGACCTGTAGCAAAAGTGGAGCCAATCAACATTCCATCTCACACTATTTATCTTTCCATGTGGCAATTAAAGTAGAGAGGGAAAGAGAGAACAGTTTTTCACATCTATTTATTGGCAAAATGACTTCTAGGTAAGTCTGCATGAGACAATAAATACGTGCTGACACTTCTCACTAGCCCCACTGCTGGCTTCTTCAGAGCAGACCTGAAACTGAACTTGGCAACAAATGATACTGCTTGCCCACATCCAATCACGAACCACCATGTACGTGACAGCTGATGACCCTTCTCCTTATTTAAACCATTTGGACGTATATACTTTTCTACTGCCTTTATAATAATGCTGAGGAGGTATTCTTCTTGGGGCCAATTGTTTATTAAGATAGAAAACGGGTTCCCTCCAGAAATTCATGCATTTGTAGGTTTATATTTTTCTTTAAAATGTATACTGCAACAACTACTGCCTATATTGATTAGATAGAGGAGGAGGAGGAAGAGAGAGAGAACAGAAAAGGCTTCATTTATTGTGGTAAAGCCATTTCAATTCATAAAAAAATCAAATACTGAATATTTGGGACCAGAAATTTAAATATTATGGCACCCACTTTACCTTGCTTGATCTAAAAAAGAAATAATTTAAAGCAGCAATACTCTTTCTATCCTGCTTCCTCAAAGTCCAGCTTTCACTTCCATAGAGTGTCACAGAGACAGTCATTGTCTGAATGATTCTGATCTTTGTAGGTGTAGACACATCATGGCGTCTGAATATCTTTTGCAAGGCTTTTTCTACTTATTCCTCTACCAAGTACTAGTCTGGAGTATATTTCTTTACTGCTGGTTCCTTTATGGTTGAAAATTGATTCTAAAAGGCAGGAATCATCCACCACTTCAATATCTTCATTGTCAGTTCTAAGGCTGGTTGCTGTACCCATTGTACCTGTTGGCATTACTTTGGCCTTCTTTATATTTAATCTTTGTCGCATTTTTTCACTGTATCCCTTGATTTTCATTACTAGAGCTTCCAGATAATTTGCTTTTTCAGCTGTCAGAGTAGTGTCATCAACATAGTGCAAGTTATTGATGTTTCTCCCTCCAATTTTAAAACCACGCTCATCTTCCAAATCTGCTTCCCTCAGTAATATGTTCATCATATAGGATGAATAAAGAGGGCTTGAAAAATAAGCTTTGTTTCATTTCTTTGCCAACTGCAGCCAGTCTGTTCCTTCCAGACTGTAGCTCCTTGACTTGTGTGTAGGTTTTGCTGAGTTGTTCTGGAATTCCCATTTTCCTAAGCACATGCCACAGCTTGATATGGTTGACACAACTGGTGTTTCTATAATTAACGAAGCACGTACTGACTTCTTGTTGGTGTTCTTTGGCTTTCTCAATTATCCAGTGTACATTAGTAATAATGTCTCTTCTTCCTCAGCCTCTTCTAAACCTAGCTTGAAAATCTGATATCTCCCTTTCCAAGGAAGGACTCTAATCTGCTTTGGATGCTATTAAGCATTCTTGTGCTGGCATGTGAAATTAATGTTACGTCTCCTTTCTTTGATATTAGTACGTAGAATTGTACAGTACCATTATTTAATCCTCACTGAAAAAGATTCCATATTATCCATACAAAAGTTGGTATCATTCAGACACCCACCTTATTAACAAACAACTTAAAGTTTCAATAATATCTCATTACAGGCAGTTTCCAGGTTATACAAAGCTTCTCTTCCAGGAATTCTGGTATAAACCAATTTTTGTGCACGTTGGATCACATCCCAAGCATGCATAAACACGCCATCCCCCTTTTGCGCATGAAGAAACAATGAAGTTGGATTTATGTAAATTAGGGCTTATGTAACCTAGTGATTGCATCTATTTTTTTCTGTTCCAAATGTCCCTCATTTCTCTTTAATCAAATCTTTATTACAGCCATAAAGCTGGTAGTCTGGAAAAAACAAAGATAAAAGCAGAGGTGTATAAAACTTAAAAGAAAGAAAATTAATACACATTTTCCAGACCCAAGAGAGAAGATACTATATATATGGGGACAGAATTTGGAAACCTAGGTTATACCCAAGCAATGGTCAGACAGAAGAGACAAATGAAGACATGCTCTATTCAGGAAATTTCTTCAGGATAGGAGAAATGAAATTTCATTGAATTTTCTGTAGTGACCCATGAAAGAACATGTCGCTCTAGGGCTTCACTGAGCTGTTTATTTTATTTATTTATTATTTTATTTATCATATTTTTTATCACTGCCCATCTCCCACATATGGGGGACTCTGGGCGGTTCACAATAAAACAGTTTAAAATTCAGTAAAATCATATATAATATCCTTAATCCATAAATATCAATATCAATAAATAAATATAAAATGTAATGAGATCCAATGGCAAATCTAATACCACCCAAAGGGGAACAAGACCGGCCTCGGCAGGACCAGGGAGTCAACCAACCCCAAGAGTGGCTCTTCCTCTCCCCACTCCAGGCATGGTGACAAAGCCAGGTCTTCAATCGTTTCCTGAAGTCCAAAAGAGAGGAAGCTAGCCTCACTTCCGGGGGGAGGATGTTCCAAAGGGCAGGAGCTGCTGCAGAGAAGGCCCGCCTCCTGGACCCCGCCAGATGGAGTTCTCTTGCAGACGGGGTCCGCAGCATGCCCACTGTGCATGAGCGGGTGGGACGGGTTGATGTAAGGGGGATGAGATGGTCCCTTAGGTAACCTGGACCCATGCCATGTAGGGCTTTAAAGGTGATAACCAACAACTTGAATTGGACCCAGAAGCAAACTGGCACCCAATGCAGCTCACGCAGCAATGGGGTAATATGTGCTGATATTGAAGCACCCAAAATTGCCCACGCAGCTGCATTTTGGACCAGCTGTAACTTCTGGAAACTCTTCAAGGATAGCCCCATGTACAGTGCATGACAGTAGTCTATATGGGAGATGACCAGGGCATGAGTGACCGTTTGAAGGGCCTCTCACTCCAGGAAGGGGCGTAACTGGTGCATAACACAAGCAGGAAAGAGGACCCCCCAAGTTACGCACCGGGTCTGTCTGGGGCAGTGCAACCCCATCCAAGATTAAAGATGGTAAATTCCTAGGAGCAGAGGGGCTGTTAACCCACAGTCACTCCATCTTACCAGGGTTCAGCTGAAGACTGTTGTTCCCCATCCAGGCCCCCACAGCCCCCAGGCACCTGGAGAGGGCAGTCACAGCATCAGTTACTTCCCCCAGGATGGAGATGTATAACAGTATCATCAGCATATTGATGATACCTCATCCCATGGAGATGGATGATCTCACCCAGTGGTTTCATGTAGATGTTAAAAAGGAGAGGAGAGAGTACCAACCCCTGTGGCACCCCACAAAGGAGGGGCCGTGAGCCCGATCTCTCCTCCCCTATTAACACCGACTGGGACCGGCCCTGGAGGAAGGAGGTGAACCAGCATAAGACTATGCCACCCACCCCCAGCTCCCTGAGCCGCCCCAAAAGGATACCATGGTCGATAGTATTGAAAGCCACTGAGAAGTCAAGGAGAGCAAGGATGGATGTACTGCCTCCATCCCGCTCCCACCAGAGATCATCCGTAAGTGCGACCAATGCTGTTTCTGTCCCATATCCAGGCCTGAAACCTGACTGAACGGGGTCTAGATAACCTGCTTCCTCCAGGATCCTCTGGAGCTGCAGTGCCACCACCTTCTCAACCACCTTCCCCATAAAGGGGAGGTGGGAGACTGGACGAAAATTATCCAGCATGGTAGGGTCCAGCAATGGTTTCTTGAGGAGGGGGCATACCAACACCTCCTTAAAGGCCGCTGGAAACACCCCCTCCCACAAGGATGTATTTACCATCGACTGGGCCCAACCACACGTCACCTCCCGAGCTGCCTTCACCAGCCAGGAGGGGCATGGATCTAATTGACAGGTGGTGGCATTTACAGTCTGGAGGATCTTGCCCACTTCCTCAGGCCCAAGAGGATCAAACTGTTCCTAGATAACTGGGTAAGTATGCTCCCCAGGCATCTCCCCAGACTCCATCCCACGCTTGGAGTCCAACATAGAGCGAATCCAAGCGATTTTATCCTGCAGATGCTCCAAAAACTCCTCAGCACGGCCCTGTAGATGATTTTCTGGGTCCCCTTCCCCCAGCAGGGATTGGGTGATCCTAAACAGGGCCGCTGGGTGGCATTCTGCAGATGCAATAAGAGCGGAGAAATACTGACATTTCGCCACTCTTACCACCACAAGGTAGGCCTTGATTGCGGCTCTAGCTTGTGTCCAGTCAGGTTCAGTCTTCGTCTTTCTCCAGCGGCACTCTAGGCATCTCTTAATCCTCTTCAGAACCCTCAGCTCTTCCGTGAACCATGGGGAGTGTTCTCAGCTGTTCTGAGAAAGATTTAATCAGTGAGGGAGGGAAATATTTTTGTAGTACCCCAACAGGATGACAGAAGGCAATGCATCTAGCTTGGCCAAAGTAAAGGCCCTGTGAAAATTCAGGACTGTGATAGATGAAATGTAGGAGGCTCACGTATACCTACTTGAAACTGCCCAGAATTAGGACTTCTAGATGAGGAAAAAAGATGAACTAGACATCTCCAAAAGAGCAGAGACAATGACACAGTGATGACTGATGGACCTACAGCAAGCTTGGCCCAATGGAACCCCTCCAGATAATAAGAGGACAAGAGATTGCCCGCTTGTCCTCTGGACGGCTGCTCCTCATGAGGAGACCACAGGATAGCAGTCATCCCATGGGTCTAAGTGCCAGGAGACGAGGAAATTCATTAAGCTCTCAACTGCAGGGAGCCTCTAAGGACACTCATTTTCAAAATTACCTTTGGAATTACAGTTATTTTACAGTTAAAAGAGGTCTTCCAAACAACAAGTTTGAGAAACTATCTAGTGAGTAAAAATTCATCCCAAAATAGAAGAAAAGTTGACCACCAGTTTAAAGAACTTAAAGAATATAAAATAAATGGTAAAAATCTGAATAAGACTTTAATTTAATAAAGTTTTAAATGGATTAAGGGACCAGACAAATTTGGAATATTAGGACTTTTGCTAAGAATTTTGAAAAATTGAGTAAACAAAACAATATTTCTGTGGGAATACAAATTGTTTAGTCTACCAGGAAAGAGATCATTGGCTGAAGGTTGCAAACAAAGCAATAGTGAAACCTGAGATTTCATGGATATAGAAATGGGCCACTAGAGGGGACCAAAGTTCCAGGCAGGAAAAAGAAAAGTGAAATCTGCAAAACGACAAATAAAGATATGACACTTGAGACACTTCAAAGAATTTTTGAAGAACTGAGAAAGAAATTTATAACCAATTGTATTTTTTTGAAGATTATAAAGAAGAAGTGACAGACAAAAATATGAAAGAATTTATGGATAGGATGAAGAGGGGATACAGATCCTAGTTCATGGAGAAATACTGGAAAATAAGAAATTGAGGATTATAAGACAGAGATGACAGAGTGGAAACACAAACGACAAATAAAGAGTTGAAAAAGGACCTGGGCAAGGACTTATTTTTGGATTTACAAAAGAGGGTTTCTAAAACCTTGGAAAAAATCTTTGATATGGGAGAAAGAAAGTCTGTATGGAGATTCAATCCTCTGATAGCAACTTGATGAACTACAGATTAAGATTGTTAGAAGCATAAGAAAGGAATATAAAATTGGCTTATTTGATCAGGGCTAAAATATGGAATATTTTTATAAAGTTCTGGAAACATTTTATGGGCATTTTGCTGACATTTGGACAGAAATGGCAATGATTTTTGGATTTGTGAATGGGTAAGGGTGTTATGGGAAGAACTGAACCATGTGTGTAATCTCATAGTGTGTGGGGAACTATTAATCTGCCTGTGCTTGTTGCAAGGAAGATCAGGAGCTGCTTCTTTAAATATTCTTTTTTTCTTTTTCTCTTTTTTTCTTTTTTTCTCCTTTTCTCTTTTTTCTTTTTTTCTCCTTTTCTCTTTTTTCTCCTTCTTCTTCTTCTTTTGCACTGTGTATTCCTTCTTTTTCATTCTTTTCTATTTCTTCTGATTTCAGTTTGTATTATCTTTTAGCAATTCTTTAATAAAAAATATTTTTTTAAAAAGAAGAAACCGCCCAGAGTCATTGAGACTTGGCCAGTATACAAGTTTAATATATTATTAGTAGTATTAGTAGTATAATGAGAAGACAGGACACCCTGGAGAAGATGATGATGCTGGGGAAAGTGGAAGGCAAAAGGAAGAGGGGCCGACCAAGGGCAAGATGGATGGATGATATTCTAGAGGTGACGGACTTGTCCCTGGGGGAGCTGGGGGTGTTGACGACCGACAGGAAGCTCTGGTGTGGGCTGGTCCATGAAGTCGCAAAGAGTCGGAAGCGACTGAACGAATAAACAACACCTCCCTCCCTCCCTGCCGTACATGCTGCAAGGCTGCAACCAGACTTAGATTGATTTAAAAATCAATATCTCAAATACTTTTGGCATTATCAAAACCTAATGGGCAAAGACTCTCCAACATGAATCCTAGGAAGCTTGCCAATAACTTTTTTTATCCAGTTAGGCTTAAAGTGATCTCCAAGGATCTTTTAAAAGTCAAGTGAAATTAGTGTTTGTGACAAGTACATAAAATGTACTCATTTAAGTTTCTTTTTACTGTGAACCACCCAGGGTCCCCCATCTGGGGGAGATGGGCGGCGATAAAAAAAATTGATAAATAAATAAATAAATAAAATGTATTTATTATTTCTAAGATTACACTCTTTAACGATGCTACATCTAGGTTTTATTACACTGAGAACAGAGCATGGAAATCTTCAGAACTGAAAACAAATTTAGATATTATTGCTTTCAAGGGTCTAAGATGATTAAATCTAGATCCAATTCAGTGTATTTCTTAAGAGTCTTCCATAAATGTCAATTCATAGCATGCAGTACGGAAGTCAAGGAGTTCCTTCTGAGCATCTGATTAATCCACACCAGGGTTGGCATCAGATCTCAAACAGTCATTACATTTACAAGATCAGCTTGACTACTACTTTTACTTCTGTTTTCTCCCTCAACCTAATAGTTGTTCTGGTACAACACAGATATCAACAAGACTTGCTGACAGCTGCTTCTCTTGTCTTTCCCTTTCCCTCCCTGCTAAAAGAAACAGAAAGAGATATTTCCAATTAATGACATAATTCCATTATTATTTTATTTCCACTTTTTATTTATTTATTCAATTTGTAAAGCCGCCCACCTCACATATATGACTCTGGGTGGCTCACAACAATTAAAAACAGCAGCAAGAACAGTAAAATATGTAAATAAAAACAACAAACATACAACCATACTAAAACCACAATTTAAAACTCAGTGAAACACAAAACTTAATCACAGTCAGTAGGTAAATACAAATGACACATCCCATTCAGTATAAATGCTGGAAAAGCTCACCACTACCGCCAGACCCCCAAGCCATGTCTTCAGGCTAAAGGCCAGAAGGGTAGGGGCCAATCTAAGTTATTCCAATAGAATCGAGTATCTGGAGCTCAAGGTTAAACTGTGGAGTCCTTGCTGCTCTCTGAACTTGGTTGTTTGCTTGCAGCTGTTTCATTACCTGACTAGGTTTCTTGCCCTGTATTGCTTTGCAGTATATTAATTTGGACTTAATGGCAATTCCTGGAGTTTAAATACTAAGGAAAAGACAGGAACATGAAGGATTTATTGCAGTAAAGATCCCAAAGTTAACTATTTGTGTTTATTCCAGTATGTGGTCCCTCCCACCCCATTTAATGCTCATGATGATGCCGGCTATTGCAGAGCATGTAACGGCTGTTCAAAATTTAACCAGTCTGTTTCATGGCTAAGAGAGAGTGTGAATTTCAGGCCTTCTTTTATAATGCTGTTCTATCACTACCTTCCAGTAAATCACCAAGCGGGCAGGTGAATGGATTTAAATCACTTCTATAGACCCAACTGGCATGACCTACTGGGCTGCCTGGATCCTGCTTTGTTTCCATTCAGACTTGGGGCCTAAACCAGCCATATCGCTAGCAGTTCCTGATCATATTCAGTGGCCGAAGATTTGAAATCTGTGGGATGTAATTGCAAAGCAGCTTTGTTCTTTGATGTAATAATCCTCCTTGAGGAACAGGAGGAAGAGCCACTACCAAGACAACAGTCAGATAAAAGAAACCTGAGTCCAGGTCAGAACTGTAACCTGAGAAAACATCTCAGACATGGCCCTCCCTAGTTCTCATGAAGATAAAAGGAGGAAGCGTATTCAGTCTTGCAAGGGTCTGTTACTATAACCTTATCATAAAAGTAGTGTTGGCCTCCACAGTCTGGTCTGCCTTGAAGGGCTGACCCTTGAGCATAAAAAGTGCCAGGTAGTTTCCTGGCCTGCCTTAGCAAACGAAAAATTCCAAGAGCCAGAAATGCCTGCTTTGTTCCACTGATTAAAAAAAAGAGCATGGCAAAAAAATTATTGCTACTCTTCCTGGGACCAACTGCTATTTTAAAGATGATGGAAAGTTTTCTGTGGCGAAGGGCCATAGGGAGGCATCAGTAAGACAGAGACCTGCCGATGATTTGGGTCAATGGAGGGGATAAATGGGCACCCACTGGATCATGTGATGCTGCCACAAAGGCAAGAGCTGGTGGGTGGCTTCTTGCGTATTCTTGTGGTACAAACCTGGGTAAAAAGTGCATGCACAGATCAGGGACTCTTAAACCATATGGACAGTTTCATCAGGGTTACTTCTGCAGACACAGACTCCCCGTTTGTTTTTGCAATTAAATTTTGAATAATACATCATGTCAAGGGTAGCGGGCACAAGCCACCTTGCTTCGTTTCAACCATTCATTGCAACACAATTTGTAAGTGGAGCATCAGAGGTGATGTGCCATTCTGCCTTGTTATGAAGGGGAGATCTGGGGCAGAAGACCTTGAGGGCCAGAAGAGCAGCAACAGTGAAGCAGCACGGCTGTTCCAATCTGGCAAGTAAAAGCTCTGCCTCAGTTCACAGAGCTACTTCACTGTTTGAATCTTCTGGCTGAATCATCCCACTGAAGCTTTAAAAGCCGCTGCACTTTATTTTCATCCTCTGAAAGACTTGCTGCAGAACCCAGATATGATGGGACTATAATGCTGAGAATCAAAAATATAAAAAGTAAAAATTCTGATAGTTGTGATTTGAACTCACATGGAGGGCACCAAGAGCAGAAAGGCTTTCTGAAACCAACTTCTGCAGAGTCGACAATTGACAATGCCTCTTTCCCCAGAGTCTTGTTTCGGATGGCAAACTAGCTGCAGGCAGCACCCGGGTTGCAGCAAAGCATCTCAGTAGAATTCTGTAGTTGATGTCACAGCCCAGAAGTAAGTTCTGTACTGTTTCCATGACAGTAGTGTTTAATCAGATTGCGATGACTGTGCTATTTGATTTTACCCCTCGTTCTTTATCTCAGAACCTGCTGTCCCTTTACTAATCCAGTCCTGCTTTTTTTGTATTGTATCTATTACTTAGATAGCCTTGTAACTGCCTCAAATTCCATGGTGAGGAGAGGGAATTTAAAAAATCTACAGGAAGAATGTTTCAGTCGTTAGTTTTTTGCTGCTTGATTAAATAAACAATGGCTTGTTGTTAAAAGTTTGCCTTCCATCTCACCTTTCCAATGTCACTGAATTTTTTTCAGATCATATATATTTGGAGCGTGTGTATAGATGTGTGTATATTGTTTTCAAAGCTGGTAGTGTTCATTTCCTTTGTCCTTGCATGCGTAGAACCTGATTGCAACTATTGTTAACAAATGCATTGGTCTGTTGTCCTCAGGTAAGATCCAGTCCCAAAGACCACATTGACTATGGATTGAGAGAACTATCAACACATTTAAAGAGCACAAGGCTGGACTATCTATCTATCTATCTATCTATCTATCTATCTATCTATCTATCTATCTATCTATCTATATCCTATCTATCTATCTATCTCTATCTCTATCTCTGTCTGTCTGTCTATCTAACTATCTCCTATCTATCTATCTCTATCTCTATCTATCTGTCTATCTGTCTGTCTGTCTATCTATCTATATCCTATCTATCTATCTATCTATCTATCTATCTATCTATCTATCTATCTATCTCTCTATCTCTATCTCTATCTCTATCTCTATCTATCTATCTATCTATCTTTGGTATACCATGTCCATGTGACTGGCTGGATCCTGAAAACACCTGTCTTTTCAACTACATACAGGTGAATGTGTCAGTAACAAATAACTGCAAGTAATGATAAAAAGATGTGGACATATTTAGAATTTAGACTTGAGTCACTTCTCAAGGTCACACTGTTTTATAGCTTTTCCCACAGTATGATCTGGCTGTATTTTTCTCAGTGGAGCGTTTTTATGTTTGCATCTCAGAGCATAACTTCTCTATGAATCTGCATCACAGGGGGCTAGGAAAGTAATTTAACTGATGTTTTCTTGGGCAGTTTTAAAGGAAGGTGTTATTGAAATATTAAGCCTCATTATTATTTAATGTTATGAACTGAGAAATGTTTACTCATATGTTTGCATTTAGTAAAAAGGTTTTTTTTAAAAAAAGAAAAAGAAGAAAAGTATGCTTGTTATAGATGTTAATTTAACTATATTCAGGATCTGAATCCTAATCATAACTTATTCAGTTGTATGTCTTCTTCCAAATATGAGATTTATCTATTGGAAAAGCAGCTAAAATACTTTTTATGATCAATATTACTGCAGAATATTTATTAATAGTGGACACTGTTTTGTGTACATGTGGATTTTTTACTCTTCTGATCAAACAAAAACAAAAAACAAGATGCACACAGATGGGTACTATGTCCCTGCAGCATTTTAACTTGACATTTACTGTAGATTCTTCTGGAACAAGCCTTCAGGAATTTCATTTTTCATTTTCACCATGGTCTTAAAGAGTGCCTGATTGTACCATGCTGTCCACAGTTTCAGAACTTCTGCTTACTCTGAAAAATCCTTTGTAATATAGAAGATAATTGTTATCTCTTCATACTCTACACCAGTGTTTCTTATCCTTGGCAACTTTAAGATGTGTGGTCTTCAACTCCCAGAATTCCCCAGCCAGCATGGAGAATTCTGGGAGTTAAAGTCCAAACATCTTAAAGTTGCCAAGATTGAGAAACACTACTCTACCCCAAGTAAACCAGCTTATAACCCAGTATGCTGCTGTATACTTAAAAATAGGAATAATGGCTAAAAAGGAAGTCAGGCAAAGACAATCCCAGAAGCCAGTTCTACCTGGGCATTTTCTCCCCCACTCAATCATTACTACTGACTGCTGTGTGTAAAGGATCTGAGAGAGTAATATTTTTAATATTTATTTATTGTGTTTTTATTTCTGTATGCAAGTAAGAATGGGAAGTGAAAATATTAAGGAGTGGAATGTCATGTCAACCAGCATGTTAGTAAATTTATAGTTGTCGATGGAGCAGCAAAGGTGGCAGATAGCTTTGTTCCCTTGAATTCAATAATAGATTAAAAGGGACAGAGTGCTAGAGAAGTAAAGAAGAGATTAATCATAGGGAAGAAGGCAATGACAGTATTAGACTAGATCATGAAGAATAAGGGTATCCTAAAGACAACAAAGTTCAGAAAAATTAAAGAAATTGATTTTCTGGTAATAATGTATGGCTTGAAAGGTGGACGTTGAAAAAGAGAAAGAAGATAAACATGTTTGAATTATGGATTTGGAGAAGGCTACTAAGAGTACTATGGGCTGCAAGAAGAACCAATCAATCATTCCTGAACCACATAAAAATTGACTGTTCCATTGAGGTGATCAGCAAGCAGATAAGAGCAGATGATGGATTAGAAAAAAACAAGTAAGCTTGGCAATATTGAAGAAAATAGAAAAGGAGAACAAGAAGATTACAAGATTGACCTTGAAAGAGCTACTGTACGCATGGCAAAAGGTCAAGATGGCAAACATTTCTCTGTGTAGCTAACAGGATTCAAAGTCAGTCTGATAGCTTCTAACATTTATTTATGGTTATTTATATTGCTTGTAAGCCACTTCGGAAGAATCGGTATCCTGAAAGATAGGAGATGATTGGTTGGTTGATATACAGATAGGTAATGATAGATACTGTTAATAATCACTAAATAAAGCAACTATGGGTTATGATAACATGTGAATAGGGTCATAACACCTTAGCCACTCCACCAAATTGGCTCTCCAGTAGGTATTGAATGAGGTATTTTCCCCTTGCCAAAAATGAAGCCAACTCTGAATTGACCCCTACCAAAGGAAGGTGAGAAAAAAGGCTCTTACCTGTCTCAAAGGATCTAAAGTTTTAAATGCAAACTTTCTGAGTAAAAACAGCTTCCCTCTCAGGTGGATACAATACCATTGGTTGGGCAAATGGAATTTTAGAAATGTTTCAAGAGCAGCTATTTGAAAAAGGGCATTTGAGCCTGGAAGTTTATGTGATCTAATACAGTTTGATTTCACTGAAAATTGTCCTTTTTTGCTTACTGCTGTTTTCTGTGTATAACAGGTCTATCTAAATTCAGACTTTTGGAGTAACTGAACTCGTTTGGGGAAAAAAGGGAAGGTATTTGAAACTTTGCCAGGACCTGGAGCCAATTTCTGTCTCTTCATCTCTTCTTTCCCAAATTTCTTTATTTAGCATAATACTGATGTTGCTTTTTTAAACTGACCTTACTGTATTTCACTAGAAATTGGTGCTTATCCAATGATATTTATTGCTTGGTAGTATCCAACATTTGAGAAGAAAAGAATGATTAGATTCATTAGCATTAGCAAGGTTTTCATCAGCAAATCTTCTTCAGACATCCAGGCTGATAACTACATAGCAAAGTCAATTTTCCAATCATTATTTTTATTAAGTATTATGGACTCCAAATGATTTATTCCACTGATTGGAAACATTTCTATTCATAAATAAAAGGAATGAAAAAATCTGGCCAATCCAATAGTAATCATAGGTTTGATACAAATGTTTTGTTTCATATACAGGAAAAGAAACATGGAACGTGGAACATTTGGATTTATGTGGTTATTATTTCAAAGTGCTAAATACGAATATTTATTTTAAAAAATAAAACGGAGAACAGTATCTGCCCTCAAGCAAACCATCTGGCACAGGAGGAGACAGAGTAGAAAGGGTCAGGAGCAAGGTATTCAAATGTTGGGCTGGAATAAAAGAAAAGCAAAAATGTCGGGATGAAAAAGCAAGAGAGAGAGAGAGAGAGATGGAGAGAGAGAGAATAAGTACCATTTAAAGGAGAGGTTGATTTATGAAAATGAGGTTAACAGAATTCCAAACATAAGAAGTAGCAAATAAGAATGACAAAAGAGAACAACTGAGAACAAGCATTTTGAAGAGCAGATTAGTTAGTATCAATCTACTGTTAATTGATTAGTCTAATGACCATATGAGATAAAATGATAAAATAACACAGTGTGTTGGGATATAAAAATATTCAATGAATAATCAGGTAAGATAACATGTGAATAGGGTCATAACATCTTAGCCACTCATGTGAATAGGGTCATAACACCTTAGCCCTTGGCAGTAGACCCCAAATGTGATGTAGATAGATAGCTCTCAACTGAATGGCTTTAGCTATAAACTTTGCAGTCTTTCTTACTGTCCATGTGTTTGTACCCTGGAGGAAGTAAGATATCTTAATGGGGTCCCAATGGGCTATCCTGTCAATTAGTGACTTTAAATGCTGTTCTCTGGGTGAAGTATATAGTTGGCAGTCAAAGAGGATATGAATGGTGTCCTTTGTTTGTGGCATGCCACATAAACATATCCTCTCTGGACAAGGTACTTGATGAAATTGCCCATGTTTTACCCTAGCATAAATCTTGCTCTGGCCAGGGCTGTCTTTGGCCCTGTGTCAGGCCTAGAGTAAGAATTTTTCTAGTTGAATGGTCTTTTTGTTCTAGGCCAGCCATTTCAAAGATTTGGTGTTAGCAAGTGTCTCTATGTCAACTTGAGTACTAATATCCTGAACCCTCTGTCTGAACGTGTCCTTGGCTTGGTGGCCGACCAAGATTAAACATGGAAGTGAAAATCCATGGAGTGAGATGATCTTGGTAAGCTGAGTTAACCATGTGACAAGGTGAGTCATGCCAGTTAGTCAGTATCACATAACATTCTACTACATAAGCTGTCATGATGTCTCAGAAATATAATGGTCATTGTCCATTGGAAATCAGCATAAAAATTTCAATTATTTCCTGAGAAGAGAAATGTATAATGCAATTTGGAACCACATTACAAGTGACATCCTAGAATTCTTACTCAATGTCAATTAACATCATAATTTGCATTAAAAAATTCCACTATTGGGTGGAAGTAAATGGATGGATAATAAGTTGATTATGCGAGCGTTTAATTGGGACAAAATGCTCTTCAGACTATTTGATTATCCAACTGTAATGAATATAACATTCTCAATGTAGAAGTAATAACTGCTATTACATCTGTGACCTGTGCATTGGTTGATTTATGAGACAGGAGAAGAACCTTCAAGCTAATCATGGATGGGTTTCTGGTATTGATACACTAAGCAGCACTCTGCCTTGATGCAAACATTCTGCCTTGATGCAGACATTATATATACTAACTGCTGCCATTGATTTCCACTATTTATGGATCACCAGATTTTTTTCTCCCCATAAAGCATCATGAGTAGCCAATGCTGCCTATTAACCAAAGGTAAGCAATATTACAAATGCTAAAGTGAATGTCTTACCTCTTGGAAACAGTCTGGCGATTTGCCCATACCTCAGTTTTAGTATCCATGCACATTATCACAGCCACTAGCATGGGAGCACATCACAAGGCAATAGTTTTCATTTCTGGTGTTGGTAAAATAGGTGGGAGACATTTTAGGGCATTTCCATACCCTAATTGCTTCCCCTCATCCTTGTCACCCTCATCCCTTCAAAGCAATTTGAAGGCAATCTGCAATCATTTCATCCAACTCCACATGTTGAGAATGTGCAGAAAGTCTCCATTTGTGTAGGGCAGGGCATTTCTGCTGGTACAAAATTTGTAACAAAAAGGTAACAATATTCTTTAAATGTAGTAATATCTATTAAAAGCCAGATTAAAGAAGTTTGCTTTACACCTTCCCAAATGCACTGAAAAGCTGCAATAGTAATAGAGGGCCATTTTTGGTAAAGAGGCATATTATTTATAAATCCCAACAATCCAATTATTGAATAAGCAACAAATGCTCTGCCTGAGACCTGAAGTGAAAAAGTGAATTGGTGCCACCACCAAAGCTTTTGGTTCACTCAGCTGGTGCTCATGGTGGAAGCCTAACATTACTATGCACACCCAAATGCAACTATGTCAGTCACTGATACTACCAGTGCTACTACAGTATTGGGATGCATCAACTAATCTGCATCTTTTCCCGTGGTCAGTCATGTGATACATTCATCTGATGTCTAGACCTGGATGCATTTATGGGAATGGGGCAAAGAGCCTTGGGGCCTTCCTTTACAGTTGCAGCAAAAGGATGTAGAGCTTCCTCAGTACTTTCTGATTCTGCAAGGATGGTGAAGCAGTTGGATAGGGCCAGCTGAAATTATTGCTTGAAGACAGAATCAGCAAGTCAAAACTATTCACTGCAGCATGAAAGTTTTGCCTTGCAGGTGGGTCTTTTTCATCAGAGCACACAGTCACATGTACAAGATGGGGATCAGATTCACGGTCCATGCCCAGCAATACATCAGTATCTGTAAGGGAGGTTCTAAATTGGTTGGGCAGCATGAAGTAATACATCTTTTCTATTCAGGGCACACTATGTAATTTGGTGATGGAATATGTGTTTCCAATGATTAGCCCATGTTCTGCTGCAAATGATAACGGGCACAAGCCATTAACATTTAGTTCTCCACGTCCAACATTTCCAAGTACATCCTCCCATCCTTGTCAGTTTGCCCCATGAGCATTCAGGTCTCCTGCAACGATGATTATATCACACTGTGGTAAGGAGTCCAGTATGGCTTAGAGAAGACAATTAATCCAACCTTGCTTACTTACTGTAATGGTTGCCTATTCTAAAACACTATCAGACTCATGAGCAGGAATTCAGAGATATCTGATTTATTAAAGAATAGCGTGCAGGATCACAAAGAAAGCTGAGAATGATAAAAGCACGCCAAATGCAAACTAAAACCCCTCGGTACAAATGAGATCCCTCCCCCCGTAGAATCTTCCCAAGTTCACAATCCCAGGTGCTCCTAACAGTTTCTGATGGTCTGCGGGAAAAGTCCTTGAACAGAGAAAATAACCCAAACACATTCCATTGTAATGAATACAGATACGGAGCTTGGTACAAGGTTTCACAGCAGCTCCCTCCCAAACAGAAACGCGCATCAGCGCCATGGCATGTGAAACGTTACAATGTATACTGTACATTGAAACAGTGAACATGACACTTACTTACTTACTTACTTACTTATTTTATTTATTTTCTATCCCACCTTTATTATTTTTATAAATAACTCAAGGTGGCAAACATACCTAATACTCCTTCCTCTTCCTATTTTCCCCACAACTGTCATGAGTAAGGATGGCAAGCAGGGGGCTCCCATCCAGACTGTTAAGCGCATGCGTAGCACTGAGGAATTGGGCAGCCATTCAAAGAGACACAGATCGGGACCGCCTTAACCTTTGGGGGTTATATGTCTGGGTTTTTCCCACGCTTCTTCAGTTTGTTAGGATTCCTGTTATGTACTAGCAATAAACATTAGAGACCAGTTCCTTGTCTCAGCGTGTTTCCTGGCTGTTAGGACATCAATCCTAACAAACTCATACTCCCATCGAAAGAGGGAGGAACAAGAAATTAAGGAGAGACATTTGGAAATGTCTTCAGAAAACCAAGAAATGCAGCTCGCCATCCAACAATTGGCAGCAGCCCTGCAACAACACCAACAAGTAGATCTCCAGATCAACACATTACAAGCTGCCATGCTACAGCAGTTACAACAACCAGCTCCAATTAACCCACAACCGGCGCCAGCAGCAGCAGCAGCAGCAGCAGCTCCGCCAGTAGTCTTGAGATCCCAGGGCAGTCTACCAGAGAAGTTTGGAGGAGAAGCAGGACAGTTGAGAACTTTTCTCACACAGTGCACTATGTTTTTCGACAGCAGACCGGCAGAGTTTCCCACAGACAGAACCAGAGTCACCTTCATCCTAAGCCTGCTAAAGGGACCAGCAGCCAAATGGGCTATTCCCATGGTGGAGAACAACGACCCGATTCTCAACAACTACCAGAACTTTTTGGCAGGGTTCCGAGCACACTTTGACGACCCGATCAGAGAGGCCACGGCCAGCCAGGAGATTCGGAAGCTCAAGCAAGGTAACAAGAGGGTGGGAATCTACATTGCTGATTTCAAGTTGTTAGCAGGAGATCTGGACTGGAATGAGAGTGCATTAAAAGACCAATTCAAACAGGGGCTGGATGAAGAAATTAAGAATGAATTAGTGCACCAGGGAACACCAGCTACCCTAGAAGCCTTATATCAGTTATCGGTGGTCATAGATGCCAGACTAGAAGAGCTCAGGCAGATGCAGCCGGGGAGAAACAGGACCCTCAGAGCGTTTCCAGGATTTCCAGCTCTCTCCACAGCATCCACTCACTCAGCACAAGAGGAGCCAATGCAGATTGGGGCAAGCAGGAGACTAATTTCCGAGGCTGAGAGGCAGAGAAGGAGAGAGAGAGCCCCTTGTTTCTACTGTGGAGCCCAGGGGCACATGGTGAGAGCTTGTCCAGCGAGAGGCCAAGCAACTTCAGTAAGACCCCCAAGGCAAGCAGCTGAAACAGGAACCATCTCCGCCTCTGCTTCCAACCAGGGAAACTCCATCAGTCTCCCTCCACAGAGCTCAGCAGGGAGACCATCAATCAATTAAGGAGGGCTCATTCCGAGGATTCCAGGCAAGCTTTTTACTACTTACCCGTAATCATGCACGTCAGCCCAGAGCACCAGGTCAAGCTAGAGGCCATCGTGGATTCCGGAGCTTCAACCAATTTTATTGATGTGCAGACCGTACAAGACTTCAACATCCTGACCAGAGAATTGTCATGCCCCATAGAAGTGGAGACCATTGACAGCCAGCCCCTCAAGGCAGGGCCGATTAGAAGACTCACAGAACCGGTGCAACTGACAACGGGAGACCACACTGAGTGGATCCAACTTTATGTTACTGCATCACTTAATGTGCCTATAGTCCTGGGCACACCTTGGCTGAAGATCCACAACCCATTGTTGAACTGGACTACGGGAGCAGTCTCCTTCCCAGCTAAGGAATGCCAGCACCACAAGATTCAAGCCGCTCCACGCTCTTCAGCAACCAATGCAGTCACGGAAGCAGGGGGGGTCCAGTTGCCAGCCAAGTATGCAGATTTTGCAGACGTTTTCAGCGAACAAGAGGCCACAGCACTACCCCCCGACAGGGACTGTGATTGCACCATTGAGTTGATACCAGGAGCCAGGGTTCCAGCAAGGAAACAATATCCCATGTCCCCAAAGGAACTAGCCACCTTAAAGGATTACTTGGACTCCAATCTCCAAAAGGGATTCATCCGACCATCTACTTCCCCAGCGTCTGCTCCTACCTTCTTCGTACCAAAGAAGCCTGACCCGTTGGCACCTGCAACCCAGGAGACACCCATGAGAGTGGTCCATGACTTCAGTTTTTTAAATAAACAAACAAAAAGAGAATCCTATCCTCTGCCCTTAATCTCGGATCTGCTAGATCACTTACAGAAGGCATGCATTTTTACCAGGTTGGATCTCAGGAGTGCGTACAATCTGATCCGGGTGAAAGAGGAGCACGAATATCTGACTGCCTTCGACACCAGGTTTGGTAAATTTGAGTACCTTGTTATGCCCTTTGGCTTGTCTAATGCAGGAGCCATATTCTCCAGATTTATGAATCAAGTTTTCTCTGATTTACTAGATAAGTATCTGGTCATTTATCTAGATGACATAATAATTTTCTCTGAGGATGCTACAACTCACGTAACCCATGTACGTAATGTCTTGCAAAGACTGAGAGAGAACAGGCTGTTCACCAAGCTAGAGAAGTGTGCCTTTGATTTAACTGAATTACATTTCCTGGGCTATAAAGTCTCAACAGAAGGCATATCCATGGATCCTTCTAAGGTCCAGGCAATTCTCTTTTGGCCACCTCCCCGAAATGTTAAAGATGTACAAAGGCTGTTAGGATTCTGTAATTTCTATAGGCGTTTCATAAAGAACTATAGTGATATAGCTAGACCCCTCACACAGCTTTTGAAGAAAGGAGCAAAATTCATTTGGGGGGAGAGAGAGCAAGCAGCCTTCCAAGAATTTAAGCAGCTCTTTGCATCCCAGCCGCTGTTAAGACACCCTGATCCCACGAAGCAATTCATAATGCACTCAGATGCTTCAGATATTGCCACTGGGGCAGTGTTATTGCAATATACAAACAAAACCGAGAATACATTGCTTCCTTGTGCCTTTTTTCACACCTGCTCTCACCAGCAGAGAGAAACTATGATGTTTTTAACAAGGAGTTGCTGGCAATTAAAGCAGCATTCCAAGAGTGGAGGCACTGGCTGGAAGGGGCTGCCCTTCCTGTGAAAGTTTGCACTGATCACAAGAATTTACAGCTTCTACAAAACACCAGATCCCTCACCCCACGCCAGATCAGATGGAGCCAGTTTTTCTCCCATTTCAATTTTGTTATTTCTTATGTGCCCAGGGCGCAAAACTGCTTGGCAGACGCCCTGTCTCGATCCTTTCAGGCAACCCCTGCCACTCACCAGGAGGTACAGGCTATTATATTACAACCTCACAACTTTGATCAGTCTATGAGGGGGAACCAGACAGAAATTTTAGCAGCAGGCAGACAAGCAGAGGACCTATTTACAAGAGTCAGAGCTCAGCAGCAACAGGACCCATATGCCAGGGCCAGGATGGATGACCTCAAGAGGGCCCCGCAAGACACTGCCTCACCATTCAAGGTGGAGGCAGGAATCCTCTGGCATAGTGGGCGATTATATATTCCCCCTTCATTGAGGGAAGAAGTACTGAGACTTTGCCATGACCACCAAACGGCAGGCCACGGAGGCGTTTTCAAAACTCTCCATAGAGCTCTGAGAGACTACTGGTGGCCTAAGATGGTTGCAGACATAAAGGGTTACGTTGCTTCCTGTCACACCTGCAGACGAGCCAAGCCTCTCCCAGGGAAGCCCACAGGACTCTTGCAACCCCTACCCACCCCCAGTCAGCCTTGGGATACAATCTCCATGGATTTCATCACTGATTTACCCCTGGTCCAGGGGCTGACTTCCATACTGGTGGTGGTGGACCTTTTCACAAAGATGGCGCATTTTATTCCTTGCAAGGGCCTCCCATCTGCACCAGCCACAGCACAGTTGTTCATGGACCACGTTTTTAGGTATAGAGGCATGGTGAATCACTTGGTGAGTGACAGAGGCCCTCAGTTCACTTCCAGGTTCTGGAGGGCCCTTTTCCAGTCATTAGGGGTCCAGATCCACCTGTCATCAGCGCATCATCCTGCCAGTAATGGGCAAGCCGAGAAAATTAACCAGTGGTTACAGCAGTATCTCAGGTGTTGCACCGCTTATCAGCAAGACAATTGGCCAACCCTGCTACCCATGGCAGAATTTACATATAATAATTCTGTACAGTCCTCTACCAAGATGTCCCCTTTCCAGGCACTCTACGGGGTTAACCCTCGGGTGTTGCCCACCTCCTCCCAGCAGGGAACTGTTCCAGCCGCGGCTGATTTTCTTAAAGAGCAACAAGCACAGGAGTTGTTAAAGGAGCAGCTGAACAGGGCAAAGAGTGCTTACAAGAGAGCTGCAGATGCTCACAGACAAGAGGGGCCAGCGATTGCGGTAGGAGACAAAGTGTGGCTCTCTACCAAGTTTTTGAACTCTACCAGACCTTCCAAGAAGTTGGACTCTAAGTTTGTGGGCCCCTTCACTGTGATGCAGCAGATAAATCCAGTGGCTTATCACTTAAAGCTGCCAGCATCCATGAAAATCCATCCAGTCTTTCACAGAGCCTTGCTAGCCAAAGACCCTCCCCCAAGTGCCTTGCGATCACAACTACCCCCCCCCCGCCTCCAATAATTGTGGAGTGGGAGGAGGAATACGAAGTTGAGGAAATTCTGGACTCTAGGAGGAGGGGAAGGGGCATCCAATATTTCATACACTGGAAAAGGTACCCTGAGGAAGAGCGCACATGGGAGAATGCCAGAGATGTACATGCTCCAGCACTGATTCATCGTTTACATCAGCTTTTCCCTCACAAACCCAAGCCTTGCACTCTACCCGAGATTCCTCTTTCGACTGAGCAGGCTGAAGAATCCCAAGCAGAAGAGTTCGTGAGTGTGCACCTCCCCCCCCCGCCTGAAGCCTTGCTCCAGTTACAGAGGAGGTGGGGGAACTACAGCCCTCCACCTCGGATTTACATTTCCCAGGGGGGAGGGGGGATGACTTTTCTAATTATCTAGATGTTTTCCAGCGGCAGCCACCTGGCCCAGAAGCGTTATCAGACCTGGAGAGCAGCACTGATTCGTCCTTGGAGTTTTCCTTTGAAGACTTTCCATCGTTGCCCAGTTCCCATGGGACCTTAGAAGCAGACGGCGGATCTTATCAAGACTCTGGAAGGGAGGGGGCTGAAATGGAATGTGAATCTGGAGGGGAGGGTGATGTCATGAGTAAGGATGGCAAGCAGGGGGCTCCCATCCAGACTGTCAAGCGCATGCGTAGCACTGAGGAATTGGTCAGCCATTCAAAGAGACACAGATCGGGGCCGCCTTAACCTTTGGGGTTTATATGTCTGGGTTTTTCCCACGCTTCTTCAGTTTGTTAGGATTCCTGTTATGTACTAGCAATAAACATTAGAGACCAGTTCCTTGTCTCAGTGTGTTTCCTGGCTGTTAGGACATCAACAACAATCCTGTGAGGTGAGTTGGGCTGAGAGAGAGAGACTGGCCCAAAGTCACCCAGTCATCTTTCATGCCTAAGGCGGGACTAGAACTCATAGACTCCTGGTTTCTAGCCCATTGCCTTAACCACTAGACCAAACTGGCTCCATTTATTGGATTTCTTAAGGCTGCCCAACTCCAAGAGGACTCTGGGCAGCATACAATTAGTCGTATTCATGGATTAAAAACACACTAAAAACCACATAATTGCCTGGACCAAAACCACACTCCCCAACTGCAAAAACGCAACAGGGGCTCCACAACCACCCTGACCCCAGGTCTGGGAACAGAACCTGATCTCAAGAGATTTCTAGAAACCAAGGAGAATGGGAGCCATTTGTGCATAAACAGTGACCATATGCATTTGAATGATACCTAGCACAGCAAGTTGACTCAAAATAGTTTTAAAAGCCACAATTAGTTGACTGCGAAATCAATGCCTTTTGTGTGTTGATCACATTGTCTAACATCATTGATTCTTCTCTGCTTGGAACACAGATTTTCCTGAACCAGGCAGTCACAATTCAAACAATTATTGATATTCCATAATGTAGTATTTCATACATAGTGTTCTCTTTCTAGCCAACTTGGAAGCCAGTCAAACATTTCAAGTAACCAGTGTCAGCTGTTTCTTTGGGTCAGTGTTTCTCAATCTTGGCAACTTTAAGATGTGTGGACTTCAACTCCCAGAATTCCCCAGCCAGCTATGGGGAATTCTGGGAGTTGAAGTCTGGATTGAGGATTTTCTGTTATTGGTCTTGACTAGTAGTGAACTTTTCATGGTACCCTAGTCTCAGTAATCCTCTGTAACCCCAGAAATGGTAATATTATTCAGCAAATATTTCTTTCCCATTTCCTGTAGATTCATGCCTCAATTTAATTCAATTTATAAATAATTTTATAATTCTGCAGCTGAGGATCAATCTCTTGGCAGAGTGCTGGAAAGCGTTTGGCCCGAGAGATCAGAAAAATCACACACCAGGCATTTCTATAAAAATAAATTTATTTACAGAAAGCACAAAAACATATTTACAGGCTTGTGCATGCACACACGCTCTCAGAGAGGAGCTACTTACTCGGCCACAAGGCTAAAAAACTAAACAAAAGTCCTGCAAGCTGCCTTCCCCTCAGGCAATGCAACTATTAACACCTAAACTGAGGACAATTAAATTTGACCTCTTCACCCGGCCGATGCTTAAGGAAGTATTTAATTACCATGGTAGCCAAGAGCAGAAAAAAAATGCCAACACTCCCCCTTATGTTAACAAGTAAGACACAAACCAATTTTCTTTGTCACCTCTGTATGTCTTGGTAGAGCAAGAGGTTTGGTTAAAATATCAGCAATCATGTCTTTTGATTCACAATATTTTAACACTATTTCCCCTTTGGCTATCACGTCTTTGATATAGTGATATCTAATAACTACATGTTTTGTCCTATTCTTGCAGGCTTCAGATTTTGCCATAGCAATGCAAGCTTGATTATCCTCATAAACAGTTATAGGCTGGTTCACTTCCATGCCTATGTCTTTTAACAACTGTTTAAACCATATAACCTCATTACGGGTTTGTGCTAGAGAATAAAACTGCTTCTGCAGTGGAAAGAGCAACAAGTGTTTGCTTTCTAGAATGCCAGCCTAAGCTTGACCCAGCAAATTGAATTAAAATCAATTTGGATTTCCTGTCGCTGACATCTGCTCCCCAGTCAGAATCAGCAAAAGCCTGCAATTTCTCTGTTCCACAGGCATTTAGCTTCATGCAATAATTCTTTGTTCCTTGCAAATACCTTATTAACCTCTTCAATGCTGCTTTTCCAGTAGATATAGGCTTCTCTACCTGTCTACTTAAAATGGCCACAGAATTTGAGATATCTGGGCGAGAGTCATCTGCAATGTACAGTAAACTTCCAATTGTAGATCTATATTTCTCTGCCTCAGTGAATTGAGTTTCTCCTATATCCTTCTGAAAATCTGTTATCATCAGAGTAGAGACTGGTTTACAGTCTTGCATATTAAAATCCTCTAGGAGCTTTTGAATTTTACTACGTTGGTTTAACAGAAAGCTACCATCCTTCTCCCTGAGTATTTCCAAGCCTAGGTAATTTGTTACTGTTCCAAGGCTTTTTAATGTGAAATGGCTTTTCATGCAGGCTTCAAAATCAAGCCTTTGTTTTTCTGTTGATGTGAACAGCAGCAAATCATCAACATAAATGCACAGATACATACAGCCTTGTTTGTCTTTCTCCATATATACACAAGGATCTGCTTTTCCTTTTTCAAAACCAAAATTCTGCAGTTTTTCATCTACTTTTTGGTTCCAGGATCTAGCAGCTTGTTTTAACCCATAGATTGACTTCTGCAGTTCACAGACTAGATTCTCCCCTTTTTCATAGCCAGGGGGTTGCTGCATGTATAATTTGTGGTCTAACTCACCATAGAGAAATGCAGTTTGAATGTCATAGTGGTGAACTGACATTCCTTTGAGTGCAGCAATTTTTAACAGTAATCTAACTGATTCACCTTTAGTAACTGGTGCAAAAGCCCTGCCAAAGTCTAAATCTTTCCTTTGAGTGAACCCTTTTGCAACTAACCTTGCTTTATATTTTTGGATTTTGCCATCAGCATCCCTTTTCAGTTTGAAAACCCACCTACAACCTAAACAGCGTTCATTGGGAGGTAGATTTACCAGTTTCCATGTTTTATTTTCTTTCAAGGATGCTAACTCTTGTTGCATGGCAGAATGCCAATTTTGTGCAATCTCAGGTGGTAAATCATTCACTTGTTCTAAGGACTCAGGTTCTGTGAATATGTGAAAAGCCTTTACTGTTTCAGCCTGAAAATGTGATGGAAGAACACCTTTATTACTCCTCTGAGATCTGTGAGGTAATACAGGGCTTAAATTTTGACTCCTATCACTTTTCTGAGAAGCATCTGTCTCATCAGACAGACCTTCAGTTTGCTTTTCTGGTTTAATGTCCTCATCAGGCAAAAGATCACTATCAGCAAGTCCTTGCTGTTCTGTTGTAGATAGATCAACTGGAGAGCTAGAATTTAATCTCCCCCAGTTTTGTTCAGCAAAAGAAGCTCTTTTGCTAATTATTGATTTCTTTCCCACTATGAACCTGTAGCTCCTTTGGCTTTGTTCATAGCCAACAAAGATGGCTTTTTTTGTTGTGGGGCCTCCTTTCCTTCTCTGTTGTTTTGGAATATGAACCCATGCAGTGCTACCAAACACTCTAAGATGGTTTACCTTTGGTTTCACACCATAAAACAAATGGAATGGAGTGTCCTGAATCACAGAGTTATACAATCTGTTTTGTACATAACAGGCAGTAGATATTGCCTCTCCCCAATACTTAAAAGATAAATGTGAATCTTTTAGCATGCATTCCATCACATTTTGCAAGGTTCTGCCCTTTCTTTCAGCAACACCATTTTGCTGAGGGGTGTAAGGGTTAGAAAGAATTTGTTCTATCCCCTTTTCCACTAGGAACCTTTTGAATTTGTGAGAAAGGTACTCTCCTCCTCTATCACATTGGAGTGCAGATACAGGCCTAGGGAATTTTCCATTTGCCCATGTCACAAAACTTTTAAATTTCTCAAATGCCTCATCTTTATGTTTTAAGATGTAGATAAATGTGTATCTTGAGAAATCATCAGTGATGGTCATTGCATACCTTGCTTGTCCAAGACTTGGAGCAAAAGGACCAATAATGTCAGAGTGTACAATTTCCAAAGGTCTAGTTGTAACTCTGTCACTGTGCTTACTCACAGGAGCTTTTAGTGTTTTGCATTCTTTGCAAACTACACAGTCTAAGTACTTATCACAGGGTTTTATCTTTAGGTCAGCACACAGCCGTGGCATTTGTGCTATATACTTGAAATTAGCATGATCAAATCTCCTATGCATCAGGTGTACACATTGGTCATGATATGGAGTGTTGCCAACTGCAGCCTTGCAGCTTGGCTTCCTTGCATTTTGCACAATGTACAAGGAGTCTTTTAACATACCAGTAGCACACAATTTCCCATTTTTACGTATCTCACAACCATTTTTCTTAAATGTTATGACATACCCTGCTGCAGCTAATTGTGCCACAGATAAAAGGTTTGACTGTAAATTTGGCACACACAACACACCTTTCACAGTTTCTCCCAAGCAGGATAAATACAAGTCACCTTGTCCCATAATTTTGGTCACAGACCCATCAGCCAAAGATACACTTTGTCTTTCAGTTTTAGACAGTGACACAAAAGAGCTTTTACGATTACATAAATGACAATTGGCCCCAGAATCTAACACCCATACATCAGAATTACCCTTCTCAGCAACCTGTGCAATTTGGGTTGTCTGAAGAGCCTTCTTCTGCGTTGCCCTTGTGTTCTTCTTCTCTGTCTTTCTACTCTTGGGTCTCAAGGCACAGCCTTTCTGCAAATGTCCAGCTGAACCACAACTGTAGCATCGCTGGCTGGCTAACACTGTAGCCTCAGCTTCTTTTCCCTTCTTTTCCCTTGATTTCTCGTACTGCAGCTTTCCAGAAGAGATTGGGGGGGGGGGAATCTTTCCTCTCTCTTCTCCCATTCAGTGAGTAAGCACTGTGTAACATACGATGGGGTGAGGCCTGCTTCAGGCATAGCCTCCAGGGTACAAATCAGCGTGTCCCACATTTCATTCAATGAGGACAGCAGTATATACGATTTTGTGAGAGGTGTAAATTCCATTCTTCTCTCCTGCAACTCAACAAACAGCTGCTGAATATAATGCAGGTGCTCAGGAAGGCTATCTCCCTCTTCTAGGTAGGCTTTATACAGCTTTTTTGTCAGGGTAACTTTACTCCCTGCTGTTGCCTTTACATACAAGTCTCTCAAAGCATCCCAAAGTTGCTTTGCAGACTGCATGCCTCGCACATGGACTAGCTGATTGTCCTCAAGGATAATGGTGGCTCTAGCCCACTTATCCTGTCTAAGCCATTCAGCACTGGGATTTTGGGGGGTTTGCTCACCAATTGACAGCCAAAGATTCTCTCTGCAAAGATGCATCTCCATCTTCAGGGCCTGACTTGAGTAATTGGTCTCTGATAGATGCTCCAGTGGCATCGCTGAGGGCTGGGAGGCAGCCATGGCTTCTTCCTTCTTTTGCAAGTCACCTCAGCTGGCTTCTTTGTCCTGCAGACCAGCAGTGGCTGGAAAATCTCGAGGCGGCTCCAAAGAAAAATCTTCACAGGTCTTTGCTACCTGCCTTTAAATTGTGCATGAGGTGTGGAGCTGATCTCTCTGCTCTCTCTGGGGGTTCACTGGGTTTCTTACTGGGTTTACTGGGCCCATAACCTCTTGGCAGTGCTGGAAAGCATTTGGCCCGAGAGATCAGAAAAATCACACACCAGGCATTTCTATAAAAATAAATTTATTTACAGAAAGCACAAAAACATATTTACAGGCTTGTGCATGCACACACGCTCTCAGAGAGGAGCTACTTACTTGGCCACAAGGCTAAAAAACTAAACAAAAGTCCTGCAAGCTGCCTTCCCCTCAGGCAATGCAACTATTAACACCTAAACTGAGGACAATTAAATTTGACCTCTTCACCCGGCCGATGCTTAAGGAAGTACTTAATTACCATGGTAGCCAAGAGCAGAAAAAAAAATGCCAACACAATCCTCCCTATTGATCTAGGCTTGGGAGCAACATACAGAGACTGCATTATCCTCCATATGGCTTGGTTATAAAAAGATTGGTAAAGCTGACACTAAAATCAAAACCAAAGGTCAACATTTAGATTTGTAGACAAAACTACTTTGCTAGCTGAAAGTAAATAAGATTTAAAAGAGATCAGTATGAAAGTAAAAATACAAAGTGAAAAATCTGGGCCAAAGTTATTAAGATGACAAAGATAATGTAAACCTCTATGTTTAACAAACATAGTTAATGTGGTAGATAATTTTGTTTTCTTGAGCACAAAAATAAAGTGAGGTGGAGCAGAAAAGAGGAGATTAATCCTAGAGAAGGTAACAATGACAAACTTAAACTAGAATATGTAAAGTAATGGTCTTGACAGTGTTAAATGTATGGCTGGCCAGTATGAAAATGATCCAAAGAAGATAAACCTTCACATTATGGTTTTGGAGCTGGCTAAGAATACCAGCGCACTGCAAAAACAACCAGTCGAGGACCAAATAAAGGCTGGTTGTTCTCTTGAGGCAACGATTAGCAACTACAAGTTGATGTAAGTAGATGACGGACAAAAAAAAATAACTACATTTTTTAAAGTTGAGGGAAATAGTAAAAGGGAAGAACAGTGGAAAAAATGAATGGATTGGATCAAAAAAATACTGGGATGCCTTTGGAAGAGCTGTATACTAAAAACACCTCAAGATGGCAAGCATTTGTCCATAAAATCACTATGACACAAGCCCTATTAATTGTCACCTGATCATTCCACATACGAACACAATTTAAAAGAAGTCATAGGTTCTCCATAGCCAGGTTACAGCAAATTCTCTCTCTATCCCGATGGTTTTTCCAGTGCTAGCATATAATATACATCACAAAACAGCGCCCTTATAATACATTTGTGTTTCTTTGGAACTGATGAAGTGGGATAAAATTTTGTTGCAAAATAAAATAAATATAAAAGTATATATATTTACCAACAAAAGGAGGAAATACCTGAGCTATAGCATGGCCAGATGCTTTTGGTTTCCCACACTAGTAAAGGTAAAGGTGTCCCTTGACATTAAGTCCAGCCATGTCCGACTCTAGGGGGCGGTGCTTATCTCCGTTTCAAAGCCGAAGAGCCGGCGTTTGTCCGTAGACCCTTCCGTGGTCATGTGGCCGGCATGACTAAACGGAACGCCGTTACCTGCCCACCGAAGCAGTACCTATTAATCTACTCACATTTGCATGTCACTACCTGTCTGTTTTTTATCCTCCCTGTGAGTTGTAACATACTTTTATTTTAACACAGACATACAGCTTTTTGAGAAATCAGAATCCATACAGTTACCGTTACAGTTACAGAGACACAGGCAAGTTTTCTTATCTTTCCTGGAAGAGGTAAAGGCAGTGATGGCTCACATATGTTTGAATGCAGAACGTCTGTCTTCAGCCCTTGGCACTGTTGGTTTACATGTGTCAAGCAGCAAACTGGGGAAGACCAACAACACACACCTGGTCCTGACACCCAAAAGATCTGCTGCCAGTTGGACCAGTGACAGTTTTATATAATCGTGAATTATAAGCTGCCAGTCATCCCAAAATGCATAATCATCAGGATAAAAAAAGGTGATCTCGTTTTTACTTAGTTAATATTGGACATATTCATTCATTCCTCAGATAATTTACAGAAAAATTGCCTTGTAACTATAGCAACTATTACTGACTGCAGATACAAACCACTTGTAGCAAATGTCACTACATCAGTGGTATAATATTCATTTATTCATATATTATTTCTTAATCAAATATTTAAAAAGTTAATGAAGCAAATGATGTGACTTAACCTTTAATACATCCTGCATGTGGAAATGTGCAGTTCTGATTAGGGCAGTAAAGTAAATCTGAACCTCTCCTAGAAATATATAAACAGTGACTAAATTGCACATTGATGATTGCTTCGTGATGGGACCTGTGCCAATTGTGGATAATGTAAAATGGATAGAATGTGTGCGGTGATGAACCCTGTTCAGTCACTTAGGGTGCAGCCCAAGACATATCTATTCAGCAAGTCCCAATCAATTTAATGTGATTTTCTTCCAAGGAAGCGTGTGTGGCAAAGATTTTTCATCCCACGAGGTAGGTTGGCTGGCGGCCAATATCATGGGCCACATTGCAGGGGGAGGCAGCACCACTGCTCAGACTAGACAAAGGCAAGGCTCAATATGCCCTCCACATGTACACACACATACACAGAGGGCCATTAAGAAGATAGGTGCAACCCTCTGCTTTAGACCAAAAATCCATCTAGTTCAGTCTTTGGTCATACAAGGGCCACCAGATAGTTCCAGGAAGCTCAAAACAAGAACAAATTAATAGCTTTCCAGTGTTGTTCCCCTGCTGCTGGTGCATCCACATATTCAGGACACATCAGAGCTACCACATCTGGACTGTAAAAATCTAGATGACTACTAGATGACAGTCAAGGGTTACCGAAAAGTAGCCTTCTGCTGCCCTCTAATGGTTGTCTAGGTTTTCTGCTGTCAGATATAGTGCATTCAGGCACATTCATTTGTCCTACAAACACACATTGGAAATGTAGCTGTCTAATGATCAGTCAGTAAATCTTTGAGAATTTAGTGCAAAATAATAAAATAGATTTTTAACCCAATTTGCTAATTATGTGTACTTTTAATCCCTATCTCTTTGTCAGCTTTGGCTCTGACATTCTTTTATTAAAACACACACACACATTTTTCTTTGTTTGATCTTCACTGATGTGTGGAGATGTTATATGCAAAGTACTAGAAGAAAGTACATTACTTGTAATAGCAGTCACCTTTCTATCATTCAAATGTTGTTATTCACTACTGCAGTTTCATACAATGTTTCTTCTTAAAGGAAGTAGAAGGAAGGGTTCACTATGGAGGATGGAAAGCGAGGTGTCTGTCAGTGAATCTTATTGTTTTGTTCTGCCTTTTCTAGGATGTTGCAAAAAGTTTCTCCTTGAGGAATGAAAATGGTGTCATGGCAGTACGTCCAATTTGAAAGTTATGATTGCATATAGAAATACAGATTAAAGATCCTGGATGGAACGCCTCCTGCTCAGCAGATTTACTTAGCTCAGATGGCATCAGCTTTTTTTCTAGGTCTCTTCTGTTGCAATAGTGGAGCTTGTAGGGACCCCCTTCTTGTCTCTCTGGGCCTCCCAGCTTCTGGGCTCAGGTGAGTCATTTTATTCCAAGGCAGTTGCTGGACAAGTATCCAAGCAGCCTGCTACTTTGTCCATCAGCTGGTTCCTTGTCAAAAGGACAGGGAAAATAAGCAGGACTTTCCTTAATTCCATCCTTTTCCTTCTGCTTGAACTCCTTTGCACATCTGTGAACAGTCCACTGGCTCCATCCTGGCAGTGTTTTAAAGGGAAATTCCTGTAGACTGTCTCCATTGTTTGGGACATCTCTCCTCTTCTCCTGTGCTCTAGCCACTACATAGAACTATGCTTAGCTAGATTGGCCATTGGGAACTGGGTGCTTCTCCTAATGCGGTATCATTACACCTTCAAAAGCTTTTGTGTGCAACATCCTGATAGTGAGAAGATCCCTTGAATGCTTCCTTGTTTTTACAAACCATCATCTCTCACATGGATCCCCATCATAGCAACAGAGGAGTGGGAGAGAGTCAGTAGCAATTCCTTTTTCTCTTGGCACGCATTTCATTTCTCCAGGACCTGCAACAGCTGGGCAGTGTGGAGAAATTACTCTCTCTTTTTGCTGTCTCCTATTAGTCTGTTGAAGGGAACTGGCTGACTGGTTGGTGGTGTTCTCAGGAGGTTCCCTGATTTTTGAGGCCAACAGCAGTAAAGGCAATTGCAGATTAATTTCTGCCTTAAGTGGCTGGGGAGTGAGAACCCTTCTGGTGCTGAAGTGCCTTTAGGTCCTAATAGGATAAATGCTAAGCTTTCCTCCTTGGGTTTTTTTCCCCCTCCTTCATATTCATGTCCCTAGAAGACATATCAAAAGGAAACATACACTTAACTGGTTGTCTTTCAGTAACTTTTCTTGGTGTTTCTATTGTGCTTGAGACACCACTCAGTAGACAAATAAATATTTACTTTTAAAACAAATATTCAAATAAATTTACTTTTTACTTTTACAATAAATGAGAGAATCTTCCACAGAAAGGTGTTTTGGGCCAGGCTGAATATCACTTCATTGTAAAAGGCTACTGTATGGCCTCCAAGAATCTTCCTCCTGCGGGTTAATGACATCAAAAAGATATCTCTTATTGCAAATATATTCCACATCACCACTTATCAGCTTGTTTGTCATGGGTCTTTATTTTACCTTGGCCATTTAGGGCAAGGTATCAGACTGATTTAATTTAGCACCAGCATGATTTAATTTTAATCAATACTGTTTCAATAATGCTAGGCACAGTTTTATTCTTGCAGTTAATGTTTTGTGGGCCTCTAATTAACTTTCACAAATGCTTGGTGTCCTCCAAAATTTTCCTGGAACATGGGACAGCTAGTCTCTGAAGGCTTACGTTTAGAACATGTATGCACATTAAGGAGTTGAAATCCAGTATATTTTTAAGCTCTCAGGCTGGAAAGAGTGTTATACATAATCAGCAGGGAATAACTCCATGTAAATTTAATGGGACTTACTGCTCCTGTAATACAGTTTGAACCGAAGGAATCTTATCAGCAAATGATAAAGGTACAGTATATTTTGTGACAAACATTAAAAGTCCCCCCCTCCCCCAATAAATAAACTAAATAAACAATCCCTGAAACAGAAATTCTGATCTTCCTGCCTATTTTTTTGCTTTATCATTTCCATTTCTGCTCCTGGGATCACCTTGAAATCTGAATGCAGCCCCCAACTTTAATAAAAGTTGAGTAGCCTGCCCCAAATGGTAACTTATGAATACCTTTGACTGGGCTTCCCAGGGTGTGGGGCACCTGTTTATGACATAATCCAAGAGCCTGGGAAGCTATTCAGATAAGCTAGTGCTAACATAAACAGTTTTGGGGTTTTCTCTTCTCCCCTCTTTCAAGCAAGAGTGAAAAACAAGCAGGTTAAACATAGCTCAGAATGAGCTCTAAGCTGCTTCATGTGAAGGAGAAATTCAGAATATGTCACTTAAGCTCCTTGAAATACATGGTCTTCTGCATTGCCACTACAGGAGGACAGAGTTTGCAGAACTTATTCCACCAATTGTTTTTTTTTTACAAAATAAAAATTGTTCATTTATATGCAAATATAAAGGCTGCACTCAGTCTGCCCCTTGGTTTGGAAACCTAGTTGGTAAGAGTTGAGATGCCACCTTTATGCAGGTGACATGCAATTCTCTCTTTCACTTCCATCTACTAATAATGGGTAGGCAATGAAAACTCCACTTACAATATGGAGAAACTGCTAACACAGATAAATAGCAGCACTGATGGCTGGGCAGACTGGTACAGCGGATGGAGGCACACTCATTGTGATTTTATCTAGTGAACATTAACATGGCCTCAGTTATAATCCAAGCCAGACTAGTAATGATCTGTAATGTAGCATCTTTAAAGACAATCAATAAACTTCTGCTGGTACAAAATTTGTTACCAGGATGCCTGTGGAGATAGCCAGTTTGACACTATTTTCCATCAGAAATGGGCAGGTTGGTCTCTTTTCTGGTATATATCAGTTTGCATATGTTCAGTCATAAATTCATTCGGCCTCATTTCCAAATAAGACTGTGAAGTGTTCCATTTTTTTAATCTATATACATTTGCATTTAAATTGAATGTACTGTATTTCTCTATAAAATAGACATTTTATACTCATATTCCTTTAAAATACACATTTTAAGCAAAGATCTATTTTATAAAATACATAGAAGTGTGGTCTTTGAAAAAATAATTGCGCTGCGACCCACAAAATAGTCCAAAAGTATGAATTAAAAATTAAAAGTGAGGATCAGATCAAATCCTCAGCACAAGTTACCCATTCATTTATGTGCTCTGTTTTTTGTTTTTGTTTTAAAGCTTTAAACCAGAGATCCTCCAGTTTCTGGATCACATCTGGAATTTTGAGAGAATGTTATGTGCAGTCTTACAGTAGGGTATGGCCAATCACACAATACCTATCTACCCATTTTATTTCCCAAGAATACCCTGTGAATTTATGTGGCCTACACAGCATTGCTATGCTTGAAGTTGGTGTTTTGCTTTACTAAATGTTGCTCTTCCATTAATTTTTTTACTTAAATTGTTAAATTAAAAGTTTAAAATATTTAAAAATTAAAATCAGATAAAGTATGGAGTTTTGTGGGAGCCCATAAATGTATCAGAAAGTACATGATCATCATGGCTTGATGATCAACCTCCAGTCCTTATTTCAGTGTCTCTCCTAAGGCTGATCAAGTTGGAAGGACCCAGAACCCAAGTGGAATTATCTCCTCTGAGATATCTCTTCTTGACTCTTTTCAGGTAAAAAGGCATTGTCACTGATATATAATATAGCAAGCATAGGTTTCAAAATGTTATTTACACTTTGCTCTTAAAATCTTAATGGCTACGCACCTTATTAGTGTTTGCCCTGAACAACATAGAATGTGTATTCCTGAACCTGTTCCTTTTTTATCATTCTGCATAGCTCCATCTTGGGATCTTTTCCTTAAGAAGATTATTAAAGTTGGTAGGTGAAAAAGTATAAGAGAGGTAAACAGAAGTGCAAAAGAGGTAAAATCTCTTTTGAGTTGAGCTCAGCTCCTGGAGATCTCTTGGGCATACCCATTTCTTGAAAGCAATATGGAAGAGTTTTCCAATGCCTTCCCACAGAATGTGGGTTTCCCCCCCCCCCCTCCAACTTCTGGTCTACCCTGTAGCCCTGATATTTCCTCTTGGTATCAGGAGGTCTGACCTTGCTTAGTTTTTGAAACCAGACAAGTTTTTTGTTTGTTTACACAAAAGGATTATAAAAATGAGGGAGCTGAAAAGAGCTATATATTTATAAGGGCCAAAAATCTTTGTATAATCCTCCAAGGAGCACAGTTTACATCAATCAGAAAGTCACTAGCTGAAGATCAGCAACGAGTACTTCACCACCCACAAGTTAATGCTTTTTCATTATGGTTTGGCGAATCAATCTTCCTGTAAAATCCTACTTCTTTCAAATATGCATCAAGTCACATTAGGCTGTATCACAGATGTCTAATGTAACCAACCTGAATCTTTTAATTCAGCAATTTTAAAATCAATTATCTCTTACAAAAAAAGCACAAAGAGAAGGGGCTATTACAAATAATAGAAAAGCTTTGCAAAAAGGAGAAGAAAATTGCCTTCCTGTATTATAGGGTCATAGAAGAAAATTAATGCCCCTGAAGAGGAAAATGCCTTTTATATAATTAAAATCAATTATACATTCATCAAAATATATTACTTACCTAATATATCTTTTTTAAAACTAACTTTAGTGCTGTTTGCTTGGATTTCACTGTGTATGCTTTATTTTGAATTACAATAAGTAGATGTATAGCTATACAGTGAGATGAATAAGAATAGGAGAAGTAGGGATAACAGCCTTCCAAAATTACACATATTTAGAACTATTGATTTCAGCAAGGAATAGTAAATATTCATTGTTAATCCTTCTGAAATTTATTGAATTTAAGTGCACCATTCTTGGTCTGATTGTACTTAGACAGTTAGACAGGTAGAGCTACAACCTACAAACATAGGTTATATGTGAAACAGGTTCAGTCCTTAGGGTCTCCAGTAGCAAATCAGCAGTTTCAGTTTTGTATCATAATCATTAATTCCTATGACCATCTATCTGTCTATCTATCTTAATTTCAAAATCTTCACTTGTTTTTATAGAATTCAGAACAACAACGTTTTCCCACAGGAAGGATTCTTGTAATTAATTTCAAAATTGTATTTCAAATCTATCTGGACCTTTAGTCCATTTGTAACTTTCCAAAATCAGTGTTCTAATCACCTTTTTGCTGTTTTTTTCCAAAATAGGAATTTTTAAAGTAAGTCCTTAAACTTGTATAAAACTTCTTTCGCTAAGGATCAAAGGAGACTCACCTAGTGTGACAAAACTTGCCATTCTGAAGATTCCTAATAGCCTAAAAGCAGTTAAAAAGCAATTTCCAAAAGTGATTAAGAAAGGATGTATTTGAACCCCATGTCCATAAAGGCGCTGACCACAGTTTGGGCAAAGATGGCGATCCCTCGTCTCCCAGAGCTCTAAACCCACCAGAGACTGCTGTCTTATGGTCTCCTTGTGAGGAGCTACTGTCTGGAGCACTTGTGGTTGATCCCAAGTCCCCTCCTTGTCCAGAGAGGAATTCTGAGGAGCCAGTCCATTCGCTGGCTAATTTTGCAACAGTCATCAGCTCTGCTCTCAGTGGATCTGTCTTCAGTTCACCATTGCTTTCCCAGAAGTCAACTATATCTCTATCTCTATCTCTATCTCTATCTCTATCTGCAGTATATCTCTGTCTGTCTGTCTGTCTATCTGTCTGTCATCTAAAACAAACCAGATAATTTAGTAAGGTGGTCCTGAGCACTTATTTTAATTTACCACATGGTTAATTCACAAAGGCAGACGAGATAGAAGCAGATAGAGTCTCTTTTTAATATCACTATCCTTTTCTTTTTGCCAGCATGGAGACTGTTTATGTGCACAGGACTTTTTAGTGCAGCCTCTACTTCTGGAGTTCAAAAATCCAGGCAACCAATAGATGGTGGCAAGGAGATAAAGAAAACTCTGTTCTTGTTACCATTTTGTGATCCTCCAGAGTTTTGTAGCCCAGATCTAGTAATGCTACCTATCAGACAAGGTGATGATCAAAAACATTGACAATGTTGTGTGTACACATTGGGCTTGGCCATAATTTCTTCAACTTTGTTCATCAAATAAGCCACAGTTGGTTTATTTAACATTTTAACACACTGTGCCATATCCTTGATTTACAAATTAAAATGGTGCACAGAACCAAACATGCCTTAGTGCAATGTATAAATCTAACTTTTCCTCTCTCATCTTTGTGTACATGTGACACCTATGAAGAAAAGCCATCATAGCTGAGCATCTCTGTAATATGCTGCATTTGTTTTTCTTTTCTTCTTTTCTTTTTTAAATTATATCATACTCTACATTAGTACCTAGCTAGCAACAGAATAAGAAAGAGAAGACAATATCAGCTGTGCTAGATTAATGTGGGATATGCTGTAATTACTGCAAATGTCTCCAGTTTGAGCAAGTAGAAAACCAAAACTTTATTAGAATTGATCAAGACAGGTTCCACTGTGTTTGGGATAGGGTTAGCTTTCAATGACATTGTACTATGCTCAATATTCCCTATTGTTGTGTCTTTTTCCTCTCCCCATTTATAGTATATACTGTAAAAACAAGATGCAGAAGAGAATTACATCACATTCTAAGTGAAAAAAATATTTCCAGGGTTAAAGATGTTTAAGAACCTGACTTTGACAACAGAATATATTACTTCAGTGCTGAAAAATTCCAAAATTATAATGAGATGGATTCATCTACATCCTCATTATGCTAATCCAGATTCCTTTAGGAGCAGCCAAGATAAAAAGCTGAAACTGACAGAACCTCTTTGTGGATAAGCAACAGGCCTGCACTCACATATCTGAAGTGCATGTTCATTCAGTACAAATGCTTTGTTCGTGATCTCTTGAGCTGTACTTCGTTAGACATGTAAAGCCCACTCTTGTATAATTTGACAAGGTTGGAAGGATGTAAGGAAAGTTGAGATGTTGAATTGTTACATACACACTCTTCCTGACCATATATATTCCTTCATTGTTACCTACGATAATATTGTTAAGTTATTTTGGTTAAATAAAATGTATAGAACATTTACACTACAGTTACCAGAAGGTGGACATGCCTAAAAGAAAATTCCTTCAATTCTGGAACTTTGTGTTAAATGACACCAAAAGTTACATGACTGTGACACTGAAATTTGAGGGCATTTCTAAACATTAATTATCCATTGTTTACAAAGGACAGATGGATAGAAGGCAATTGTCCCATTGTATGGAATGAGGCTTCCTTTTGAGTACCCACATATTGAATTGAACTATCATCAAATGTGTACTCAAAGAGAATTCCAGTACAGATACAGAGCCCCAAATAGTTTTCCCCATTTGCTTCATTGCTAAGGAAAATCTTAGTGTGTGATGACCGGTGCCCAAGTCAAACACTGGCCATTATTGACATTGATGGAGCAATATGGATCAATATGGACCAGACGCTTTGGCTGCCTCAAAGGCATCTGAGTTGCTTTCTTACTTGATGGACTTCATAACAGAATTAAAATGTATAATATATATTTATCAAAACTTCAATAATATTTTTAAAGTGGATATTTCTGGGATATTTCAAACACAATCTAGAGAACAGGAATTTCTGATACAGTCACATCAAAGGATTCATGTTCTTAAAGCTATTAAAATGGTATCTATAGATCTGAGATTAAAGTTGATTCATCAAAAAATTATATTTAGGGTAAATTGGACTTCACAAAGAATGTATTTGAAAGGATGGACACCAGATTTTCTATGCTGGAGGTGCAAAAAAAATTGAGGGCTCACTGACCCATATGACATGGTCATGTGATTATTTAGTATCTTTTTGTGATAGTGTATTCACGTTTATAAGCATCTTTAAATGTATATAAAAATCTTTGAAGATGTTAATATAATGTTGAATTATATACCAAAACTTTGGAATTTGATTGTTTATCAAGAATTACGATTGTATCAAGCATGGGGGGTGGCTAAAAGAATTATATTAAGAAATTGGAAAAGTGATATTATTCCAGATGTCAAGGAATGGTTGTCAGACAATCTTTTCTACTAATCGAAGGATGCAGCAATATGTGTTTGTATGGCAAAGATTTTGTGATATTTTACAACAATGTCTTGTAAAGTTCATATTATGTTACATCTACCCATCCCATCAGGTTCAGCAGTAGAGGCATGTTGTGGGTCCCGTCAGCTAGGGAGCTTTATAGGGCAGGACCTAGAAGGAAAGCCTTTTCTCTGGCAGCACTCCAACTCATCAAGTAGGCCCCCAGATTTTTGCTGTCCAGAACTGGTAGTCCCTGTGGAACATCCTTTCCCCCTGAGTGAGGCTGACCCTAACCCTGTTGGCCTTCTAGAAGGCCATCAAAACACAGTTTTGCCAACAAGCTGGGGATCCCATGATAGAGTGGAGCCTGCTAGATGCCGTATGATAGTTAACTGGATACACTCTTTGCTTTGCCACCATTCTGTCCTCGTTCTTGTTTCTTTCTTGTTTTTTATTTTAATTTAAACTGTGGTTTTTAATGGTCTTGATATATTTTGTTTTATTATGTATACCATCCAGAGTCACTGTGTGAGATGGGTGGCTATACAAATGTGATGGATGGATGGGTGGATGGATGGATGGATGGATGGATGGATGTTGCCTGGAGCTACCAGTTGGGCCAGACTGGGCTGCAATATCCAGTTTACCACTAGATGGTAGCACTCCAATTCATCAGATGATGATGATGATGTTGACGATGACGGTGGTGATGCTATCTGTTCAATCATGTCCAATTCTCGGCAATTCTATGGACCAGCTCTGTCCACTTTTTCCGATATTATATAGCTTCTTTTGGTTGTTTAATGCCCTGGCTGGTGTCAGCTATGATGGTGTCTAGCCACTGTGTTTTTTGGCAGCCTTATTTCATTTTACCGCTGACCATGCCGAGCATAACTGCCTTTTTCAGTGAATTTGATCACATGGCTGAAATAATAAGGACGAGTTTTGTGATTTTGCCCACCAGCAATATATCTGGCTTTATAAGCTCCTGTACTTGCTTATTTGTCACCTTTGCTGCCCAAGGAATGCACAGGAGCCTTCTCCAACACCAAATGAGTCGATTTTCCTCCTGTCTAGTTTTTTCATGGCCCAACTTTCACAACCATAGGTAGCTAAGGGAAACACAATAGTGCGGAGTAATCTGCATTTAGTTGCCAGGCAGACATCATTGCTTTTCCATACTTGATTCATGCTCATCATTGCTGCGCGACCTAGTGCAATTTGATGCTCCATTTCCAGACTGCATTCACTGCTGTGATGAATCAGCAAACCTAGGAAAGTGAATTCTTGCTCACACACACATCAACTCATCAAGTAAGCCCCCACATTTTTCCTGTCCAGAACAGGTAGCCCCTGTATTGCTCCATTTACATTTTGGAGACTCACAGAACTACAGATTATAATCAATGAGTCCACAACCCAAACAAGGATGTGGGAAGTCCTCTAAAGAGAAGGAACAAACTAAAGAATAGAGATTGAAAAGAATATGAACCACTGAAAAGTAGATTGGAGAGAGACACACACACACACCCGCCATCCATAATCTGTTCTGGGATTCCTCACTTATAACATACTTGATGCCAGTAATTTTACACAGCAGTGTATAATAGACATTGGGATTGTGATCTTCAAAAAAAACACCATTTCCTGTTAAAAGGAGATATCAAGGATAAAAAAATCTGAATCAACACCCAGACTGCATCTTCCCAAGAGGGACTTTTTTTCTCTGTTTTGAGACTCAATTAACAGGAACTTGTGTCACCTTGCCCTTCTCTGTTATGTAGCTTTTCACACCCAAGGAAATTAGTTCCCCATTCCCTTTACTATATCCTTCTTTTGAATCTCAAATTTATATATTTATATACTGACCTTTAACCAAGTGATGCAATAACCCAAATTAAAGTGTGCTTCAAACATTTATCTTCTCATGTATTTCTTGTGTTCTGAATAAGAGATAACAGGGAAAGAATGTGTGTTCTTGCATGCTGCAGTCTATCAAAATGCCCATGTCTCATCTGAACAATATTTGGGTTATCTTAATATGCATCAAAGAATGAACAGTTACTTTCTATCTCCCTCCAACAAAATTATCTAGATAGATAATTACATTTCAATTATCCCAAGCAATCGTGCATCAATTAACTCTTAAAAAGAGCAGTCACTCATGTTATCTCATTGCTGTAAACTCCTGAAAGTGCTAGAACAATAGTTAGTGATATCTCTTTGCTGACTATAAACCTAAAAATGCATTTAGCATCTTTATTATCTGACTATGATCCTGGTGCTATCAATCACTCTGAATCCCTGTCTACTGAACTCTGCTTAAAACTGCTTCATATCTGCCTGTTTTCTCAAGCTCCTCTCTTGAACATGTTCTCTTTCCAAACCGTTATAAGAGATCTCCAGTCTTAATTAATCTGTATTGATCTTTCACAAACAGCAGACTTAATTCTGACCTTCCTGGGATCAGAGATGGCTTTTAACACAGTGGTGGAGCCTTGACTCTCTTGCTGCCAAAAAAAAATCAGTGGTTCTGAAAATTGGTCTCCAGGGATGAGAGGACTGTTGTGCCCACAGTAGCCTCAGATGGCTCCTGCCTCTATATTTACCTATTTCCTGCAGACTGACCAATTGGCAAGTCTTGTGCCAACAGAAGCTAGAAAATACCACTTCTGAAGTAGAGCAAGAAGACAGGCAGAGGCTGCCTTTGCAGTGTGCCAGGGGTGGATTAAGCAGAATGTTGTGCATTTGTGTCCTAAACAAATAGTTAATTGAGCATCTTCATACAGGGACTAACAGGACATACATATGAGCTCTTTCATGTGCCTGAGTGTGCTAATGTCATTACTGAACATGGCAGAATACAGGCACAGCATTTTCCAATACCATGTTCTCAGCTTTCTCTTGGTGATCTTTATGATAGGAAGAGCAATGCACAGGTTGTTGATAGAACTCCAATCGATTGGCAGCTTCCTCAGCCAGTCTCAATCCCAGAATGCTGGTGCACCTATTTCCACAACACATACTTCCAACCTGCATTGTTGGTTATAGTATTTTACAATTGTAGAATATGGGAATGATCTTTTCTCTTATATAAGTTTTAATTGCATTTTTTTAAGTTCAGCATCTAAATGTTTGTCAAATTCATACTTTATAACTGATACAGCCAAACCAATTACACTGATATGGTTTTGCTATTCACTTCCAGCGTGAGCCATACTGCTGGTCTCATTTCATTTTTATGCTGTAGATTTCCAAGGTAGCTATCCCTGTTTCATTTTTATTATTCAATTCTGCATCTGTAGTATGCTCTCCTTTTAAAGTAATGGCTTGGTTCTCTATTTTTAATGTATCATTTTCTTTTACTGGAACGACAGGGTCTCTGAATCAGTCTGACTTTATTTCAGTTTTTGCAGGATTTTCCTTTAAATCTACACTGGGGTGGTAGGTGTGAACCTCTGCCACAACAACAGCACAGTTCATTTTGATCTACTACTTTCTATTTTTATGGAATTGAAAGCTTATCTGCATCTGCTTTAGCTCCTGCCTGTAGATATATGCAGCAGTTTTCATGGCCGACAGTAATTTGCAATACTTCCTTAGATGATAAAAGTACCTCTGTGAAGATTCTTTTTTAAATGTTTTCTTTCAGAATTCCACAAATTAGCTGATTTTTCAATGCATTGTTTACCAAGTTTGCAATGTTCAGATAGCATGTTAAGTCCAACTATTGCAATAGCATCTCTAACAGACCCTGGGAAAGCAAAGGAGGAAGAAGGACCATTGCAAAAGAGATATCTCAGTCCAGGGAAAGCATGAAAAAGGGATTCTGAGCAATTCTACCTTAATTACATTAGGTATAAGTTGAGCAGGGGAATTGTTTTGACAGACTTTCAAGATTCTATTACATTACTTTACTAGCAATAAAGATCTTTCCCAAAATCCAAGTGGTTCTTGTTTCCTGAGTGTGTCAAGACATGACATCAATCCTGAAAGCTTATATTGTATAACCATTTGTATTGTATGTATACATGCATATGTAGCACTAGATCTGATTAGTAAATAAAAAAAGAAATGTGATAATTTTTCCCTTTAATGCAAGAACATATAAGATCTCAGAAATGCAGTCACTGAAATCTCATGAGATTCTTGTGATTTTATGATATTTGGGGCAATTTTTAAAATGGGGTGGTCATTTGCAGAAATCACACAGTGCTGCTCAGAAACCTGAAAAGGTTGCTAAGCCTTAGTGCAAAAATAACATATGAGTGCAGAGTGCTTAACTCTCCATGTTCTTACTGCTTACTAACTTATGGCATTCCTGTCATCAAAATGTGCTCTGTCCTAGGATCAAGCTAGAGAGGTTGAGAAGAAAAAAATTCGTGGGGAATGGGCACCTGGACAGAAGGTAAGTTTGGCCAGGGAAGACACAGTTCTCCTACCTGCAACATTCTTTGACCCAAAGTCAAATTCCATGAATAATCAAAGCAGTGCTTCTCAGTCTTATGCTTTCCAGATAAGCATTTTCAGCTATATTGGCACTACAATTCTATGCTGGCTCCCTAGCTGCTATGACAAGTAATTTGAGCCAGAGTGTTTTAAAAGCTTCTTCCATCATAATCATAATGCTTTTATTTCTACATGAATTTTCTGTTTCAATCGAGTTACAAAAAAGTGAAAAGACAAGTCAAATATTGACTATATTTGACTATTGCAATATTATGCAAATATTGATGTGCATAAGAATCAGAACAAACATCAGCAAATACAGGCACTTTAAATAGCAGGATGCAGCGGACTAGCAAACGCTTTATAGTAGGAGAGCATGCTGTCTGCAGGAATCTCAACTTTTTCATAAAGTACTCAGAATTCCTAGTCTTACCCTGTGCCCAAGGCTTAGCTATCTTTGTTCCTCTTCCTCTACCCTTGGCAGGAATTCTTGATAGACTTTTAAAAAAGAAACAAGGACAATGCTCATGTGCAGTGACATAACCCAATTAAATGCCCTTTTTTCCCATTTCTCTTACTGCAAAATAACCCCTTTAATCTTTACTGGATATCTCCAGATCACAAAGAATGTTAAGCAGCTGATGAGACACAGCATCTGCTCTCTTACACAACAAAACAGAGGTGCTCTGCCAGCTGTGCTACTCCAAGCCCACTGCATTTTTGATAAGGGCTTCTCAAAAGAGGAGTAGCAAAGCAGCAAATTAGGGGGGGAGGTTTAATGGCCAGTCATCTGTCAGTAGCCCAAGACTGCAACATTTGAGACTATGTTTAGTGAGCATAACTTGATCTGCCCTTGGAGACAAAATATTAATTATGCCACTGAACTTCCCTTTGAGCATAGAGGCCATTTCACACCCCATGAACCTTTCATCTAAATCAAAGAACCAGCTACAAAACCTGGCAGTCGGGACATCTTGGGGATTTCTGACACCCCTTGGGGAAAATCCACAGCACTGGAAGCAATTCATAACACTGTGTGCACACATGCATGTGTGCATGAATAATAATTTTTCCCAGTTGTTTCAAACACCACTTTCAAAACAGCATCACACAGGAATAGATCACACAATCGTTTTCTGGAACTGTGTAATGCCTGGGATTAAGAACAGTTCCTCTACTGCCACTTAGATCAAATTCTTGCCAATTCTTACCCAAATGCACTTGCAGAAGAACACAGAGGTAGCCTTAAAGAAAGTAAAAACATCAGCTTATTGATCTCAATACATGTGTACCTTTCCCTCATATATGGTATTATTTCTCCTCCCCTTTTCTCTGTTTTATTCCTTCTCAGTAAGTTGAACCCTTCAATTCTTGTACTCCACTCATGAAGTTCATCCCACTAGGTGTCAAAAATGCCCACTTAATCATATTTTCCTTCCTGCATTAAGACTAGTAGTTTTTCCTGCTTATTCCCCATACTTTGTGCATTTGTATAAAGACACTGGAATTCTCAGGGCATGTAATTTCATCTGTTCTCTTCTTTAGGTACTCATGATTGGGTGCCTCCACATCATGTATAGCCCTCCTAATCCTGTTCAGGTGGATCCTAGTGAGATGTAGTGGGCATCTCACTCTTTTCTTGGCTCCCTGTTCCTCCCCTACAGGACTCACTTCAATGCTCTCTGAATTAAGTTTGCAAGGCATTTTTGAAACACTAATTCTTGTGAGGTGCAGCCCATACCTCTTGCCTGAAGTACCCCATCTCAGATACACATTATCAAAGAATCCAGACTGTTCCTGTTCACCCTATCTGTATAGCCATATGTTCAATTCCAGTATTCTCTCTTTCATGGGCCACATCCTTCATCCATAGAACAAAATAGATCATGAGACAGTTGGATTCTAGATATATTTGGTTTCTAATTCAGGGAGCAATACTTTGTGGAAGTCAAGCAGAGTGTTCTGAAATCTTCTGAAATCTTCAAGGCAAAGTCACTAAAACAGCATCTTAAGGACTCAGAACAAACTCCTGTCTGAGACGGGAGAACGATTCCTGGGTGGAGAAGGTTTGCACAGGAATGCTTCCTTTTGTGCTATGGCTGATGCTCCTCCATCATCAGAACTCTGTCACCAGAGAGGCACAAGGCATGTTACTGAAGTTCCAATAGAAAAGAAGAGTCTTTGGATCCACAGCATTTAAACCTTTCCCATTTTCTTGACACAATCTCAGAATCAGGGGATTATGCCGTTTGGGAGTTGACATATATTATTACTCTCCAATTCAGAGCAATGCAACAGACAAGTTCAAAGGGAAAACAAACAATTCTACTACTTGTTGCCTAAATACAGTGAGCCAAACTGGCCATTAGAAGGGACAGTTCAACTGCTGCTGATTTTTTGTCCTGGTTTTTGGGATTGCTCTGCCTATCCAACAGGCCTTTGCACTTCAGTGGGGATCTGCTAGTAGATGTCCAATCTAAAAATAGCCTGCTTGTTGAGACAATTTGGTAGATTGCCTTTTGGGGAAAAAGCATCAATGAAAAATACTCCCACATCTGAACAAGAGGTAAACCTCCTTGTCAGGTACGTGTCAAGTCTGATGTAGCTCTTTCTGACTTTGATTCATACATTCATAGTGGGAAGATAACAATTGGATCTCTTTTTATGGATTATCTTTCCATGAAATCCTCTATCAAACTCAGAGTCATTTTGTCATAGCCTTCTTTCTTCTGAATACTTGATCTCTGTAGGGCTTATAAATGAACCCAAACGTATTTTCATACTCTTTGAATTTATATAAATCAACTGTCTGTTTTCTTTATCTGGCTTTTGCTGTACAAAATGCCTGTAGACAATTATGTGAAAGGGGAGGAAATTCTAAATAGAGCAACAATGAGTCAAATTAACTGAAAGTAAAACAACTATTTTACATGCACATAAACAAAGCTACTGTGATTTGTCCTACTAACATCATTCCTAATGTATTTTAAAGCCAGACTTCATTTTCTCCACTTTGTCTGTATCATTTGCAAGTCTCAGACAACTTTATCTAGATGTTTTCTATATGCTTCTGTGTCAAGAGCTTGAAAAGAATATTTCTACCCAACTGTTTGCTCAGTCTTTATCAGCCAACAGCTGAAAGCACAGGACATCATCCAGTAGGTGCTCATTTTTTGCTTTAAAATTGGTTGGATATGAACATACAATGAGTATATTGCTCCAGAGTTTCCAGTTCTGTATGAATTAACAGCCTTCCCCCGTTCTTCATAGAAAGTAAAGCAAATATTCTCACATTACAAAGAGAGAGAGTCATTGCATTTGCCCATATATATATGTATACATTTGTCCAGTAGTTTGCAAAAAAATTCTCTTAATTTGCTGCTATGGGAATGTTTACAAGGAAGGGGTAGTTTTTGAAACCTTTACCAATACACAGAGAAGTTTCAAAAGCCTTCTGTTCACCATGGTGCCAGATTAGTATTGCAAATGGTATTCTAGCACATCCTGTGAAATAAGCTATCTTTGAGAATAGCATGCCAGTCAAAATCTAAGGCTTTCTCCTGCCTGGATAGAAAAAAAAATGCCAGTGAGGAACTAGAAAGCAAGGGGCATGGAATGCAGTCTTTCCAATGAGAAAACAAGTGGCTACAAGCACAGGATGAATTTGGAATTTCATCTGTCTCTAAAGTGAGAAGGGAGACCATTCAAATGAGTTTTCTAAAGGTGGCAAGAGCTGAGAGGTTTGAAAATTTGCACTGTATTAGTGCTGGTTTACAGACAATTTTTTTTAATCAATGAGGGTAGATATAACTAAAAAGCTGTAGGGAAAAGTCATTTCCACAGTCACACAGATTCCCATTCTCTGCAACAGAAAATGGAAGTATCCAATCACATATGTGAAATCAGCCTTTCCATGAGGTAGAGTGAGACAAGTGTCCCAGATGGCAGATGCTGAGTGGCAGCAATGGTAACCTCCAGCTGTTACTCTCTAATGTCATACAGCTGATCCTACAGGCCCTTAACTAGCCTGCTGTCTATCCAGTCAGCTTCTGTGTATGAAATGTGAAAGGGTGCCATCTTACCCCTTTCTTCTGGCCATAAACAGTAATTGGTATAGAAGCCAATCTGTAGGCCCAGCTATCCCTGAAGATGACTTGGCTGCAATCACCAGTCTCACAGCTGCTCAAAGAGACCAGAAACTACTAGTACTTCTGAGAAGTCTTTTCTGTGTAACCTTACAATGAAGTGAAAGTGAAAGGTCGCCTGTGTAAGCACCAAGTCATGTCTGACCCTTTGCAGGGACACCGCTTTTGCGACGTTTTCTTGGCAGACTATAGTGGGGTGGTTTGCCATTGTCTTCCCCAGTCGTCACCTTCCCCAGCAAGCTGGGTCCTCATTTTACAGCAATGCCTAAATTGTACTAATTACATCAATGCAAAAAAGATATTTCCAAGCTGAATACAGTTCCATATTTTGTCCTAGCATATTCAATTGCAAAATAAGCTTTTCTTGCTCATGTGGACCCAAGATAGTACAACCTTAAGATAAAATTCACAACAAAAGCTAATAAAATTGCTGTGCAAAGTTGCAGGTGTGTTCCCAGCTGTAACAAGGGCATTGCATATGCCCAACTACACTGTAACTACAAAATCAAACACTATAATATGAATCCATACAAGAATTAATAATGCAATTATGCTGAAATATTTGTTATGAGATGCCACTAGAGAATTACATTCCGGTCCTCAATTTCTTACATGCAGCTAAGTTCCATGGAAAGCAAAAGAAAGCAAGTCCAAATGATGCCTTTTTGGAGCATGTTTTTAGTTCTTGGCAAGCTCTGATGGAATAAAATGTATTGGGAAGGCAAACACGATCTCATCATAAAGTTAAATAAACTGGTTAAAATGATATGTGAAAGTAATATTAGAATGTGGGAAAGAAAGACACTAGGACTGATAAATGAAAACAAAGTTGAAAAGGAAATTTTCTTCCACAGGGAACTTTTTACATGAAATCTTCACAGAGAAGATGACAGGAAAAAGGCTTCTGCCCAACCCTTCTTTCTAAAATGATAGATTCTACATAGAAGAAGAATTGTTTATCCTTTCAACTGGGCCCATTCTATCATCAGCAGGAGCAGGAGGACTAATGCAACAAATGTTGCATTAGTGTAACTATTTCAGGCCATAGGCCTTGCTCTCTTCCATAATACTCCATTCCATTCCACCTTCCATCCACAGTTCTAGCTTTTTCTCAATATTCAATTAAACTTCTTGGCCAATGAGCATGGCCAGTTCTCATTGTGCTGATTTGGAAATTTCCCATTTTAAAATTCTTTTAGAAAATACTACCATTGTTCTTCTAGAAACCCTGAAGCTGCTGAATCATCACTTTTGTATTTGGGTGGTGCCATTTTGGCTTCAAAAGCACCCATATTCATACTTTGGAAATCTGTACTCATATTTTGGAAGTAAAGTGAACCAACAAGCATTTAGCATCCGGATATTCTCCAGATAGCTCTTGTTAACTATTTGCACATGGCTAAGCAGGATGTCTATTCAGAACAGCCAAAGAAGCTCGAGTGGCAACTTCTACTTGGGGAAGACATGAGCTGGTTCAGGTTGACATATGCTGATTTATTGACTTTTTTTGGAGGAGAACCTAAATTGAAAGCAAGAGAAGAATTGGAAATGGATGGTCATACTTGTCAATAGTTTGCTTATGCTCAGTTGATAGAAAGATTAAAATTTGACAAGAAGAATTATAATTTTATAAATGAGAAAACTGATTTTGAATTGGATTTGTGTCCTAATGACAAGCATGTTATTGCCAAGATATATAAACTTATATTGAAAATAAATATGGAAGATGAATATGTTAAAAACTGTATGATTAAATGGGCAAAAAAATTTGGATACAATGTAATGCTTGATCAGTGGGAGAATATGTGGAGTAAAGGATTGAAATCTACATTGAATTATAATCTGAAAGAGAATTTTTATAAAATGATGTATCGTTGGTATTGAACACTTGATAAATTGTTAAAGATGCATAAGGGAGTGTCAAATATATGTTGGAAGTGTAATCAATGTGAAGGTACTTTTTTAACATCTTTGGTTTAAAATTTAAGAAATTTTAATTTTGGGATTTGATGATTAGAATTGTTTACGATTATAGAAATATTGTGTACTATTGTTAATTTTAGAGTAAGAGGTTATTGTATCTTATATTTGTATCTGTACCAAAGAAAGTCAGAAGTTATTCTTATTCTTATTCTATTCTATTCTTTTTTCTTTTTCCTTTTCTTTTTTTCTGCATTCTTAATTTGCTCTCTTTCTGATCTTTCCTCCTTTTTTCTGTTTCTTTATATTTTATCTCTTGTTGAAACTTAATAAAGTTTTACGTAAAAAAAAAAAGACATGAGCTGGTTCAGAAGTTGCCTATCAGGGGTATCTGGGGGGGCATGGGGTGGGGGATGTCAAAGAAGTTTATGATGGTGTCCACAACTGCACAGTTAAAATCCTGCAGATAGATAGATAGATAGATAGATAGATAGATAGATAGATAGATAGATAGATGATAGATGATAGATAGATAGATAGATAGATAGATAGATAGATAGATAGATGATAGATGATAGATAGATAGATAGATAGATAGATAGATAGATAGATAGATAGATAGATAGATAGAGGGTGTTTTAAGAAGGATATTGACAAACTGGAGCAGATACAGAGAAAGGCAGCCATGATTTTGAAAGTCAAGAACCAACATCTAGAGGAACAGTCAAAAGAGCTATACTTTTTAGCTTTGATCACCATTATGGGGGTTTCCAAATATCTGAAAAGCTCTTGACCTTGATGGAGCAAACCTGGATTACTTCATGGACAGAACCAAAGTCCAAAGGTAGAAATTGCAGGGGAGGAGCAAATTTCAGTCAAACAGTAGGGTACCTTCTTTGCAGTGCTGTTCTGCAATGGAACAGTCTACCTTGGGAGATTATTGATTTAAGCAAAGAATGGACATCCAACTATCAGAGATTTTGTCTTTGGAATGTGAGTGTTTATGAAAATAATAGGATGGGTAAGTGCTCTGAGAAGCAAGCCTGCATAAGCAGTTAATAGTGCTGGTTTCACAACAATTTAATACAAAAATCAGATGTAAAAGGTGGATACACAACTATGGCTTTTGCTTGCAATTTCCTGAAACTGTCCCTTTGTGATAGTGACTGGCCACAAAACCTGCAGCTCCTGTGTAAGTCATGGATATCTAAAAGGCATCAGCAATGGGAACTGGAACTGGTCTGACCCTGACAGATGTTGCACACTGGTACATGAAGAACAGAGTCTTTTAAACTTGATGCCAGAACTGTGGATCCAGGTGGTTCTGGCCTGAAACATTTAAATTTGTCTTCGCCTAATGTTTGGATGTGGCACCTTAACTCATTGTAGAGTTTTTTAAAAGTTTCTTATTCCTGTTCTTCAGACCCTGCTTACATCTACTTTTGACTGCAGGAGAAAACTGAAAAGTCAGGACCGAGCGTTTCAAAGTTTGGAAAATAAGGTATGTTCTACTTCGATGTGACTTCCGCATGTGATTTGCAAACCTGCCCTATAGGGGGACAGCAAGTCATATGGGGGATCTGGGAAGAGACAGTGGCAGGTCCTACAGGGTAGGGGCTTCCCAGTAAAGCAGAAGGAAATCCTCTCCTGTTTTACTGGGAATTCCCCCAGTGGCAGATCTACAGAGGTGGGGTAACAGAGTCTTCCCCCCCCCTGCTCCCCATGGATGAAGCATTGCAGGTGATGAAGGGCTGCAAGTGATCCTGGGGGCAGGGAACCACTGATTGGCAGGGCACTCCCAGCCACTTTTGCTGCTGACAACTCATGAGCCGTGACCCCTTTGCACTATCAGATATTTGGGGATAAGTTGATGTTCTGTCACCCCACTCTAGTAGATAAGGCATTGCAGGTGATCCACAGGGTAAGTAAAGGCAGTAGAGAGCCTCTCCTGCTTTATCACAACCTCTAGCACACAGCTCAGGCACTGACAAATGACTAGACTCACCCACTCTGGCCATTGGTCACAACATACCTCTTCTTCCAGCCCTAGTCCTACCCCACATTTGTGGATGCTGTTCCTACTGGTAGGATTATCTACTGGTTGCGGCACCTTAATTTGCCGTGTGGTAAGCTGTTAAGACAGCATCACTCACTGGCCTTGTTAACAAGACAGGGTTGAGATAAGCTATGAGGACAGAGCAAATTTGTGCTGACATGTTCACAGACTGGAGGAAAGCACATTAAGCCTGCTGTCTGGATGTGCCCAGGGATGTGTGCCATTTGCACTAACTGATTGCATGGGATTTTTATTATCAGGACTCCTTTGTGTACATATTCTCTAGACTGAAGAATTTGTTGCTGAGAAAAAGGTCCCTCAGCTGGGACAACTGCTATCAAGAGTAGTACATGGAACAGGAAAGAACTAGATTTTCTTCTTCCCACTGAAGCCATTCTCAGGTGTGATGTTTAAATAGATTGGATAGGACAACCTCTCACACTGTATACATGACAAGGTGGTTGCTACTAAAGCAGAGGGATGGTAAGCATTTGTAACACAAGTGAGATTTCTGGCTAATGTAGATTTTATTCAGTATTAACCCAGGGTAGTTAATACTGGGTTAATTGGTTACTTATGGTGCCCCTTGATGGAAATTAAACTCTCATGCCCTGACATGGAAACAAATGTGATATCTGATGATACCTTCAAACCAAACTTTTAAACTTCAGTCACTCACCATGCCAAAGAAAATGTTTTTATAACAATGCAGATTAAAGTCAAATATGTGTAGCAGAGTAAGAGTTAAGGGCATGATAGCTAGGGGAAAAAACTCTGTGATGCCCCCCTTCCCTTTGTGCCCTAAGCACATGCTTCTTTTGCTTAGTGGTTAATACAGGGATGATTTAACCAAAAAGAGGACAGTTAGATTTTATGAAAAGCCCCACCCCTATCCCTCAAAAATAATTTGCCCACCATTCATTTCAGTGAATTCTATTTTAGAAGTAAATTAATTCAGGGAAAAACAATATTGCTTTCAAATAAATGCAATACTTACTTAGGACTGACCAACCACTTTATATAGGAAAAACATTTGTAAAAAGAATCCCTTGCCTCTCCAATGCATCCTGTAACCATGCCTAACAAATAAAGAATGTAGAAATACCCAATGATGCAGGAAGGGCTGGAACTGCAATGTTTCTCCTTTTCAAAATATATTATGATTTTCCACAACAAAACCATATTGATTCCCAAATAGCTACCTAAAGCCCTAAGTCTGTGGAGTCCAAGGTCTCCAATTTCATAACTGTATCATTAGGCGTATGAGTTCCAGAACGATAAAGATCTCCAGAGCTTTGCAGGACCCCATGAAATGTAAAGCTTCCTGTTCAAAGACAACACAGAGGACTGGATCCTTTTAGTATGGCACTGAGTGCCATACTAAATCCATAGATCAGTGTTTTTCAACCTTGGCAACGTTAAGATGTGTGGCCTTCAACTCCCAGAATTCCCCAGCCAGCATCTTAACGTTGCCAAGGTTGAAAAACACTGATCTACAGGACACAACTTGGTTGATACTCATTTATGTTATACAGCAATTATATATCCCAGCTTCAAAGGGCACAGGTGCAGCTCTTCTAAGCCTGAACAATGACAAGTGCATGTGTCAATTCGTAGCGCAGAGAAAAGGGGTTGTTTTGTGAACCATTCATTACAGCTTCCCACCCTTGGAGTCTTTAATGGGAACCCTGATTGGGTATGAATTCTGGACTTTCTTTTGCCTCTCCTGAGCACTCAATAAACACACCATAATAGATGCTCTCTCTCTCTTTATCCTCTGTGCCAGAGCAACAGCAAACAAGCTGAAAAAAAGGAAATCTCACTGAGGCCAGCAGTGATTGCTATGGAGCAGTGAAGAGGCGTAAAGCGCTTTGAAATCTTTCATCTTCCTTGTCATCACAAGAGCTGAGTATCATAATTTGTCTCGAGCACCAAAATTACTAAGATAAGTACTCATTGTAGCACTAGCTGGTTTTTTTAAAGAAAAACTTGCATACATGCAAATACAAGGTAATTTCTACCTTCCACCCCCACCTATATATGCCAATGCCCAAGGGACAGAGTTAATTAAGGGTTAACGTTGCTTTAAGGAATAATTCTTAGAATTAGAAATGGGATTAACACTTTGCATTTGGGAGAGGAAATGATTGGCCACTGCAGTGTAATGGCAGAGCAGGATAAGAGAGCAAATGACAACAATTACCTAGGGAAATATTTACCAAACGGAGCTGAGCCAGGCCAAGTTTGAAACCAAGTTTTAGGTATGATTATTGTCACTATGAGTCAGAAGATTTCTTCCCTGAAAGCTGTGAGAGGAAAAAACAAGCAGCCTGCAAGTGTATTTAAAGTAGCAGCTAATAACTTTCTCTTCCAGAGCTCTTTGTGTGTGTGTGAGAGAGAGAGATTCCAGCCAGCGTTCTCAGCTCTTTAAGCCAAGGTTTATTAAGTGATGCCATTATGCGTGATTTACAGCAGAAGCATTTTAAGCAAAATGTACATTAATTGTCACACTTTTCTCAGTTCTTGAGGCTGCAGCCTTTCTCCAGCGGCACAGGAGATTTATTTCATTTGCCGTGTAATATGGTGACACCTACTGGATCCATTCAAATAGTACAAACCCGTGTTGTACTATTTGGAGCTGGACATGGCAGGGAGAGCAATTGGCTCAAGTAGGGATCTATACAAAGGGGGAGAATGGCCGGTCTCTGAGCCAAAACTTGGTAGCTACCAGGCTCACAAAATGCATTTTAAGGCTAACAGTAAAAATACTCTTTCCTGATAAGGACATGCAGTTTGATCTTTCTTGGTTTCCACAAATCAGAAGGATCCCGTTAGCACCTTTACCAACGAACAAACTTTATTATAAGGTACTTCATTATTCTGTTATTTTATTTTATTTTTGTTTTACAGGTGTCAAGAAGCAAAGCTACAATATTACAATCAATAAAAATTAAAGTTGGCATGGCCCTATTTTCATTTCAGGGGAGTTTAAGAACTCTTTTTTATAGGCAATTAAATTGATTTTATATACATACAGTACCTTGCATACTATAAAGGGGGAAATGGCAGGCTGTGAAACTATGCATTTTAATATTAGAGCAGAGCAGAGCTACAATCTGAATACGACTCTTGTGTTCTGATGCATAGACCTACACCGAGTACAAATGCCTTGATTTTGATCTGAGAAAGATGGACAGACCCATTTCATGTCCACAAGACTGCCCTGTCAAATTTTGGCAGCAAAGAGGCAATTGTCTGCAGTGTAATCTTTTGTGGCTTTTTTTATTACTGAAAGTCTAAAATGTTTCCCTCCCCTCCACCCCAGGATCTTAACACACCTTTTGTGTCAAATCAAACGAACAACCCATCTCTTACCTCCCCCATCAACAATCTCAGCTTCACCCACACCCAATGACCTCACTACATTACTACAATGCCTTCTGTGGTCAGAAGGTGGAGAAGGAGAAGTAGTAGTTGCAACCTTAAGCCAAAAAAAAATAACAACCTCGTCTATCCCTGGTCTCTACTACTGGTCCATTTCATCCTATAGTATTAGTGATTTGTATTGGCCAGAAGTTTCCAGAGAGGTAATTTCCACTGTCCTTTAGGAATGGGTGGTATAAAAGCAGAGTAAATAAATCAAAACGTTATCAGGATATCAGCTCATGATGAAGCCTTCATGTATACACAAAGGCTCCCCGCTACATGGAGATGGGGTCTCCAGGTCTGTCACCTGCACATCTTAGAGAGAGCTCATCTCTCTTAGCATATTCAGTTCTACCCAGGAATGTATCACCTGAACAGGGCTACAAGAAATCAAAACGCCAGACTGTGACTGGTGTAGACACTGGCAAGCAGCAAAGGAGGAGCTGGCAGACGCCATGTGGCCAACTCCTGTTTTGGTGCTTTTCTTGAATTTGACCCATAGATACTAATGTCAACCTGTTCAAGCATCAGCCCTATGGTTAATCCCTCCCTGTTCTCATTTTTGTTGCTATAAGCCAGGATGCACAGCCTATACAAGCCATGAGTACAAACCTAAACTCTCTACCAGTGGTCAAATGGAAATATTTCATTTTAAAAAATAGTGAAAGTATTAAACACATGGAGGGTACAGCAGTTTTATTAACTGCAGATGGCTAATCAAATTTTACTAAAATGGAAGCTTAAATTGATTCATTTTTGTTTATGCCTGTCCACATCCAGTTCGTGGAGTGGAGGCTGCAGTGTGCCACTCAGAGTCGAAGCACTTAAAGAAGATTGCCTTGCCTTACACAATCAGTTTTAGGCAGCAAAAATGTTGACGTCCACTAGAGGGCAGCAATGTGTTAGTCTTCTATATTCCTTAGCTGCCCTCTAGTGCTGGTCTGGATTTTTGCAGCCCAGATCTGGCAAGCCTGTGTATTCCCCTGTTAGGTTTTAAAAAACACACTGGAAAAGTGGCCAATGAAAAAATGTTGCCTGGGGAAGTGTTCCTGTTCAGGTCTTCTGTGGCCATCCCTTTTTCCTCCAAGAGACAGCTAGAATTCCAACTCACTGAAAATGCTCAAGCATAATTGGCTTGTTTAGATCACACCTAATGAGCCAATTTTGGAGCAGTAGATTAAAGCCACTTCTCAAAAATTATAGTTTCTCAAAAAGAGACATACCTTTGTTGGACCTAGTGCTTGCCTTTTGAGGGATTCTTGCTTGTCGATGTGCTTTGTTTAGAGATTTGGAATCCATTCAAATACTACATTTTGTAGCCTCTCTACAGACTTAAAATGAGCATGCACAAAATGCATTCTGCATAGAATGCAATTTCCCACACTGTTGCAACAATTTTAATCACGCCTGGCTTGCATAGTCTCTCTTCAGACAAAGGCATTTAATCACTGCGAAGGAGGTGAACGGATGGGGAGAATGCCATTCATGGCACTCAGCCTTGTTCAAATGCCCAGGTTTCTGTCTGGCGCCTTGTGCCAAATTTGATTCAATGTGCAGCCCTCATTTGCCACAGTAGCTGTTGGCAGAAGAGATCCATGTGACTGCTCCACAACTCATAGTCCTCGTGATTGTACACCAAAATAACATTGAAGCAAACACTCTGAATCAAAGCACTGCTCTAGGAAATTTGTAAGGTCCCATTTGTGCACAACTAGAAGTCAACAAATTATATGAGCACTGCAGATTCCAGCTGGTTTTGTAGAACTCCATTATATTTCGTGCACTATGTGGTAATGCAGCTTTTGATATTCTTAAAGAACTGACAGCATCTATTTCCTTTCAAAGAGGGCTGCTTTCAATTTAGTGGCATTCAGCAACCTGCAGATTGGAGTCTGCAAGGCACTCTTAAGAATATCACTTTCAGATGACTGATGTTTTGCAGGTGGTTTTTGCAGAGAATCATGAAACACAGCTGCCATGAAACCTTTGATGAGCATAAGTAGAACAACATCAAAAAGTATGCTTTCTTTTGAGCAAACACATGAAAGCACAGAACTGACTGACAGTGTCACAGCCCAGAATTCATTTTCATTAGCAGGCACAAATCAAGGGGAGGCAAGCTGGCTGTTTTATAGATATAAATGTATATTGCAGAGGAACAGAGGCAATATATTAATGAAGATACAGATTGGTTTGAAGCATAATTTGGTCATAGTTACAGTTTAAAAGAGTATAGTCTCTTTGACTCTAGCTCAACTGTTAGTGGTTATGTAGACATGTCCATGTGGTTTTCTTGGCGGCCTTACTGAAGTGGTTTGCCATTGCCTTCTTCCAGGATGTTCTTTTCAACTTCCTGGTCTAGTTTACAACCCTTGAATTCCCTGTTTTGTTTTATTTTATTTATCATATTTATATGACTGCCCATCTTACACAAAGCAACTCTGGGTGGCGTACAACAATGAGATAAAATAGCAAATAGAAAAACAATCATTATAAAAAGATAAAAAAGTAGTTATTAAAATAAAAGTATTAGCAAACATTTTAAAATATATTGTCCTAACAGTCAGAAATCACGCTGAGTAGGTCTCTAGTGTTTATTACTGCTACATTAGACAGAAAATCCTAACAAACTGAAGAAGCGTGGGAAAAACCCAGACAGGTAAACCCCAAAAGTCAAGGCGGGTCTGTTCTGTGTCTCTTTGAATGGCTGCTCAACTCCTCACTACTACGCATGCGTTTTCCCTCCTGGATAGGGGCCCCCTCCTGCTCACCATCAGTACTCATGACATATATAAACCCCACAAAGAGAGCAAGAATATCAATCACAGTGGAGCCATCAGGGAATGTCAACATAACTGTTGGTCTCCCATCTACATTCTAACTAGTAGGTGGGATTTATTTTTAAAAATTCTAATATTTGGGTAAGATTAGAGCTTTATCCAAAGGTTTATTATTTTTCAACTGAACTATTAATTTTTGGATCTTTGAGGGTGAAACTGGGAGCCATTCAGGAATAGGAGCATCCACTGGCACATTTGTGGGTCACCACTTAGGGGTGCTTTCAATAAGCCATGGCAGTGACCATCCCAAGTCTTGGGGGCAGTTAAGTACTGCTCTTTGTATGGTTGACTCCTGCTGGGAATTGAGATACTAGGTGCCAGAACAGGCAGTCATCTTTACTTTCCACTGACCTAGTCCAGTTCTCTAGTACATAGCTTTGTTTCTTCTCCTTTGGTAGCCTCTTATAGCGCCTTTTTAATAGAAAAAGAGAGTCATTACTTGTGTGAGCCTTCTTGTAAGCCAGGGTTGCCTGCATTCTGACTGAGACACATTCCCTATCAAACCAGGTTTGGATCACTTGTTAGATGAAGAAGTTCAACTGGATGGTCAACAGTCTTGGGCAAGGCTGATGATTTCCTGAAAAATGGAGACTGTCTTGTGAGCATCATTGGCTGCAGTTATAGATGGTCTCAAAAAAAATAAGCAGTCAGATCATTAAAAAATTGAACTTAGACCTTAAACAACTTATAAGACCACACTGGCCTGATCTCTCTGTTGGTAGAAGGGAAAATGTTAACTTGTGGGGGTTGAGTTTGCTTTATTAAATCAAGGGCTAAAATGCCCACAAGTGGTAAGGGGTTGCTCTGAACAAAAAGCCATATAAAAATATTTCCAATAAGATGCGAAATCACTAGATGTTTACATGTAATCTAGAGTTGCTTGGTTTTTCAAGATCACCCAAATTCAGTTAGGTACTACTAAGTAAGAAAGCCATATTTAGAGCAGATCCATTAAAATAAACTGGAATGAAGTTCTCATATTTAACTTGTCCAATTTATTTCAGCAACATTATTCTAAGCAATATGAAATATCTGGATGCCACTAGTCCTATGCCAGCACACAATTCATGCTGAAATTAATTCCTGTTTTTTAGCAGTAGTATCTTCCCAGACACTTTTTTTTCATAATTCTCAGAATTGATAAGTGTAGCAATAGCAATAAAAATAAATAGGGAAAGGGAAAAGGGGATTTGAAATTGTTATAAACAAAACAGTTCCAGAAACTTTTTGCTTGAAGTCTTATTCCTCAATCCTTTGCCAAAACTCAAAAAGACTGTTTAAGTGTTGACAACACCACATATCAAGAATCCACTGCTCCAGATCAAGTCTAGATGTCTCCTTCCAGCATCCTGGACAATTATATTTAACATCCAAAATGCTATACTTAACTGTAAATACAGTATATAAATTCATTTAAAATAGGTTTAATCTTAGCAGCATTGTATCATTATATATATTTAAATATTTTGCCTTTTTAGAAGTCAGCAAAAGGGTAACGTGCCTTAACTCAGCAAATAGTGAGTCCCTAAGCAGCTTGAAAATTCATTTCTGACTTACCATGATCACACATGGCACCATAGATGGTATAGGACTCCTTATAAACTAGTACGCATGAACAAAAAAACCCTCCTCTTTTTGTTGGAATGATTGTGAGGAAGAGGGAACTTATTTCCACTTGTGGTGGTCAAGTCCCCATGTCTTCTGGCCTTCTGGTCTGTCTTCATGTCCCCATGTCTTCAGACTGGGGTGTTTTTGGAGACTGGTAAAGTTATAAATCAAAGAATTAATATGTGTCCACAACTTCCTTTGCTGAAAATATCTTTCAGATCTAATGCAAATATTTACTCTAAAGAATTGGTGGCATTTTTGTTGACGGCTGCTAGAACGTCCATAGCTAAACACTGGAAAGATAAAACTATAATGTTGGAGCTCTGGCACTGAAATGTTTGGCATATCACCATAGCTGAGAAATTAACCTACACTCTGGTCAAATTAAAATTAAAGCCTTCTCAAATATATGGTCTGATTTTATATCTTACATCATCCAGGGGAACTGTAACTGTTTTATAACAGATGAATATATTAATGTGGAGGAGAAATATTAAGGAATTATTAATATGTGGATTTATGAATTGTTTTTCTTGTCTCCCTTTTAAGCTCTTACATGTATATGTGAAATTTTATGGTACCTTTTTTAGCTACAACAATGTTTTTTTTCAAAAAAATGACACATGGCGCTGACTCTTTAGCACCTCCTGATTTCCTGACAATTAAGGATTTGCCGTGTCCCCTTTTTGTCTATCACTCTGCCTGTGCTGGGTCTATGACCTACTCTGAGGTCACTTTCTTTCTTCCCAGGCACACTCACACAGACTACATCTTCTTGGATTCTGTTCCTGGTAGGATGTGGCTAGCTAGGCGCTAGGTGTTGCCTGCCTTTATGATGCATTGCCTGTAAATGCATCTCCTTTCTGTTCTAGTTATAAAACCTGCTTCTCTGTTCTCTGTTCTCTGCTTCAGTGAATTAGGGAAGAGTCCTTCTGAGCCACCTCGGAACATTATCTGCACGGTCTAGATTTTTAAAAAATGTTTTAGCCCCTTTTGCCTAGGTAATAGCACCTGCACATCTCGGTCAAGGTCATCTTCCTTTCTCTCTGCACCCTCCAACAAACCAACAAGCCCCTTCAGATGCTCTCAATAACCAAGGAAGGGGACAAGGAATCATGTAGAAGAAGGCATATATTCATATAACATGGACTTAAGCCACATAGGACTTTATTACCAGCATTTGTACTTCAACCAGAAACAAATTATCACTGCCTTCAGCCCTAACTTGTTATGATGTCTCAGTCTCAAGTCCGTTTTCAGCTATGGATGCTCATTGGGTGACTTCAGGTCAGGCATTAGATGTCCTTGGTCACAATTTTGTAGTTATGGGAGGGCAATATGCATCTTAGTGAGTTTATGGGGAATGGTGAGACATAAGCCTTATGAACAATAAACTAACTGGTTTCCAAACTAGACACAAAAGCAGCCCCATGTAGAGAGAATTGCAGTAATCAAATCTGAAGCATTACCAGCACATGCAGTAGGTTTTTAAGTTATTTCCTTCCTTGGAAATTCACAGTGGGAATATTTTGTGTTCATCATTATCTCAGAACTTGAAAACACCAGAATACAACTGAAATATTCAAATATTAAAGCAGAACAGTTCAGCTGCCTCCTTCTTCAGTTACTCAGAAATGAACCAAAAGACTGTAGGCAATGTGGCAATTACAGGACTGTGAAGATTGGATGTTCTGAATTTATAGGAGCCAAACAGAGAAAATACAGTTTTAAGACCTACTGAATTAATAGCTCTGAGAATTGTCCAACTCTTATGTTTAGGGGCAGACTAGTTATTACTGAGCTCCACAGAGGAAAGCTGAACTTAAATGTTGGAAAGGATAGCAAGATATTTAGGAGAAGTCTGGTTTCCAGTAATGGGTATGGCTTCGTTCCTTTTTCCACAGTACTTCTCAAGTTAACCTGAGGGCCCTTCTGCATACCCAGTTTGCACTAATCTGGGATCTGTGCCATGTTCTCATGATGCTGGACTTCTTTGGCAGCTCTTCTGAATAATTTCTGTCTTATCCATGGCACAGGAGGAAACAATGCAAGTTTAATATACTGGTATAGGATTTCATGGCCAGTATCTGTTGGGCAGTGTTAGGCTTCAGGTTTTAGTGACTGTGGTCTAGACAACAGATTTTCTGATGTTTTGCCAGCAACTGTAGCTGGTATCTTCAGAAGCAAGAGGTCTGCCTATAAAGACAGGAACCCAGTCAGTTCCTGCTCGGTTGCCTGTGTAGTCATTCATTCATGACTGCTGACTTATCCGCTGTTTCTATTAGTGCTGCCTACTTTCTATTGTCAACAGAAGGACAAATAGTATATTGCAATGTTTTGTTTTGTAGCTGTATCCAGCTCAAAGTGAAAGCTTCCTTTCTCCAACTACCATTTGCCAGTCCTGAGATCCCCAGAGGCAAATAAAGCGCCAGTCTTTCCACTGAATTTTGATGGAGCTTCGTCATCTGCTGAACTACTAGCACCCTTTGAACCTTGTAACTATAATCTACTGGCCAGTTTTGTTTACTTTTTCCTCCATCTCAATGGCTTTTCTTTTTGTGTTATATCTTTTTCAGCTTTTGGTCTTTGTAAACAGAAGAGCAAGTGGAAGCAAATGCAGAGTGCATATACGCACAGAAAGTTATAGAAACTTAGCAGAATGGAAAATAAGAGGGCCCTTGAAATGATCATCATGTTCTTTCCATGCAATGGCCCTTTAGATAAATGTGTTTTTACATATACAGTTTATTCATGGAGGATTCAAACTGTTGGCACAGATCCGGGCAGCAGAAAAACCAGGAAGCAAGCAACGGGTAGGAAAAAAGAAGAACAGCAGGAAGCAGAACCGATCCCTGAAGGCTGAACTCTGTGCTTAGCTACTCAGAGTGTATTGTTCTGAAGTGTGCCTTGCAAGATGAAATATTGAATTCTCCCTGAACACAATCATTTCTAAAATGATAATGACCAGATGTTCATGCATGTCACTTATGAGCCATAGTTCTTTCTGAACTACTTCACAGCCACAGACAGTGAGACTACTGTAAGAAAGCTAAGATGGAGGAGAAAGAAGCTTCAATATTTAGGAAAACTGTGGTCTTTCTTTGAGAGGAACAACTAAAAGCAATCAATTACTGAGCATGATCAAGCTCCTGTGACATAACAAGACTATGGTTCGATCTGTAGAGATTATTTTAAGCAGAGTTTTTACTAATTGCCTTTGGCCCATGGTCTCAAGCTTAAGACCCTGCTTCAGGAAACAGGTATGAGGGCTTTGGCTTGGCCTGGCAAACTCCAACATCATACAGGCAGACACGTCTTACAGCAATGCAAATTAGCTTTATTGAATAAAAGTGTGTTGTGTGTTCTTGCACTTACCTTCCTATAACATAAACCCACATTTGGTATGCATACGCTCACAAACGGAGGAGTTGAACCATACCCCAGCCTCCAATGATTACTTACAAACTCAAAGAGATAATCCTCAAGGGCCCTGTAGTGAATGGACAGGCAAGTTCTCAGCCCACATGAACTGACGGCCAAAGGCATCTGAGTTTCAATTAACATTTACTCATTGGGGATGGTGGCCTGCCTGTCATGGGCAAAATCAGATGACCAGCTGTGGGCCAAGATTAAGAAGTGGGAAGGGAGCTCTTCAGCCTCTGATTAAAAGGGGAAAAAATAATCAAAAAGACTTTTGGAAGACTTTCCTTATGTTTCCATGTCTGTTTCCATCTACAATGTATTTACAAATGTTATTATAATACTCCTTTTCCCTTTTAAGAGCTCTCCAACATTCTTTGTTAAATTCCTGGCTGAGATTTTTGACTTTCTTGGCTTTGGATTCTCTTCTCTTCTTGTTAATTTCCACCATTTGTTCTGACTGTGGCAGGCTGAAGTGCCTGGCTGAAGGAAATCAGTTGGGGTTGTGCCAAGGTCATGGAGGTTTTTTTTTTAAGAAAGGCAGATGACTCAGCACAAGACCATGAGCACGTAGGCAGAGAGAGGAAATTGCTAGAGAGCACCTGCACAGTGGCACACATGTGTCCTGGGTATAGAATATAAAATGAGCCAGGAAGAACAGAGGAAGCGGGTGGGGGCTACAGATCCTGCAGGACACGCTACTGGAGAGGATGTTGCCTGGTAAATGTGGAGTGGAGTGGATCCTGTTGAGTCCAGAGATTCTAGCCCTGAGACGAGGAGGAAAAACAGGAGGAAAATCCTGGAGAGGATTTTGAAAATGTGGAAAGACCAGGAGGATGAACTGTGTTGTGTCAGGAGATTCAGATTCTTTTTTTTTTCTATTTTTTAATTTTATTATTAATTTTTCAAGTTATAATTAAGACGATATGCTCTTTTGCTTATTCCTGCACCGTTTTAGGAGATTCAGATTCTGGACAGTGGAACTTCATGAGTTAAAGGCTTTGTTTGGCAGCAAGATGGCCAGGAGAAAACTCCCAGACATTCATTGAGAGAGGGAGTGACAGAAGAAACTGAAATAAAGCACGAAAGGAAAGTGAGGGAAAGAGAGTTGAGAGGGAGAAAATTAAGTAGGTTATTTCTACTATATCTATGCATTCTATTCTGTACATACTAGGTTTTTGGAAATTATACCGAAATTTGTATCTTAGCTCACACTACTTTATTGGCATAAGTTTCTTAGTGTTCACAATAAAATCCCTCATTTGTTTAAATGCTGGCTGTGTGGATGTCTCTCTATCAGCTCCTATCCTGATCACCCTCCAACAATGACATCCAGTTTGCTTTCTTCTGTTCCTTAGTCTTTGGAAGCTTCTCTTCACATTTATCATTAACAACTCCTTTGTTTTCATTCCACAATTCCACTGGTTCCCTATCAATGATGTTTAGGATTTCAAAGTGATTCCTGATGTTCCCCTTGAAAACAGTGCATATATTGTCAAGACCATATCATGGATACGGGTTGGCTTTGTTCTTCCGCTTTAGCTTGATATGAAAGTTGCACACCAGCCATTTGTGATCTGTTCCGCAGCCAGCCCCTGGGCATTTTTTTTGGCTTTATTACTGAGCTCTACCACTTTCTTGTATCAACAACATAATCAATTTGATTTCTATATACTCCATCTGGTGATGTCCATGTATGTAGGCATCATTTTGGTAGTCTGAAGACTGCATTAGCAGTTAAAAGTCATTGGATTGGCAGAAACTAAGATAAGTCATTCTTCTGCTTCATGTTTGTTTCCTTGGCCATATAGTCCATCTATTTTCTTCCTTACTTTTTCCAGCTTTGGCATTTCAGTCTCCAACTACAAGCAGTACATTTACTTGCATGTTCTGTCAATTTCAAACTGTTACCATAACACTTATCAACCTCCCCTTCTTCTACATCAGTAGTTGGAGCATAAACTTGAATAATCATCATATTAAAGGGTTGTCCACGAAATCTGATATCCAGCCATTGACTACATCATACCCAAACACTGTCTTTGCTACATCCTTCCTGACTGTGACAGCAACACCATTCCTTCTTTATTTTTTTGTGTATCTTGAGTAGTAAAAGTATGATCTTCTAACTGAAAATGTCCAATTCCAGTCCATTTCAGTTCACTGATGCTTAAGATGTCAATGTGTAGTCAATTCATTTCATCTTTTCACTGTGTTGACTTTCCCATATTCATGCTTCTTATATTCCATGTTCCTACTGAATTCTCTCTGAAGCTATAGGTTTTCTTCTTCTGTGGGGCAACATCAGCAACTAGACATCTGGAAGGCTTCAATCTAGCTATATTGTAAACGTCATTAGCAATCCAAAAGTTCCTCAATGGTCTCTCAGTAACATGTTGCAGGACCCATCATCCAATCATTTTATATTGTTTGTCCATGTGATTTTCTGGTAAACAGAAGTGGTTTGCCATTGCCTTCTCCAGCACAGTATGAAATAATGCCTTTGCTTTGTCACTAATATGATAACCTGCCTCCAGCATCTTCCTATATCGCTGCTGCTCAATATAAGTGCCTGTTTGCTTTAGCTGGGCAGCTGGGATGACCTTCACGTCCTGAGCAACTACTGGGACTATGTATTCTTGGTGAACATTCCCAGTGTTCATCACTTACCCTGCCAGTAACACCCACTCTCACCATGTTGAGGCCGCATAACAGGAGTTAAGGGAGTCTGTTATAAGTACGATTATCTATTTTAAGAGTCAAGAGTTCACTATCGTAAGTACAATTATCAATTTTAAGGAATGGATATAGGATATGAGGTTGTTACTACTTTTTAAAAGTCTCTGTGTTCTAAAAATGAGAAGATGACAGAATAGGAGAAAGGAGTGTTAGGTATGGTCGCCGCTTTGAGTGATTTATAAAAATAATAAAGGCGGGATAAAAATTAAATAAATAAATATGTTGCTGTATGGTCTAGATTTAATGATAAACTTAAAGCTTGAATTAATTTTATATAGGTATTTATACTTACATGGATCTTTTTTCTGTTAATTAGTGGGCAGTTTGGTTAGATTTCATTTATTTTAATCAGTATAACACATTTTGGTTTTTTCCCCTTCCTTGGATAATCACTATTTATCTTCCCTTTTTTTGATTACGTAAACTCCTTTCTTTTGTATTTTCCCATTTTAATACAAAATAAAAAGGAGTTTCCTAGTATACTGAAGTTTCTTAAACAGCTCTACTGTCAAAGGTACCATCTGTGAAGAGAGCGAAAAGCAAGTTTAAGGAATGAAACAGAAAAGTCTATAATCTCCATCCTGTCCCCTTTCATTCTAGTTTTCTGGCTGACATGAGGGACCCAGGTGGAAAGATTCACTCAGCATGTCAGGGAGGGGGAAATCTTCCCCCCACATAATTGATTATTCTTACTAAGGAAACGGCTTTTGCCAAATGCATTTAGATTGCTTAGGCTCATTCTTAAAATGAATTATTCACTTCACAGCCCTAGAAAAAATAAGAAAGATATACTTCTCTGCTGCAGTAATTATAATGAGTGTAGTGTTAGATTAATTAGGAAATGAAGAGGAGAGAATTATGACAAAGAATTATGACAAAGAAATCCAGATGTAAGAACTTGTTATAGATTGCCTAATCTATGGAATACCATCTTGTGTGCCTGGAACCAGTGAATGAGAAGGGATGTTTCATAGATGCATGACCAAAAACTGGCAACATAAAGCAAAATGACCAAGCAGTACAGATGTAATGCAAGTAGTTAGTTCAATTTAGTATCTTAAAAACAAATGGATTCTTTGGACACAAGCATTTATTTATTTATTTATCTATCTATCAAATTTATCACCGCCCATCTCCCAAAAGGGACTCTGAGCGGTTTACAATAAAAGATAGATAAAAATATAAAACTATAAAACCCTATAATACAGATACAATAAATATAATAAAAAACTTGATGGTTAAAAGTTCTTTATGATTTGCAGGCAGAACTGGGTCCTTCTAAGAAACTAACCATCACCAGAAATGGCTACTCTCCCTCCCGCCCCAGGCATAATTACAAAACCAGGTCTTTAGCTGTTTCCTAAAGTCCAGGAGGGAGGGAGCTAATCTCACTTCCAGGGGAAGGATATTCCAAAGGGCGGGTGCTATTGCAGAGAAGGCCCGCCTCCTGGACCCCGCCAGATGGAATTCTCTTGCAGACGGGGTCCATAGCATGCCCTCTCTACATGACTGGGTGGGACGGGCTGATGTGATGGGGAGGAGACGGTCCTTTAGGTAGCCTGGACCCGTGCCATGCAGGGCTTTAAAGGTGATAACCAACACCTTGAATTGGACCCAGAAGCATACTGGCAACCAATGCAGCTCGCGGAGCAAAGGAGTGACATGTGTTGATCTTGGGAGACCCAAGATCGCCTGCGCAGTTGCGTTTTGCACCAGCTGTAGCTTCCGGATACTCTTCAAGGGTAGCCCCATGTAGAGCGCATTGCAGTAGTTTATATGGGAGATAACCAGGGCATGAGTGACCGTTCGAAGGGACTCTCGCTCCAGGAAGGGGCGTAACTGGCGCACAACATGAAGTTGCACAAAGGCCCTCCTAGCCACGGCTGCCACCTGCTCTTCAAGCAGGAGCCGTGCATCCAGGAGGGCCCCCAAGTTACGCACCGGGTCTGTCTGGGGCAGTGCAACCCTATCCAGAACTAAAGATGACAATTTCCCAGAAATCGAGGAGCCATTAATCCACAGCCACTCTGTCTTCCCCAGGTTCAGCCGCAATTTGTTGTCCCCCATCCAGGCCTCCACAGCCCCCAGGCACTCGGAAAGGGTGGCCACAGCATCACTTACTTCACCCAGGATGGAGATGTATAATTGGGTATCATCTGCATATTGATGATACCTCACCCCGTAGTGACGGATGATCTCACCCAGTGGTTTCATGTAGATGTTAAAAAGGAGCAGAGAGAGTACCGAACCCTGCGGCACCCCACAAAGGAGGGGCCGCGGGCTGGATCTCTCGCTCCCTATCAACACCGACTGGGACCGACCCTGGAGGAAGGAGGTGAACCAGTGCAGAACTACGCCACCCACCCCCAACTCCCTAAGTCAGTCCAGAAGGATACCATGGTCAATGGTATCGAAAGCTGCTGAGAGGTCAAGAAGAGCAAGGATGGATGCACTGCCTCCATCTCGCTCCCGCCAGAGGTCATCCATAAGTGCGACCAATGCCGTTTCCATCCCATAACCAGGCCTGAAATCTGACTGAAAGGGGTCTAGATAATCCGTTTCATCCAGAATCCTCTGGAGCTACAAAGTCACCACTTTCTCAACCACCTTCCCCAAAAAGGGGAGGTGGGAGACTGGGCGAAAATTGTCCAGTATAGTAGGGTCCAGCGATGGTTTCTTGAGGAGGGGGCGCACCAGCGCTTCCTTAAAGGCTGCTGGGAACACCCCCTCTCTCAAGGATGTGTTTACCTGGACCCAGCCACGTGTCACCTCCCGTGCTGCTTTCACCAGCCAGGAGGAGCATGGATCTAATTGGCACGTGGTAGCATTTATACTCCGAAGGATCCTGTCCACTTCCTTGGGTTCAACAGGATCAAACTGATCCCAGATAACCTGGTAAGTACATTCCCTGGGTATCTCCTCAGACTCTGTCTCACGCTTGGAGGAGTCTAACTCGGTCCGGATCCAAGTGATTTTATCCTGCAGGTACCACGAAAATTCCTCTGCACGGCCCTGTAGATTTGCAGGCAGAACTGGGTCCTTCTAAGAAACTAACCATCACCAGAAATGGCTACTCTCCCTCCCGCCCCAGGCATAATTACAAAACCAGGTCTTTAGCTGTTTCCTAAAGTCCAGGAGGGAGGGAGCTAATCTCACTTCCAGGGGAAGGATATTCCAAAGGGCGGGTGCTATTGCAGAGAAGGCCCGCTTCCTGGACCCCGCCAGATGGAATTCTCTTGCAGACAGGGTCCGTAGCATGCCCTCTCTACATGGCTATTTCTTGCTCTTTATCAGTAATTGTGAATATAGTTGTTATTCCACTAACTATCTGTCAACCCATTAACAATCTCTGATCAACTTAGCCATAGACTTTGTTGGGGGGAAATCTGAATGTAGAAACAAATGCAGTGGAGTCTTTCATCCATGGTAGAATTGGCTGTATCACAGAAGTCTTGCTATGACGTACTTCAGTGAGTACATGCCTACACTTGCTTTGTCACATCCAAAAATGAGAAAAGACCCATCAATTAATTCTTCATTTCTCAGTAGAAGATTTACAGATTTGAGAAAGATGGCAAGTATAGTCACTTATTTACCATTTACCATTTACCATTCTTCATACCACAGCAAGAGATGTACTTTAAATGTGCTGTGGAAAAATCTGGCATAATTTTTATAATTATATTTCAGCATAGACAGTGACAAATAAAATTATACTGTCCTACCTTTGCATGGTGGTGACATCAACAAAATGGAGGGAAATATATTTCTAATCTGTCTTTTCCTTCTGCTAATGAACAAATGGATCATAGAACAAATCAGTTCAGAGCTCTCACTTGAACCACAAATGACCACTATTACGTTTTCGCACATTATATGAAGACCCAGCTCCTTTGAGAAATCTGTAACACTGGAAAAGGTGGAAAGAAACAGAAAAAGAGGATAACCAGTAGTAAAGTGGATGGACTCAATTACCATGATGATGGATGCACCATTGGAAGACCTGAATGGTCAGGTGGGAGGCAGATTATCCTGGAGAAGGTCCAGTCCTAGAGAAGGACTATGTATCTGGCCAAACATGAGTAAGAACCCCATATTATGGACTACACTGTGGCAATAAGGGTGGCAAAACAATTTTATTTCTTTGCTCTTATTGCATCTGTTGACAGCCACTCAGTGGCCCTCTTAAGATAACCTGGTCCCTGCTGGGGAGGAAAGGGCTGCAGGACCATCTGCAGGGCTGCTGTGAGGAATGTTCTTGTTATGCGGCAGGTAAAGTCACTCAGATCTGCTCAAAGTAGGATTCTGACTGGACACACCCAGGTGAGGTGCTTGAGGTAAGGTCTTGTAGAGTTGTCTGGAGCAAGTTTGATTCTGTGACTCCTGAGGAAGTGGACAGGGTTCTCCAGTCTGTGAGCTTGGCCACTTGTTTGTTAGATCCAGGTCCCTCCTAGATGATTAAAGCCACCTGTGAGATGACTTGCAGCTGGGTTCATGAAGTGGTGTCACCCTGCATATCTCTCTGTTATATCATCACTGTCATCTAACTTTGTAAAATACAAGTATTTAACTACTAAAAGAATGATACTGTCAAAGTCAAGCCTGCCTCTGACTCAGAAAGCGAAACCCCTTCTAAGTCAGAGGAGGAAATAGAAACTTCCTGGGCTGAAACTGGGAAAACGAAACTCAAAGTGGAGCCAGCAGTGCGGGAAGAGTCCAAGACGCTGATTGGCCAGGATTCAGAGGAGGATTTGAATCTCCCAATCAGTGTGCGCCAACAATGGGCTGAAAAGCACGCAGAAGAAAAGGCAGCCCGATTGGCTGGAGAAGGGTCCAGGAGCGTGAAAAATAAGGATAAAAGGCAAACACACGAAGAGTGAGCTGCTGGAGACAACTGATCCTCCAAGCCTGCAGCTTCAGCGGAAGAGTCCTTACCTGCACAGCAGACAGTGTCTCCTGCCAAAGAGGAACCAGTGCCATTGCTCCACTCTGAGGAGGATTTGAAATCTGCTTCTGCTGCCACCGAGGATTCTGCATTAGCCATGCCCAGCGATCTCAGTCTTGCATCTAGCCTTGAAACTTCACGGTCTTCCATGCAGTGTCCTGGTGCCTTTGATCCTCAGTTCTGCGGCATGCCTTCAGTGCAGCTCCACCGTGCCACAGGTGCTCAGGCTTGCTCCGGAGTTTCACACCTATCCTGTTGTGAACTTGTTTTCCCCCCTTGCTCCAAGTCTCCAGTCCAGAGAATCCAGCCTAGTCCAGGGCTTCCAGCCAAGTCTAGCCTTGCTCCGAGTTTCCAGCCTTGCTCCAAATTTCTAGTCCAGAGTATCCAGCCAAGTCTAGCCTTGCTCCAGGTTCCAGTCTTGCTCCTAGTCTCCAACCTAGTCCAGAGTTTCCAGTCAAATCCAGCCTTGTTTCCAATTTGTAGTCTTGCTTCAAGACTTCAGTTACTAGCTTCCAGTTCAAGACCTGTGTTTTCAGCTGTAGCAGCACCTTGTGCTCCAGTCTCCTCCAGTCTCCTCCAGTCTCCTCCAGCCTCACAGTTCCAGTTAGAAGTCCTGTTCCACTGCCTTGTTGTGGCCCAGTTGGGCTTGTTGAACCCAGCTCTTCATATATCAAGGACTTATTTATTGCAAATAGTTATTTAATTAAGAGTATTTTTGATATTACTCTGTCTGGCTGCATAGTTTGAACAGACAGATACTTATATAGCATAGAATTGTGACAATACCTCTGCAATGTCTTCCGTTCAGTAGTGCTAGAAGCCTTTGATCTGGAAACACCTTTCACTGCCCTTAAAATAGACCCTTTGAAATCAGTGGGTCTTAAGTTTATCAATAATTTAATGTTTTATATTACTCACTATGTAGTCATCTACAAAAATTGCTATGGAATTGCAATTTTAATGGTAAATTAAATAATGGGAAAAGCCAGGGAGTTTCAAAAAAACATCTATTTCTGTTTTATTGACTATTCTAAAGCCTTTGACTATGTGGACCAGAACAAATTGTGGCAAGTTCTTAGTGGTATGGGGATACCAAGTCATCTTGTACGCCTCCTGAAGAATCCGTATAACCACAAAGTAGCAACAGTAAGAACAGACCACGGAACAACGGACTGGTTTAAGATTGGGAAAGGAGTACGGCAGGGCTGTATACTCTCACCCTACCTATTCAACTGGTACACAAAACACATCATGCGACATGCTGGGCTTGAGGAATCCAAGGCTGGAGTTAAATAACTGGAAGAAACATTAACAATCTCAGATATGCAGATGATACCACTTTGATGGCTGAAAGCGAAGAGGAACTGAGGAGCCTTATGATGAAGGTGAAAGAAGGAAGTGCAAAAGCTGGCTTGCAGCTAAACCTCAAAAAAATCAAGATTATGGCAACCAGCTTGATTGATAACTGGCAAATAGAGGGAGAAAATGTAGAAGCAGTGAAAGACTTTGTATTCCTAGGTGCAAAGATTACTGCGCATGCTGACTGCAGTCAGGAAATCAGAAGACGCTTAATCCTTGGGAGAAGAGCAATGACAAATCTCAATAAAATAGTTAAGAGCAGAGAGATCACATGGACAACAAAGGTCCACATAGTTAAAGCAACGGTGTTCCCCATAGTAACATATGGCTGCGAGAGCTGGACCATAAGGAAGGCTGAGAGAAGGAAGATCAATGCTTTGGAACTGTGGTGTTGGAGGAAAATTCTGAGAGTGCCTTGGACTGCAAGAAGATCCAACCAGTCCATACTCCAGGAAATAAAGCCAGCCTGCTCACTTGAGGGAATGATATTAAAGGCAAAACTGAAATACTTTGGCCACATAATGAGAAGACAGGACATCCTGGAGAAGATGCTGATGCTGGGGAGAGTGGAAGGCAAAAGGAAGAGGGGCCAACCAAGGACAAGATGGATGGATGATATTCTAGAGGTGACAGACTCATCCTTGGGGGAGCTGGGTGTGTTGACTGACAGGAAGCTCTGGCGTGGGCTGGTCCATGAAGTCACAAAGAGTCGGAAGCAACTAAACAAATAAACAACAAAAAGTCATCTACAAACACACATTCATGTAAAACTCAAACTATCAGTCAAAAAATTCACAGAGCGATAGAGTTGCCAAAGGAAGGGAGGTGTCACAAAAGTCAAGACAGTGGCTGTGCCCATGTGATTGAAGTCCCGCTCCTTTTTTAATGTTTGTCAAATGCACAACGTAGATGAAAAAGAGGCGGGGCTTTAATCGCATGTTTATGGCCACCATTTTGACTTTTGTAACCCACCCCACTGCAGACACCTCTGCAGAGAGGGCCTGTGTGTAATTAGTAAATTAGATTTAGGTACGTCTCCCTCATTGAAGTAGATCTGTTCAAAGCAGGGTTACGTTTGGAATCGATCCAATCTGTTCAAGGAATGTACTGTGTTCAAGGGATCTTTTTATGCTCCCACATTTTATTTTAAATGCTACCTATTTTTTCTAAACCATTTCTGTGACTTTTGAAATGAAATGTCATCTGCTATGTTGTCAAAAAACCTATGTTCCTTGTCAAAGAGGACTCAATTAAAATAATTGCCAGCCTGGAAAGCACAAATTCAATTCACTGCTACAGTACCAAGAGGTATTGCTCAAAAAAAAAAACATTTAGAAGGTTGCCAATGAACAAAAGATTTTTTCATAACATAGAAGCATTTCTTGAGAACAGTTGTGATAGAAAGTCAGCTTCAAGCAAGCAAATAAAAAATAGCAACATCACTGTGTTTCAGAAATGATTTTTTTATACTGATACTCAAAAATGAAAAATTATTGACAGGTGAAAGCACAGGTGAAATGCTCTTGGATGGAGGTAGAAGGACCTCCAAGATGAGGTCATCCATTGGTTTGGAGCCAGGTATCGTCAATATGTTGATTATACCCAGTTGTACAGTACATCTTCACCCCGGACCAACCAAGTTATACTGTTGAAATCCTGGCCCAGTGTCTAGAGACTGTGCAGTCTGAATGGGGAGGAACAAATTCAGGGTCAGTCTTGACAAGACCAAGTGACAGTGTTAATCCTGTCTTGGGGATATTCCACTGTTAGTCTTCAGTGGGGTTGCACTTCCCCATCTGTGGCATATATTAATTACATCCTTGTTGCCAATCTGTTTGTTTGTTTGTTTGTTTTGATATACATTGTTTTATGACTGATTTATGTATGTCTGTATGTATGTATACACTGCCCAGAGTTGTCAGGAGTTGGGCAGTCACAGAAGTAGAAGGAGGGAGGGACAGAGGGTTCCATGTAAACTGTCTAGAGCTCCTTGATAGAAGTCAGGGTATAAATCTAACAAATAATTTAATACAATATATTTATTTATGTTTTTCATTAATCGCATTTACATCCTTCCTATCCTCAAAGAGCTCCAGGTGGCAATGGTAGCCATCTACCCAGTGTATCCTCATACAGCAATCCTGTGAAGTAGGTTGAGCTGAGAGATAGTGACTGATTAAAGTCATGTGGTAATCTCTGTGGCAGAGGGTGGACTGGGATCTGGCTCTTGAGTCAAGTGGGTACAGCATACTGAGCCGAGGTCCTGCCTAAGAGCTTGACAGGCAGACAGCCATTGCCTGCAAAACTGCTGGGCACAGTGGCTCACTGGTCTGATTCAGTATGAGAACGATTTCCATAAATGGGCTTTACAAAGATGAATCCTTTTTTTCCAGACCATATAACTGGTTCCCCATATCACCTCAAGCCAATGTTTAGTTTGTATGATAATCCACACTGACTGGATGAAATACTGCATCCAATCATAAACTCTGGTTTACAAACCATAACGGCTATACCATGAAACGTGCTTAGAGAAAAAAAATGTATCTTGGTATAATATGTGAATCCAGCCTATGTTTTATCTGATGAAGTGGTCTCTGCTCCATGAAACCCAGAGCTTTGCTAGTTGATTTTATTGCAGTAGATTATTATGGCTGGAAATTATAACATTTAATGAACATTTCAACCAAATATTTTTCATTCCACAATATACATTTTTTTATTATTTCACATCCATTATTTTCTTAAAACACAATCTTCATTGCCATTTCTTAGTCCTTTCTCAGCTTTTTTCTTTTTATGATACAGTCATTAGAAAATGACTCAGTATTTGTGAGGTGGCTTAGCAAGCAACATTCTAATATGATCATGTATTTTTCTTATATTCCTTTCTTCCGTTTCAGAGCTCAACTGCATAAGATTCCTCCTCAGAGACTTCTAGTTCTAGTAACACTTACTGGTAAGTGAAAATTGCACTATTTTTAGCACTTTTATAATACTGTGTTCACTGATGCATTAGGAAATGACAGTTGAACTGAGATGAAGTATCAACAAGAAACTGCACTTTACAAGTTGTGACTGTTTGCACGGAATGCCAGATTTTATAACTAAGAAGGGCAGTGCCAAAGAATGTTCAGATTACTGCACAATTGCACTCATTTCACATGCTAGCAAGGTTATGCTCAAAATCCTACAAGCTAGGCTTCAGCAGTGTATGAAAGGAGAACTACCAGAAGTACAAGCTGGGTTTTGAAGAGGCAGAGGAACTAGAAATCAAATTGCCAACATTCATGGAGAAAGCAAGAGAGTTCCAGAAAAAACATCTACTTCTGCTTCACTGACTCCTCTAAAGCCTTTGATTGTGTGGTTCACAACAAACCGTGGCACATTCTTAAAGAGATGGGAATACCAGATCACCTTACTGTTGGAATTATCAGGGGTCAACTCAGCATTGTCTCATAAGCATAATGGGGGTCTTTCTAGTAAACACATCTCTATTGCGCTTGTGGGATGTCACATGGGTACTTCCTCCTTCTTCTTGGGTTTGGGGATTAACAATCTCCATTACCTCTTGGCACACCTGCAAGCAGGAGGTGCTGCAGAATGCAGCTCTTGTCCTCTTTTCATCTCGCCTGCATGCAGACATTTCTATTTCCATAGAAATGTGTCTACAAAGAACCAGTGATGATTAAATGCTTTCTACTATGAACCTACCTGTATCCAGATCTACTGAATAAAAGTAACCTATCTCTGTTTTTCTTCATCTAACCACTATGTGAAGACTGATTTATTTCTGAACATAATTAAGCTTAATGTGCAAGTTCTCTTTTTGGTTCACGCTTCTACTTTTCAAGATTGTTGTTAGCTGCTTGGAGTTCTTTTATTAACCTTTAAAAACTCCATCACTTACCTGTATCCTGAGAAACCTGTATGCTGGTCAGGAAGCAACAGTTAGAACCGGACATGGAACAACCGATTGGTTCAAAATTGGGAAAGGAGTATGACAAGGCTGTATTTTGTCACCCTGCTTATTTAACTTATATGCAGAGTACATCATGAGAAATGCCAGGCTGAATGAATCACAAGCCAGAATTAAGATTGCAGGGAGGAATATCAACAACCTCAGATATGTGGACGATACCACCCTAATGGCAGAAAGCGAAGAGGAACTAAAAAGCCTCTTGATGAGGGTGAAAGAAGACAGTGCAAAAGCTGGATTGAAACTCAACATTAAAAAAACTAAGATCATGGCATCTGGTCCCATCACTTCCTGGCAAATAGAAGGGGAATGGAAGCAGTGACAGATTTTATTTTCTTGGGCTCCAAGATCACCACAGACGGTGACTGCAGCCATGAAATTAAAAGACGCTTGCTCCTTGGGAGGAAAGCTATGGCAAACCTAGACAGCATATTAAAAAGCAGAGGCCTCACCTTGCCTACAAGGGTCTCTATAATCAAAGCTATGGTTTTCCCAGAAGTAATGTATGGCTGTGAGAGTTGGACCATAAGGAAGGCTGAGTGCCAAAGAATTGATCTTTCGAACTGTGGTGCTGGAGAAGAATCTTACGAGTCCCTTGGACTGCAAGGAGGTCAAATCAGTCAATCCTAAAGGAAATCAACCCTGACTGTTCATTGGAAGGACAGATACTGAAGCTGAAGCTCAAATACTTTGACCACCTAACGCGAAGGACTCACTGGAAAAGACCCTGATGCTGGGAAAGACTGAAGGCAAAAGGAGAAGGGGATGAGATGGTTAGATAGCATCACCGATGCAATGAACATGAATTTGGGTAAACTCTGGGAGACAGTGGAGGACAGAAAGGCCTGGAGTGCTATGGTCCATGGGGTCATGAAGAGTTGGACATGACTTAACGACTGAGTAACAACAAAGGGTATGAAGTCAATATCTGTAAATATAGGGAAAGAGGAAAACAAAAATATTTGTTCTATTTTATCACTGGCCACCCATATGTTTTGAGAAGGAAATAGTGAGGCATGAAGGCACAGATTTTGCTGGTGATTCTTGCTCCCCCAATCAACTGGTGTTCAGAGCTACACTGGCTGAGAAGCTATCATATATCTAAACCAGAGTTTATCAGAATGAGAACAAGTCTCAGAAAGCCTTGGGTTGATAAATCCTTCATCCCCCTGGGTGGTCATGAGCAGAGTTCCAAAGTTTCTAGTTGCTTTTGCTAAAGCACAGATTGCTGTGTCATCTGGACTGACCAACCATGGTTTGATACAAAACAGATTTAACTCTTCCTCAGAGGAAAACTGACCATGCTTCTACCTTGAGGATATTCTTCTTCAGATGAAGTACCAGAAAATACCCAGCATTCCAAATATAGTTGTTCTGTGAATTTATATATGGGCAATAGGATACTAGCTTTTTGTTTTCAATTCCTTCCTGAATCATCCTTAATCAGAATTTGACAAATTATGATATTTTGTTATCAATAACTTATCACTCATTACAAATGTTGTAATCCAAACACTCTGAATAGTGCCTGGCTGCCTACTCCTGGCTTAATATAAAGTCTCCTTTGGGTTGAGTTGGGCACATATAATATTTCTTAGCAAAGATATGGAAATGATTCACAATTGCCTTCTTCTGGAATTTTTTTCCCAACTTCCCAGTCAAGCCTGAGATTTCCTAGTGGTCTCCAATACAACCTGTAACTGTACTTACCTTTGTCATGACACTTTTGATCTAGGACGTGCTATTTTGTTTTCTCCTCCTTCTAATATCCTTATGAGAGAATATAATCGAAAACAACAGCAGGATGGTAGAAATGGTTTGTGTTGCCACCCTGGAAAGGTAAGAATTGAAGTTCTCTTAGTGATAAGACATTCAAACATACCAATCTGTAAATATTATTAGGAAGATTTCATTTTCCTGCCTTTGCCGTTACTGTGGCTTTGTATGCTCTAGCAATGAGAGCTGTTGACCTGGCAATTTTGATTTCCAAGGAGTTACTTACTTTTATCACCCAGGAGCCTAGATTAGAGTTGTTGAGTATCAGATGAAATATATGATGACCTTCCAGGGTGGTACAACAGTGACCCACTTAATGTTTCCTCTATCATCTGTTACTTCCTCTCCTTCTTCACTATTCCATTCATCACTATCTTGGTTCCCTATGGACATCTTCTATGGAGTTTGTACCAGTCCCCCATCGGGGGAGATGGGCGGTAATATAAATTTAATAATAATAAATAAATATTGCTTCACAATGTAATGCACTGAATGTGCAGGGTTTATAAACATTTAAGCACAATTATTTCAACACAAAACAGAGAATCATGCAATAGCTCACTTTATACTTGCCAATTAATTCAAAACAAGATGTGGCTTAAAGATTTGAGCTGACAATTTTTTTACTATGTAAATGTAATCTAGTTTATGTTGCCGTAATGGAATAATCCAAGTAATATGAGGAAATAGAAATAGAAATTACTACACTTAAGCCATCAGTTGTATGTTCATGTACACGTTTTTCATGTGAAAGCATAGTTCCATTAATGATTACCTTATTATTTACACATTATGTTGGGGCTGTGTTTTCATCATTTATTCATTCTCATATCGTGGGATGTTAACTTGCAGCATAATCACTGCATGTACTATATTTTCCAACATCAGAAATTGTGTTAAAAATCCTGGAAGTTGCTATGACTGAAAATGCTTAGCTATTCAATTCCATTATATTACTAGTTTCTGTCACTTAATCAGTCTGTTAAGCCAAAAAAGCTGCAAAAAGGTTATCTTTTTTGAGAAAATATGTTTACTCCTATTTCAAAAGCAAGATAAAAGTTATTAATTTTCATAACATGTAGTTTAAAACACTTGTGTTGTATTTCATTTGATAACCCATCATTTGTCTCACATTTATCAGGTATACATTCTATCTTCCTTTTTAAAAAAAAGAAAACTACATACAAGAGCAGAGTAACAAAATGATATAAAAGGAAGGAAGGAAGGAAGGAAGGAAGGAAGGAAGGAAGGAAGGAAGGAAGGAAGGAAGGAAGGAAGGAAGGAAGGAAATGTATTTCATGAATTAAAATTTTTCAAAAGTGACCAGCTTGCTTGAAGGTCCTTTTCCTTGGCCTTTAACTGGAAAAAAGAAAAACCTAATTCAAATGTTGACAGACCACAATTCTCAGCAACGTATCTTGCACGTCTGGCAGAAGGTTAGTGGGCAATCTGAGCCATTGTTCAGGTTTGAAGGTAATTATTGTTGACAGTGTGACTTCAGTGGCACTGACCCCTCAGCATCTCCCAACCTCCTGACCACAAGGGCCAGTGGGGTATAGAGAGAGAGTGAAAGATTCATGCAGGGTTAGGCTGACCATATATCCTTGAGACAAAAACGGGACATTGGGATGGCAAAATGGGGCAGAGCCGGGCAATGGGCTGGTTCAGCAGGCAGGAACTTCTCCGGTTTTCTCAGGCTGGGAATCTTCGGATTCCTTCGTTTGCGAGAGGCAAGGCTGGGATGGAGAGTCTAGTGAACAGTTTTCCCCAACAAGCCGTTCCTCCTCTGGCTGTGCTTTTATGTTCTTTTTCTTCCCGCCGTGTCAAGGCAGGAGCCAATCGGCTCACCCTTTGATCACCGCCTATCAGCTGATCCTGTTTTTTTCTTTTTAGGTTTCCTGCCAGGTTGAGCTCTGCAGCTTTTTTCCCACCGTTTCTGATGGGCTCCCCCTCCTTCCACTCAAAGTCAGGCTGCATTCTGACAAGTTCACAGGAACTTTCAAATGTTTAAGTAAGGTTTTTAAGAAAACAGGACAAAATGGACATTTATATTAAAACAATGGGATGGTCTGGAAATGTTAAAAAAACAGGACTGTCCCATTCAAAACAGGACGTATGGTCAGCCTATGCAGGGTCCCCTCCCTGCCCATTGCTCTGCTCACTCTTTGACTTCTGCCTTTGTTTCCAGCCATGTACATGCACAAAGCCCTTGCACCTTGATTCTCTTCCTGGTAGGATGCAGATAGCTAAATGTTAGGCCTTGCATCATGTGTAACTCTCCTTTATAAAATCTGCTTCACTAAGCATTGATCAGATTAGATTCCTACTCTCAGGAAAGCTCATACACTTGCATAAGCACTTTCCCTCCAACATCTGCAAGGATGGGGATGTGAGTAATTTGCCCCAGGAGGCATTCTGTTCCCATCCCTAAAGACAGAAAAAAGAAAAAGTCTGAAAAAGGCCAATCGTACTTCTTCCGTTGATATCACAGCCCCACCAGATGGCCTCACAGGATGCTTCAGAAGGCCAGGTGATTGAGATGCCCTCTCCAAGCCCTCAAAAATTATCCCTCTCTTCCCTGTAGAACTACTGCATTGTTTCTCGTTGCATAAAATGTGAAATGGGAGGAACGAATGCATTTTATAGGTCTGTTAAGATTACGGGAAGCTCAGTACACTTTTTTTTTAGTTCCTTCCCCCAAATGAGTGGGAAACTGGGTCAGTGGCATTTCATGATTTGCTGCTGAATTTTGTTTAGTCGTGATGGCTATAGAGAAACATCAGGTTTAAATGGGATGCAATAGATCACTTTCACACTAGAAGGCTATTAGCTTTATATCTTACCATTCTAAATTATAATTTAGTCATATGGTTTGTTGTACTTTGTATTGTATGAAACTTTGGTTGAGGACTGTAAATAAAATTTTACTTACTAGAAAAAAGGCAGGATGATAATGATGATGTCCACCATACTCCCTGCCACATTGGAAAACAGATTGCTGATATATCCTGTGTGTATTTTCTGCTGTATCACAGAATCACAGAATTCAACAGAGCCCTTTAAGGTTTTGAGTTCAGCCTCCTGCTCAGTATAGGAATCCAGCTGAACCATTCCTGACGGATGGCTCTGGGCAGATCCAGGGAAGGGAATCCCGCTGTCTCTCTACTACAGAACCATAGAAATCTTATCCTTTAACCCCTGACCAATATGTTATCTGTAAATAAATAATTGGTTATAACCTCAATAGAGATAGTTGCTAGTTTTCTGTGTAGGGACTGACCTAATTTCCTACTGCTCAAAGAAGGGGGCAAGTAGAACAATATTTCCTTAAGCACTTCCTTCAGTAGATTTGAGGGAAATGTTCAAATCTGCTTTAATCTTATGACAGCCATTATTCCTATGTACATAGCAAAAGCCAGCATGTTCTATAAGTCAATCGTTTTCATTGTTATCAACAAGCAACTGTGTTTAAATTAGTATAATCGCAGAATATAAGAACCACAGATTTAAGTACAGGCATCCTCCATACTAAGTACGGAACACACATCATTTATATGCAGGCCATCCCTACCCTAATATATAAAGCACTTATGTTGTTTTTATATCTAGCCACACAGACAGGCTTTGATGATAGGCTTATACTGTACGGGGACTGCTTTCATTTCAAGAATAGAAAGTGCTCCCTAACTATGTTGTATCTGCCTGACCTCCTTTTTCGATTGCACAACATGTCAAGAATTCACTAGTCTGTTCACTAGTCAGGCAGTAAATCAAGCAATACAAAATAGTCTTGTACACAAAGAATAGGGCATAATACTCTTTTTGATTTACCCAAGGCAGACATTATGTGCAAAATGTTCTGTTGTGCTGCCGCCTTGTGGCCATGTGGCTAAAGGATACACTTCTGAATAGAGTTGGGCTCACTTTGAAATTGCTTTGGAAAAGTGCCTCAGATATTGCACTGCCGCTCTCTGCTATCCATTAAACAAGCCTGACATTTTATGGTCTTTTCTGTATGCCTGAAAAAAGTACCACTCATTATACTTAATTTGACCCTCAAAGCAAATATATGGCTTGCGTGGAAACCTGGAAAAAGGTTGGGTTATTTTAATGACTAGTAGAGAGTTGCAGTCACACCAAAGGTCTGAAGCACTAAACAGTCCTATTTCTGAATATTTTTTATGATTTCTTCAGGCACTTGTTATATTAGAAAATTCTTACTCCGTTAGATCTTACACAAAAATTATATTGGCATTCGTGGTAGAAAATATTTATGTCCTGTTAATGGTAGCTGTGGTATTTTACTTACATATATGTTTAAAGAAATAAATGAAAATTTCTAAAGGTCTAAAGGTCAACTATATGGGGCTTGACAGTTACTCTCTAAAACAATGTTTCAACCTTGGCAACTTTAAGATGTGTGGACTTCGACTCCCAGAATTCCCCAGCCAACACTAATAACAAACTGAAAAACATATATTAAAACATGATGAAATGTGGAATGGCAACTATGCAATTATATTTTTCCAGTTTTGTAGTGGAATTCTGGGAGTCTTGTTAGCTTTTTTTTAGATGTTCCAAGTTCAAATTTTATTTGTGTTGCATAAATGCCATAATAAAAATTTACAAAAATCAAATTATGATTGCTAAATGTGGAAGAAACTATGTTTCTAAACAGAAGTTTGTATTATTGCTACCATTCACTGAGAATAAACTAGATATAATATACTTTAAAGGCTAATGAAACACCCTAACTTCTCTCCCCATTGAACTAAGAGGTGAAACAAGGAAAATCCTGTTCCTGCTAATATTAATGACATAGCAGTATCCACTTTGTATTTTTGCTCAGTCCAAAACAGTTTCCCTTCTACCCCCATGCTAAATGAGGTCCATGGTCACCAAAAAAAAATGGCCCTTTTGAAGAAAATGAGCAGCACTAAACTTATTTAAAAATGTGAATGCTTATATAGGATTGGTTTGCTCAATAAAATATGAAAGGAGTCCTATTTTAACTTATGAATATCTACATTTAGCAATGAAGAACAAGCACTAAGTCAACTAGCTTTTATTTTATGAAGAATGAATATTTATTACCACCTCTACATAGTGCCAGTTTGGTGATGAGGTTAAGGTGCTGGACTAGAAGCCAGGAGACTGTGAGTTCTAGTTGTCCTTTTGGCACAGAAGCTGGCTGGGTGACTTTGGGCCAGCTGCTCTCTCTCAACTCAGCCCACCTCACGGGGGGTTGTTGTGGGAAAATAAGAGATGGGAGTATTATGTATTCCGCCCTGAGCCGTACAAAATGGGTGGGATATAAACCAAAAAAATACATAAACCCAATGGCTGGTTTCATGCATTGTAACATGTGGTTGGTTTTGGCTTAGTGTGATATAAAAAACAAGCCACTGATATCAGTGGGTTTAGGCACCATCTAAAACTGCATCAACTATAAATACCATATGTCTAACATCTTTATGATATCTGGAGGTCCCATAGGAGCAGGCTGGAGGTATAATCTGAAACTGTACCACTGTAACTGTTGGCATGGCAACAATTGTGATATGTTTTGTTAGCAGTTCCCAGGGAATGGACTATATGCAGATGTCCCTTTCATTCAGAAAGATCAAAAGTCCTTGAGGTGAGGTGGGGTGAGAAACAGGAGCAGAAACAAAAGGAAAATCTGGAAGAAAAAGACATCAATGCCTTACATCTCAAATGGTAAGCAACTGTTACTCCAAGTGTAAGAAGCCTTTCCCTGGCCTGTTATTCCTGGGAATGGCGGGAATTGTCTTCTAATATATCTGAATGGCTATTGGAATGGCTAATGATAGCAATTGGAAAGGTTAATATAAAGTAGAAAGTCTATCAGAAATTCCCCTAATATCGGCTCTTTCAGACTCAAACGCGTGGGAGGAACATAGATACTGTACATGCATGTATACACATGTACCCACCATGTTTTTCCCTTTGGGAATAAGCAAAGTGAAGACAAGAAAGAAATTAAGGATGTAAGTTAAAGCCAAACCTTGTTACGGCTATGGTTGTCACCAGGTATGCTCACAGATATTGACCTCTGCCCCACATTATGACTTTGATTAATTAAAGCATTCACATAATATTTTTCAGTAAGATAGAAACTGTGTGACTAGATTACTGGCCTTAGCTGTATCTGTGCCATATGCAACATTTCCTGCTAATGGTAAGGACAGCATTGGACAATTCTGACATATTTTGGCCAGTCTGCCACAAGTGCATCTGAAACCCAGTTTTGCCCTACCCATGCTCACCTTAGAGATGCGGTCTAGAACATTTTCTAAAATGTTCCACTTCAAACAAATTTGGCAGTTTCAAACTTGTACAATGTTTGCTTTTCGGGTGATTTCTTTAAAAAAGGAGAAGCAGGGATTTCATCTCTTTTCCCTCCATTCTCAATAATGTAGCCAAATATCTGTGCAGATTAGGGATATTGAGAGGAATATGCTAACTGGAAGCATACTCAGATGCTTCAGAAAGTTTTCCATTTCCATTAAAAAAAAAACAACCTCTACATCTCATAGTATTCCGAGCAGGCTAAGATCTTCCCTTAGCAATTATCTTACAAGAGAGTTTACCACTGCCTACAATACACACTCAGGACATAATTCATATACATATCTACCCCAAATATGAGAGTGACATGAACTAAGGGAGTCATGCCAGCTCTGACGTCGCCCGGATTAACAAGGTCCGCATCAGATGTTGGGGAACCAGGACAATCTGATGATAAGTGGGCTACTGGAACAAACCATACATGGATGAGACAAGAGAACCTGGAACTGATGGGATGCTACTACAACAGCAGACCTAATGAAAGGGGATATATGAAATGCATGAGGGAACTATGGATGGACAGAAGGCCCGCATTCACACTGACTGAGAAACAGCTAGTTACCCAACGCTTCAACATAGTAAAGAGGAAGCTGCTCTCACAACTTGAGATAGACCAACTGCACATTATATCCCAGACTCAAGAAGACCCGGAAGAACAACTGGAGGTCCCGCCAACACCTGAAGCTGGAATGTCTCTGCCATCCCCTCCATTACAGAGCACAGCAGCTGATATGAGGCAAAAGATCACGGGTGAACTAGCTACAGTCAACTCTCGAGACTGATTACCAAGGCTCAGTGGAGAAGTACCATCAGATAGTATGCTAGAAGATGCCAATAGAGCCCTCGTGACAATCTCTACTACCACCATAACTCAAATCAATGAACTGGTATACGCTACAGCTGCTGTAATCCTGGAGATGCTTGGCTACATGATCAAGAAGAATAGCAGTATGTACCCGCCCCTGGAAAATGAGGTTGGAGGCTAAGATCAAGGCAACTCGGAGAGAAGTTGGTCAGCTGGTGGAACTACAGAAGGGTGTGGAAGCTAAGGATAAGACTTAGCTACTGAAAAAATACTAGGGCCTGACTCCATCTGAAGCCCTCGAGACTGCTAAACAAAGGCTCACAGCACTGGCTACCAGGCTAAGGAGATACACTAAAGAAGCAGAGGCCAAGAAGATAAATGCCCTGTTCGCCAAACAACCATCCAAGGTGTACTCCCAGCTGCAGTGCAACAACAGTGCAACAACAGTAACAGCAGAGCCACCAACAGCAGAAACTGAACAGTACTGGAAGAATATATGGGAGAAAGAGAGGACACATAACACCAGTGCAGAGTGGCTGCAGGACCTGAGAGCATACCACAGAAATCTCCCGGAGCAGGAACCAGTCACCATCACAGTAGCAGACATCCAACAGCGAGTCAAGAACATGAAAAGCTGGACAGCACCTGGCCCGGACATGATCCACACCATACTGGCTAAAGAAACTCACAGCAGTGCATGAATGCCTAGCAGCACAGATGAAGCAGCTGTTAGCAGCAGGCTCCCACCCAGACTGGCTAACACAAGTGCTGATCATGAAAGACCCCAACAAGGGAAAAACACCATCCAGCTACCGGCCAATAACCTGCCTCCCCACAACATGGAATGTCCTATCAGGCATCATAGCCACCAAGCTGCAGGACCATATGGGCCAGTACATGAGTACAGCTCAGAAGGGCATTGGGAACAACACCAGAGGCTCAAAACACCAGTTGCACATAGGTAGAGCAGTCGCACAAGACTCAAGGTCTAGGCAGGCTTAAACTCCCTCAGCCAGATTATCACAAGACCTGGATATGGATACAAGTTCAAGAGTGGAACTACCATCATCCACCTCCTCTACATGGATGACATCAAGCTGTATGCTAAGTGTGTACAAAACATCAACTCACTGATCCACCTGACACAGATCTACAGTGAGGACATTGGGATGTCATTTAGACTAGAGAAGTGTGGCCAGATCATAGTAAAGAGAGGGAAGTAGTTAAGACTGATGGGGTGGAACTACCAGCAGGCCACATAGCAGACATACAGACCAGCTACAAGTACCTTGGTATCCCACAGTCACATGGGAACCACGATGAGGAGGCAAGGAAGACAGCAATCTCCAAGTACCACCTGTCCTAACATTCAGGAACCACACTGAGACAAGGAATAGGTCTCTAGTGTTTTATTACTGCTACATTAGACAGAAAATCCTAACAAACTGAAGAAGCGTGGGAAAAACCCAGACAGATAAACCCCAAAGTCAAGGCGGGTCTGATCTGTGTTTCTTTGAATGGCTGCTTAACTCCTCAGTACTACGCATGCGTTTTCCCCCCTGGATAGGGGCCCCCTCCTTCTCACCATCAGTACTCATGACATCACCAAAGGATAAGACAGGTCCTGAAGAGCCAGCTCAATGGAAAGAACAAGATCCATGCCATTAAATGTATGCCCTGCCAGTCATCAGATACCAGTATAGTGAGCTGGCCAAAGAAGGACATGGAGGCTGCTAATGTGAAGACCCAGAAGCTCCTCACAATGTACAGAGGCTTTCACCCCAAGTCCAACACCCAGAGACTGTACACCAGCCAGAAAGAGGGCAGGTGGGGTCTGGTGAATGTCAAAGCCACAGTCTTTGACCCTGCATGGGATGTACCATCGACAGATAGCTGAGATGGCCAACCTTGGGAAATCCTACCAGTGGCTGGAAAGGGCTGGACTAAAAGACAGCACTGAGGCACTGGTCATAGCAGCACAAGAACAGGCACTAAGCACCAGATCCATAGAAGCAGGGGTCTACCACACTAGAGAGGACCCAAGGTGCAGACTGTGCAGAGAGGCCTCAGAGTCAGTCCAACACATAGTGGCAGGGTGTAAGATGCAGGCAGGAATACCATACACTGAACGGCACAACCAAGTAGCTGGCATTGTGTACAGGAACATCTGCACAGTGTATGGGCTAGACCCTCCCAAGTCCAGATGGGAGATTCCACAGAAGGTCATGGAGAATGACAGGGCTAAGATCCTGTGGGACTTCCCTTCCAGATCCAGACAGACAGGCAGGTACTGGCTAAGCAACCAGTCATTGTGGCAGTAGACAAGGACCAGAAGATGGCGGTGGTGATAGATGTAGTGCTGCCAAGTGACAGCAACATCAGGAAGAAGGAGTATGGGAAGCTGGAGAAGTACCTGGGCCTGAAGGAGGAACTAGAGACGATGTGGAAAGTGAAGGCCAAAGTGGTCCCAGTGGTGGTAGGGGCACTCAGGGCTGTGACTCCTAAGCTGGGAGAGGGGTTCCAACAGATCCCAGGAACAGCATCAGGGCTCTCTGTCCAGAAGAGTGCAGTGCTAGGAACAGCTAAGATACTGTGCAGAACCCTCAAATTCCCAGGCCTCTGGTAGAGGACCCGAGGTTGAGGAAGACACATACCACCCAGAGGGGTGAGAAGGAAATTTTATATACAGTGGACATTACACAGTTAATCTGAATTTGATTTTGATTAATTCCTTGATTTCTTTTTTTCTGATATTTCTGTAAAGTAGTGATGCTTCCTAGATGTATTAGTAATTAAACAGTAGAAGTGAGCTGTACCATTATATTTTCTATTTATTCTGCCACTCTGAAACTCATCATAAGTACTCTCCCATCCCAGTAATATGAATGCCTATGGAAGTTGCTGCTGCATCGAACATCTGTTTTGGGAGGACTTGACGCTGACGTTGCTTTGAATGAAGTCTTTCATTTCATATGCGGCACATTCATTTCATTTCACATACAGCACATTAAATCCAAATATTGGTAGGCTCATGCTGAATAACAGACTTTATCTAGTGGAAAGAATATGTGGAGAGAGAAATATTAAATTTAGGAGCACTGTACATTTTCTAAGAAGGAATTCCTGAGGGTGGGGGTGCTTGTGTGAAAGAAAAATAAAAATTAGTTTTATTTAGGAAACAACATGGCAATAGGAGTTACCTGAGTTATTTGTCTGTTTAAGACCCTGTAGTGTTCTCCATTGAGAGCAAGAGAGGTAAATAAGATCACATGCAAAGAGCATCATTTAAGTTTATAGTCCTGACTGTTCACTTAGCAATTCGAAACTGGACATTTAAAAAGGGTTCTTGTTGTTAACACAGAAGTCTTCAAGTCACTACAGTATTTCAAAATTTATTAGTGGATGAGTAAAAACACTTTCTCCACACTTAACATTGCTGTTCCGTCCACAATTGCTAGGCTTCCTGTTTTGTGCTCAACAGTATTGTTCTAAGTAGCAACAGTCAGCACACTGATTTACACTGCCCACATACAGATTTTGGACAGCAGTTACATACATCAGTACAGCCAATATTTGCAGATAGTTTCACAGACACATTACCTAATGTGGTCCTATGCATATATTTTTTTCAAAAGTTATTCTGAGTTCACTGGCACTTATTTCCCAACTACTGTACAGTGTACAGTGTACAGAAGATTACAGTCCTAATGTTTGTGCCACTCCAGTTTCTGACAATATTACTTGGTGCAAAAAATATCATCATCTAATCTACTTAACTTAAAATTAGCATTGAATGACTCTGTTCTTCAACAGCTTCACGAAACATCTTAATAACAAAGTGCTCCTTCAACATCAGGAACACTAAGAATCTCTCCCAGATAACATTCTGACAACAATTGCGGACAGAAGCAATATGTTTCTAAGGTCTCCTTTAATTCTAGATTGACTCCTGGTGGCTTCATGGGCATGGAGATGTAATTTTCCTGGCATGATAAGTGCTATGGGATTCTTTTTCCCACTTTCCCAGTCTAGCCTACAGCTAAATGCTGTCACCTGCTGCAACTTGACTTGCATACAGATGTGACATTAAAAAAAAATTGCAATTAAATCCTAGATTTCTCCATCATTTCACTTCAGCTTTCATTTCTGCCCTGTGGAAATACACACACACACAAGAAAAATGTTTTGTTTTAGGTATTATGTGTGGTGGGCAGGTCTTCAGGGAGATTCCCAGGTGGGAGAGTGTTGCTGGAAGACAACATAATGTTGCTCTTAAATAATCTAGTGATGGAATATAAAGAAGCAACACACTTGGCTAACACTGCCAGCAATGCTCAAACTTCCACATGAACAGCACTACAATAGATACTGAGAGAAGGAAGGTTGTAGAGTTTTTCAGGGTACCCAGGTAAGGAGAGGAATCAGAAGTGGAAGACTAGATAGAATCAGCCAAGTCAATGCTGCAGTTGTTATGGATCCTTGAAGAGGATTATGTGGACACACTGAAAGAAAGTATCATTGGATATGCTAAAGTCACAATTATTTTCACTTAGCAGGGGAGATAAAAAAACTCAGGCTATCTATGATATTTTGTTGAAAAATTATGGTGACAAAGTACCAGTAGGGACCGAGTTACAAAAATGTTATGATTGAAGGCAAGAGACTGTGGATCTTTGGTCTATGATCTTTTTTATGTTACCAAGGTCCAGCAAAGGGCATCACCAAGAATTCCAGACATGGAGGAACCCCTTAAAGAACAACTGGCAACTAGGCATTCAGGGAGACGTCCTTTGCTGAATAGAATGTGGGCAAATTACAGAACACCCTCAAATGAATTTTTTGGGATTTGATTCAGCTGCAGTTGATTGTGCAGAAGAGGAAGAAGCATCTCCTCATATTGTCCAAGGCTCTAATGGAAAGAGGACTTGTCCCTGGGGGAGCTGGGGGTGTTGACGACCAACAGGAAGCTCTGGCGTGGGCTGGTCCATGAAGTCACGAAGAGTCGGAAGCGACTAAACGAATAAACAACTAATGGAAAGAAGATTCAGGAGAAGATATATGTTGTCACCTCCGAACCAGAGTCTACAGACCTAGCTTTCCAGTCTGTTAAGGATGCCATCCAGAGAGGGTGGCATCTGCAGCAGATGATGATGACCCCAGAACAGCAACATGGGCATGGTGATGTTATGAAACAAATTTCACTCTTACTTACTTGCCTTCCAATGTCTCACACAAGTACATAAGTTACAATTTTGCATTACTGTGTTATGAAGTATGTTTCATCACTTGCCTGTCCCCCATGGATGCCCATGGGCCCCTGTCCAGGGAGTGACCATGGAGAAAGGTGAAATTCTGAAATTAGTTCTTGAAGGAGATAAGGGGGTTTTGCTGTTCATTTCAGACAGGGAAGTCAAAAGACTCACAAGACAGATGCACAAGGCAGGACTGTGTGTATAATTGCAAGGAGCCTGGGCATACCAGCAGGAAAAGTCCCAGCTGGAATGAGCATGTCCTGAAGCTGAAGTGGGAACTGAGCTCTGTGTTCAGTTACAAGGAAAAGTGTTTTCTCAAAAATCCTGGTTTAAAAGTATTTTTTAAAAAACCTGGTTCACCTTTACCTAGGAATTCCAGACCAGGTCCACTTTGTCTCTTAACAAACAAAATAAGAACAGATTATATTGTATCTCCAATTCATGCACAGGATGCCTCCCTTACAGGCAACATGGGGACAATGGAGTGTGTTGACATTACTATGGCAACTTAGATTAAAACCCCCTCTTACAAGTTTGTATGAAAAGGGGTTGAATCGAGGCACAAACTTCTATCCTTGCTTTTAGCGTTGGCTCCCACTTGGCACCTCACCCGAACCTCTGATACGCGAACACTCCAGTATTGCTTCGCGCATGCCTTGAACAACTCTTAGTTTTGTCAGGCGGAGCTGGAGTACAGTTGAAGGCACATTCTAAAGTGGGCGTTCGAATCTCCCTTCAGATTTTCTAGCTCTATGGTCCTGAGGCAAGACGGTGAGGGGGTGGGAAAGGAAGCTTCCTGGTCGGAAAAAACGACAATGACGCCACGGCCCAACCCAGAGCTTTCAGCCAATGGCGTCTTCCCAGCTCTGACTTCCTTGGTGAGGGGGCGGAGCAAGAGAGAACATTGTGGGGTCGGTTCGGGGACTGTCAGGTGCTCTCTGGGCGGAGGCGAGGCGGCGCAGCGATGGTTTACATTTCGAACGGTGAGAGGCAGAGGTTTTGACGGAGGGGGAAAGCCCGTATCCCGGGGAGCGGGAACGTCCGGGCGTCTCAGCGTTCTCTTTCGCCTGGCTTTGATCCCGAGGGAGGGAGCGCAGCAAAGGCGCAACCCAGCCTTGGGGAACGGGCTCGATCCGTAACACTGGCAGCCGCCGCTACCTTCCTCCTGGGTATCCGGTCGGGCTGGAGTCCGCCCGGCAGTAACGCACTGAAAGGAATCCCCGTGGATCCGATGGCAGACTGGTGAAAAGATCACTCTTAAAGGGGCGCGGTGGATGATCACTCTGTCTGCAGCAAAACAAAAAACAAAAAAACCCCTTCCTTTCAGATTTAAATCGGAAAAGAGGACGAAATGAGTAACTGAGTTAGGGCATCTTAAGGCCGTATTCTGCATCTGGAGCTGTTTGTAAATGGGATGCTCAGACCTTGGCACAGGCCATTTGTTTATACGGGGGAAGGAGAAGGCCTGCCGCTGGAGAAGATCTTTGTTTGTATTAGGGCAGTGTTTCTTAAGCTTGACGACTTTAAGATGTATGGACTTCAACTCCCAGAATTCCCCACCCAGCCTTGCTTTTTTTTTTTTTTTGCCAAGTTTGAGAAACACTGGATTAGGGAGTGTTTATGAAGCGAAGAGCTAACTACTTTTGCCATTCTCTGATGTGCTCTTTTCAAGTACTTCATTCCTAGGATTTTGGAAGTGGCTATAAAAGAATCAAGGCATTAAAGGTTAATTGTAGATAGATTATACCAGTTGTTTTATGCATCTTGTCTATAATTAATACTTCCAATTGATTATTTTGTAGCATTAAAAGCATGCTGGCCCAAAGACTAGGCCTTCATTGTTCACTTTCCTGGGGAGTGACCTCCATTGAATTTGGTGTAATTTTTCAAAAAATGCAAAGGACCATGCTGTTAGGTATTTTTACTTGGAAGGATTTTCAGTTGCCATACCTGATGCCACAAACCCTTACGTGGGCAGCTTAAACCATACTGACAGTGGCAAGTCCAAAGAGATTATTAAATTCAGCACAGGAACTCAGAAAGATAAACTAGGAGTATAGCTTGAAATAAATTCCTAGATGTTCATAACTTCTGAAATGAGCTGTCAGGATACTTTTTCAGTAACAAATGCAAAGTCTTGGCTCCACAGAGTGTTCATGCAGTTTCCTTAGTAGCAATATGGAAGAAGTTTGTTATTGTCATCTGGTTTTATTTGTTTATTTATCTGTTACTTTACACACTAGCCTATGCGATTGCATACAGTATTACTTCTGGAATGGTAGCAGCTACAGGGAAGTAAGCATGATTGAACTCAATAGGTCTTACTTCTGAGTATACGTATCTAAACACTGTTTCAGAAGTGGGTGGTGGGATGATGTGGGTGTCCTCAAAGGTTTGATGGGTCTAGGTTCCCATTTACATCCTGGCCTTTTTATTAAATGTCATCTATCTTTTTGTTTTGATCAGTTGCTTCTGGAGCTGTAGTTATTGTTTTGAATGATAAAGGGAATGGGTACAGATTGTGCTTGTAAATGAACTTTGGATTAATAATATGACTTTCTTTTTCATTATAATATATAATTATTATTGCCATTAATATTTCGAGATGGTAGTCATAATCGCTGTTCTGGGTTGTAGGACAAGTTTTGGATAGCCGGAGTCGGGCTCCATGGAGTTTGTCATCTATAACCGACTTCTTCTGGGGAATAGCAGACTTCATAGTTATGTTGTAAGTAAAATTTTTCCCTCAAATAAAAACTTGAATTATGCAGTTTCCCCTTGAGATACTTCAGCCTGAATAGATTAGTATATATAATTGATGCATTCTACAGTTAAATTAATTAGCAAAACCCCATGGAGTAGAAGGATCTAGTTCTTACTGATCTTGTTGTGGAGTCTTTTGATTAAAATTGATAAATACATAGGGTGAACATCTTAACAAAAGATGTGAAAGGAAATGAAACACGAGACTGAATTTTCAGCCATGATATCTTAAGATTTGTTTATAGTGGTATCTAAGACATAGACTTACTTAGGAATGTTCAAATGAATACACAGAGTTTCTTTATGCACAGAATTCCTTGTATAATGGAATTTTGGGAGAAACTTAACAATTTTTGCTACCATTTGTCCCTCAAACTGGATAGTGCTTGTAACTCTTCTGAATCCATATACAATTAAAAGACTGGATAGATTAACTCTAAAATAAAAATTCTAACATTCCTTTGTTCAGAAATATTGGCTGTTCCTTAAAAGGCCAGGCTTCTGCTGTTAGGCAACGTGAGAATGCTTCCCAGGCTCAGAGAATGGCTGGAAACAGCAGTGAGATGCTGGGGGCAAAGACTTGGGCATTGTAGCTTGGTCTGCATCACCTGAGCATGTTTTCTGATCCAGTGGATCATATTTCCTCACCAACCACGAAGCAGGGTTCAGCTACTATTATAATCCACTTATATATGGCATGCAGTGGTAGCATTACCTTGTCCTCCCTAGGCAGTGAAATGTTTTGGGCTGGCCTGTGACCTACCAGTGTGCAATACCATTTAAATGTTATATATTGTAAGTCAAGTCTTTGGACATTTTGGCTATTCCTTTTTCATGAAGCAAATGAAGAAAGGGATGATGTGGCGAGGCATTAGATAGTTCCATCCAGAAAGAGCTGGGGGTTAACTAATGCTGGGTTCCCCAAGTTTTAATAGATAGTGACAGTTTTCATTCCATCATTGCACAGTATTGGAAAATTATGGTTTTGCATAGGATGGTTAAGTTCATTTATTTAACCCTTAAATTATTTTATAGAATTTACTTACCTGATCGTGTCACATTTAATTGTTAGCTTATAAATTTTGTATTTGGTCAGGAAGGGGTCTGCTAACAATAACATTTTACTTTCAGTTCTATTTTGAATTCTATTTTTGTGTTTGGAAAAGGAAGGTAGAGCAACCGGTTGCTTGATCCTTAATATTTGGTTATTTTTTAAAATGTTGCATGTAGTTCTAGGAATGCTGAATATTTCAGATCTTTCTTATTTTAGTTAACAGTGTTTTTCATTTTAGTTTTCAGAGCATTATTCACCCAGACTTGAGGAGAGGCTACACATCTTCATCCTCTTCAAGATATGATGATGGAAGGGGGTACTGCTTTTTTCACTTTAATTTTTTTATTAATATAAAATAATACATACATATATATATATATATATATATAACATAACAATAATTATTATTAATAATTAATTAGATAAAGTACATGTGAGAAATTGGGCTGCAGTGGTTAAAAGTCAGTGTGTTTTGCCAGAATATGTACATAAAGCTCAAGCAACTCTGCAGAACCTCCATTATGAGTTAGGTTTCCACACATAAGTATAGTTGAGTTTGAATGCAAAAAAGATAAAAGAATGCATTGTTATATTTATCAGATTATGTCTTCTAAGATTCATGGAAGACCAGCCTGCATAATTTTTCTTGCTTGGTTCCACCTCCCAAGGAGAATTCCTTTTTTTTTTTATAAGAATTTTATTAAGTTTCAAGCAAAGATAAAAGCTACATAAAAACAAAAAACTACAAAGAAAAAAAACTGAAGTGTAGAAACACAAGAGAAAATTTTTCAAAATTACAAAAAGAGGTGACTTCTGACTTTTAACAGCAAGGATATACAAACATTTTCCATAATCAAACCCTTACTCTATATTAAACCAAAATCACATGATTTCTATAAATCATTCCATTGGCACATTGTAAAAATCACTAAATACAGTTACTCCTTCCCCTTATATTAAAAGAAAAAATATATATAAACCTCCTAATCAACTCTCCCCAAAGGTAACATTTATTTAATTATTTCCTTCCTACTACTATTCTATACATTCCTGTCTACTATAATAAAGATCAAACTAAAAAACATACAAATTGTCTGCCGTTGTGCTTGATAATACAACAATTTTAATAATCTTAATCATATGAAACCCCAAACCTGTCATGAATACTGCTGGTGAACAGGAGGGGGGCCCCCTCCAGGGGGAGAAACGCGTATCTGTTAACCAGTTGAACAGCACAAATGACTATATACTTCATTCACATTAAGTTGGTTTTTAATCTAGATTACTGTGATGCCCAAATGCAGCCACAGAGGTGGGAATTGCTTCTTTTTAAATTGATCTTTGTTTCCTTTAGACCTCCAGGATTTCCTCGTCGTAGAATGGGTCGAATAAGCCACTTCGGAGGTCCAAGTCCCCCACCAATGACTGGTGGTGGATGAGGAAGGTAACCCATCTTTTTCTTCATAAGATGCATTGCCCAAAAGTCGTATTGAATTCTCTTAAGAAAAATCATAATACCCAGCTGCAAGAATACTTTTGCAGGATTTTAAATACTTATAGACCAAGTGAGCGAGCTTTCCTGTTTCATTTTTGTCCTTATTCAAAAAGGTAAATGCATACTATATAAAATAAGATTTGAGATTAGGACAAATGGGAATGGATTTAGCCTAGATGTATAACATCCTAGGTTTCCAAGTACAGGTAGTCCAGTTCGCAATTACAACAGTTACAAAAAAGTAATTATAACTAATCCTCACCTCTGTGACCTTCACAGGTCTGTAAAGCAAAGGAAAGCTGAAGATCATAAGCACAGGTGTAGTTTCACTTAGCAACCACTTCACTTAGCAACTGAGTTGCTAGTCCCAATTGTGGACCTCAAACAAGGACTACCTATATTGTGTTCAGTAAAATAAATTGACAAAGAATTGCATGATACTACTTTCCAGTCTCCACCCATCCACAGCTGTAGTTTCCCAATTTGGGCTACTGTATATTATTTACTTTTGAGAATATGTTGAAGCACAATGCATGTACCCTGATAAGCACTGAGCTCTATGGTGTTTGTTGCATTATATATTACCCTTGTTAGAAAGGACAGAATCTGGAGTATACTTAAAGTTCTTTAGTAAACAACACTGTTTAAAAGAAAGTTAATATTTAATCCCAATCCACTCAATTTATTTAGAGAACTATACTTCATTAAAAAAAAAAAATCTCTGGTATCAGAACCATTTATTAGAATTCTTCCATTATGGGAATTCTTAGTATTCTGTTGTATTACAGTGGCATAGCTAATTCATGTTGAATACCCTATACATGTTCAGTTATATGTCAGATAATATTGGAGATACAATTTAAGCATATTTTAGTCAACACTAAGATTCCTACTTAGAATTATGTAAGATCAATGCAATTGTTTGTCTCCTCCTTTGAAAGTTTACGTCTCCATCATAAATTATATTTGAAAGACTTTGTTTCAAAACAGTTTTATCAGAAAGGATGTAGAAAGTGCACTGTTATATAAAGCAAAACAAGTTTAAAGTATATTTTTCAGGTCCTGGAACTATTTTATCAGATAAGAGCCACCACTAACCATGGCAAAGCAAACAAATGAACAAACAAAAACCTTAATGAGTTTCTCTTTTCTTTCTCCATAGGTAAATGCCTGCTTTAAGAAGCAGGCATCAGACAATACATATTTGCAAGACTAAAAGAACTGATCAAAAACGTATCACCGTGGTCTGAGGGTTGCAAATGTGTGGTCTCAGTGATTTGACTGCTCTGTGAATTAGCAGAACAATGAAGTTGTACTGGGAATTCCATTTTCTAGGATCCAGTGTAACTGAAGTACAGTTCTATTAAATTAAATGCACCTGTTTACTGTCTGTTTTAAGCCTTTTGTATAGCTGGTGGATATTTTGTTGTAGTTGCAAAGTTATGGAAATATATGACTTTGCAAAATAGTGACTCAGAATCATTTAATTGTAACCAATATATTTTAGAATTGACTAATTGTGCACATGGAGACTTAAAAAAGCATCATCTCAGAATATTATACAGTATGTCAAGATCAGGGAGAAACTGCTACAATTTTGACTCACTTCTAACATTACACTGAGGCTAGGTACTTTAAAAAGCTTTTGGTGACATTATTACAGGTTCAAATTCTTTTTATATAATTTTAATCTTCCCCCATATGGGTATCTCAGTTATTTGTGGAAGCAGAAATAGTGCCTTGTGTTTTGAAAACTAATTCACTGTGGACTAAAGTCAGTAGAGCATCTGTGGACGTCTAGATGTTGCAGAAGTACAATTCCCACTGTTTTTCCCCATTACCTACACCCATTATTATCTGTGTTACTTCCATTTAATGACATTTATTTAATGACATTTGTTTAATTTTGACCTTATCACTGCCATGTTAAATCCCAAATGTAAAAGCTGACCTTATTGCAATATGTGTTAATAAATTTATAAATAAAAATACAGTCATGATGATAAATAAATCCTGGCACAAAATCCTGGTAACTCAAGCCATTTGCAGTATTATGCCCTTTGCAAAACCTGATGCCATCCAAGAGTTTTAGACTCCAACTCAGTTCCCCTTAAGTTTCACATGGTTTATGTATTTTAATTTTAATTCAATTTCATGCTGGAATCTCCCTTCTAAAGATTTTATTTTTCAAGTCTGTTTCTTTAACAGAGTAGTATATTCTGAGATTTTTCTGTATTTTTCTGCCAGCTTCTGTATATTGGTCTTTCTTATGCTGAATACTGTATATGACCAATTGTTTGGAAGTTGACTGCATGTATAGAAAACACTGCTGCTGAAAAGTGATGGCATACAATATTGCATTAGAATTAGCTATATTTAAAAGTGGATTTAAATCTGATGTAAAGGGACCATTAAAAGGGCTGGATAAAGCATTTGAAGAGGGCTTCGCTAAGTATAGTAGCAGAAATGAGACCCGTCCCCCCGCCCCCGAAGTGTTAAACTGATCGCATCTTTGAGATAGCTGATCCAAAGGCTGCCTCTAGTTGTTTGCACATGTGGGTGCAGGTACAGCTGTGCTGGCAGTCCCAGGGGAAATGTCTGCGTACAAATACACAGCTGGACAGCCAGGGAAGCAGCCATCCAAGCTTTCCAAAGGAGACAGCAATTTTAGCACTTTAAGGAAAACAGCGTTGCTAGTGTTAATGCATTTGTGAAACACTTCTTTCAAATGCCTTGCATAGCCTCAGGAAACTTAATCAACTTCAACAAGGATCTCATAATTTTTCTGTTCTCTTTTAAATACAATAATAGAGGTAAGGATATGGGTGCCATTCCTTCTGCAGTCCTTTGTTTTCTCTCTTGCAGCATTCCAGCTTTTTATTTATTTATTCTTAATTTAAAAAATATTAAGTGGAGCAGGGAACCTAGTAGGTGCTAAAGAAAGTATCTGTGGACATCCTAGCAACAAGAGAGATGACTGGCTTGAAACAGACTAACAGAAGAATTTCAGGGGGATTTTTTTTTCCTTAGAAGCTGCATGAAAAGCTGCATATTTTTCTAAAGGCTGAAACTACATCGTTTGCCCACAGCTTGGTTCCGATTGCCATTACGGAAACCGTACTGTGTTAGCCTTGTTAATAAAACGGTCTTGTTAAATAAAAGAGGTTCCAAATGATCTACGGCGATTCCTAGCAGGAAGCACCTGAGCTCAGTGAAAAAGTGTCTTGGCTGAAATGTAGCCAAAACAGGGATCTGACTCAGGTATTTCGTTAATAGGGACATGCCGAGCATCCTGTTCATGAGCCATTTCATGCGCAGAAGAGAACAGAACACTTTTAAAATAAAGCCCGCCCTGCTGGTGGCACTAGCCGTGCACGCGGCAATAGAAGGGTCGCCCCTCTGAGCAGCCTTCGCCGTCTCGGTGTACCCGCGAGAAGGAAATCAGAGCGAGGAAAAGCCTTTTTGCGAAGGCGGCGTACCAAGGGCCTTAAGAGAAAGCCGGCCACGATCGACGGCTCGTTTCCCCGCCTCCGGAAAGCAGAACCGCCTCGGGTTCGTCCCGGTCGCCCGGAGGAGCCGCAGCCCCGCTGCCCCAGGCCACATCGCGGGCGAGGCGGGGGGCGGGCGCCTGCTCTTGCCGCCGCTTCTCGGAGGAGGAGGCGGCCCAACCGGCCCTTCGCTCGGCAGGTGCCCGAGAAGATGACCCAGGCGGAGAAGGGAGAAGCCGCGGCGGCGGCGGCGGCAGAGAACGGGAAGGACAAAGAGCGCGACAAGGAGAAGGAGCAGCGTGGCGCCAAGAGGCCGATCGTCCCCGCCACGGTGCCCGACTCGCTGCAGGAGGTGAGCCCAGCCGCGCCGTCCCCGGGCCCTTTCCAGCGCCGAGGCTTCGCAGCCGGCCTCGCCTCCACCGAGACGGCGGTGCGGGAAGCCGCCTGCGTTTTGGAAAGCTTTCTCCCGACGGTCGGCAGCGCCTGGTGGTTCAGGCCTGCTTCCCCTGCCGCCTCGGCGGGGGCAGCCGCTCGCACCCCACGGCTGTCCTCAGGGTCGGACCGGGCTAGGATTTCCCTGGGGGACCACCCGGAAGCCCTCGGGCGGTCCCGTAGCCTGGGAAGCCAAGTATCAACCCGGAAGTAGGCATGGGCTTGTCTTTATCCATATCCTTGCCGGATGCAGCCATGTGGGCATCAGGAGTTGGGCTGATCAAGTATTTCCCTTACTTTAGCTTGTATATTTGCAGAATTGGGTGCTGAAGACTTTTCTGGACTACAGTCGTTCATGTTGGTAACCCAGATTTGAGCGTGTCTTTAAAAAAAATATATCACGCCTAGAGCCTTAAGAGATCAGGAAGAGAAAGGTTTAACTGAATGCTATTGCACCACAGCATGCTTTTTTTCCCCTTAATGCAGGGTATTTTTTTTCCCATTTCATTTTTAAGTACAGTGACCATATTTTCTTGGAAAAAATAAAGGACTAATGTGAAAAAGGGACAAATCTGAAAGAGACTCATAAGAATAAAAAAATTGTTTATGTTTATAACTTTGCTTTACAAAGGAAAATTCAAGAGCAAAACTAAGAAAACAACTCAATAAATCTAAAGGACCGCTTTCTGAAAGAAAGAACTGTCCTTTATAATAGAGGACATATGATCATTGTATTCATTGTACATTGATTTATTTTGTGCCCATATTTGTAGCCTGAAGTGATACTATCCAAGGAAAGCTGTAGTATTTGGTAGAATGTTTCTCTCCTTATTTAACTTCATGCTTATTTAAAGTAAACTCCACTGAGTTTAGTCTAAATAAAATACACATAATCTGAGGAAACCATTAGCATAAAGCATGTTTCCTAATATTGTATGGGGACCCTTGCAGAAGAGAACCAATGGGATTTTAGAAATACCTATTTTCTCCAGTGTTTTTGATTCTCCCCTGAGTTGGGAATCTCATGTTAAATCTGTGTATGTGTTTGCAGTGTTACATTGTAAGACCTACTCAAAAGTAAGACTTATTTAATAGAACCATTTCTAGATAACTGTGCGTAGTAAAAGGTAAGTATCAGTCTGCTTCCCCACTCTCCCATGTTTAGACACACATGTATCTCTGAGCTTTGAATAGGGAGGTGTGCAAATATAACATGCTTTATCATTTCTTCTAAATCAAACACTTTTCATTGTTATAAAGTGAGTCTGTAATAAAACTGCATAACCCTAATGGAATCAAGTCTCTACTTGATTCTTCCATCTTCCTCTGTACCCAGACAATTCCACTCCTGTCACTGCAGCAGGTCTGACAGTGAAACATACTGGAGTATGGGAAACGTTCCAGGTTTGAAATATTAAGAATTTACACTCCCTTTCATTTTTAGCTAAGGGTAGCTTACAGTGGAATAAGCTTAATTTATAATATTGTCATAGAAAATTGTTTTCAAAATAAAATGTGGACTATTTTACTGTTTTTAGCAAATCCAGAGCAACTTCATTGTTGTGATACATCCTGGCTCAATGACTTTAAGGATTGGAAGAGCCACTGATACACTTCCTATTAGCATCCCTCACATCATTGCAAGAAGACATAAACAACAAGGACAAATCTCATACAAAGACAGCTGGCTTTTAAGAGAAGGACTCAATGTAAGTCTTCAGTCATTTGGGTCTTACATGAAACTGAATCAGTTACTGCTTATATGGAAAACATTATTTTCATGTCTTGTTCTAGTATGCTAAATTTGTACTGCATTCCATTCTTCTCATACTTAACGACTGTGACTTCTACTTGTGCACTGTGCCTAACAAAGAATGCAAGAGGTGGTTTAAGACCACCTCCATCCTGCAGACCCTTTTTGGGACTACAAATGGATTTTATTGAATTACCGTCATCAAAAGGCTATAAATATATTGTTTGTATGTTTTCCAAATGAGTGGAACCACCTGACCCAGGTCATTCAGCAAGTACTTCGGTGATTTGGGCAGCCCCAGAACATCAATCAATGGTTAGTCCAACCCTATGGTTGTGTGGTCCATCTTCACCATGTTGAGCTGGATGATTTGGTTCTGGCCACACGGTTACCAGTCCCTCTTCACCTGGTAAGGCCTCCTTTATCTGGGAGAGATCACTAGGAGCAGGAGCCTTCTTTAAGTGAGATGTAAAGGCCAGCGCATTTAGAACTGTTAGAGTAGTCAGTAAGATCTGAGAAAGACCTTTCCATCTGGGTTTTAAAGTAGTTTTCTGCTGGTTTATTTTTACAAAAACCCAATCACCATTCTCCACCACTGGGTCACTTCACCTTTGCTATCCATCTCTTTATGTATGTCTACAATACTTCTGTTCTGCTGTTGAAGAATGTGATTAAGGCCTGAAGATAAGCATGTTATAGAGTGAGAATCCTAAACTGACTAATGAAGGACTAATTCTATTTTTACTTTTAGTTGCCAAATCTATAATAAGTCAACAGTGGAAATGTTTAAATAATTTAACAATTGAAAAATGACCTTCAACTGTTGTTGCCTACTTTCTTTTAGCCTAGATACCAATTTACCACCCAATTGATAATTTAACCTTATTTTTTTGGAGATACAATAGACGTATAACATGTGGAAGTTTGGATTTTTATATAATGGTATGGGTTTTTTTTTTTAAGAACATGTAATAGATGGTCGTTTGAATATTGGTTTCTGTAATACTGATATACAATCATTAGTTCTATGCCTGGAAGCAATCTGAATTACTGATTGATTTTATTTAGAAACCAGAAAGTACTGAACAAAGACAAAATGGGCTTAAAATGGTTGACCAAGCAATATGGTCTAAGAAGATGTCAAATGGTGCCAGACGTACACCTGTATCACCTGATCAGGTATCCCATTTGTAATCTGTGGTTAATACTAATAGTGTATGTTAAGGAGAACCAGTAGAGTCTGATGGCACTTGAAGGCTCAAAAAGAGGCAGAACATGTCTCTGGTGAGGTTGAGTCCTTTGCGGAGGAATGGTCATCAAATCAACTTTGCAGTAATTCAGCACTTTATTAACTATCACAGACCAATCAAAAGATTTTTGAATGAAAATATCTTTGAGATTAAAGACTTAAAAGGGTATGTTCCAAGTGGAATTCTGTGAGTTGAGGGTTCAGTTCAATAGCTGGGGTTATTGCCAAAAAGATCACTCCCAAGTAGTGCCTAGTAGCCTACATAGACTTTTGGAATATGGACTCTAATTTTATACTGTTTCAGAAATTATGGCCCTAGGCCATGAAGGATTTTACAGGTTAACATCAGCACTTCAAATTTGGCTCCAGAATTAACTATAAGTCAGTGACAGTAATGATTTACTAGCGTTACAGGTAGTCCTCACTTAGCAATGGTAAGTGGGACCAGAATTTGTGTCATTAAATGATGTGGCCATAAAGCACAGTATCATGTGAACATGCCGCTTAGCAATGAAAGTTCCGGCACTTCCAGTTGCCATCAGTAAGCAAATCCAGTGCTGTAATTAAGTGTAATGTCACATGGTTGCCATTTGCAACCTCCTGCTGGCTTCCCAATTGACTTTGCTTGTAAGAAGCAGGCAAAGGAGGTTGCAAATGGCGATCACATGACTGCAGGATGCTGCTACAATCGTGAGTACAATGACCAGTCATAAGTACCACTTGCTCAGCACTGTTATAAGTTCGAACAGTCACTGAACGAGTGGTCGTTAAGTGAGGACCACCTGTATATGATCATACCGCACAGTTTCAGTCACTATCCAACCAGCATAGTTTAGGCTAATTGAAGTTTCAGGATTGTCTTTAAGGACAGCGGACAACATTTAAGAATGTGCATGACCTTGGATTTCAAATGAAGAGCCCTGCATTCTTAAATAAAGATTATTTTTTTCTCTGTAGCATGACATTTCATTTCTAAGTGATTGCTTTAAATATTTATTCTAGGCCCGATCTTACAACAGACAGATGCGACCTGCTATTTTAGATCACAGCTCTGGGACAAAATGGACAAATACTGCCCATCACCCAGAATATGTCATTGGTGAAGAGGTAGGGCCTCTTTGTTTTTCATTAAATTACACATGTAATTTTGATTTAAAAGTTGTGGAACTGTATGCATCTTTAAGAGGTCTATTTGGACTTGATACAATCATAAGCTACCATTTTTCAAGGCCAATCCCTGCTCCTGTAGGGATAAATGATTGCAATCTATCTTTGGTGAGACTCCATAGTCCTTCTAAGGACATCCCTTTGACCATATCCATCCAGCCTATCCATTGCCTTCTGTTTTTTCTATTCCCCTCAAGCTTTCCAAGCATAGCCATTTCGTCTAACCCAGCATCTGCAAACACCACATTCCCAAAGTATGTAAATTTCTGCTTACCAATTGTTGCCTCAAGGAGGCAGTTGATCTTCATTTCTTCCTGAACAAGTTGATTGTACTAGGAAAGTTCCCCAAAACCATAATTTGAAATAAATCTCTTTATTTCAGCATGCCTATCTGAAGAAAAGGCACTAGAGTACTGCTTAAAAGAGTGACAGACAGGTGCAACATTAATGCTTTTGTGCTTTCTGAGGCAACTTTTTGGAGGCAAATTTAGTGTTGCACAACACTAATACTTTTCAAAGAATTTCAAGCTCAGACTTTGTCAATGTTGCTTGGTTTTGGTTTTGTGACAGTTGTCATCCAAGAGCCAGTTAAGTTTCCCCTCCACCAAGGACAGGCAGGGATCATGCAGTCAAAACACATGCTCTTCCCCAGTTTCATCACTGCCTTTCTTATTTTCTTCCTGCTCCGTTCTGCCTTTTCTGGGGAACCTTTCATGGTGTCTCTATTTATTTTTCTTTTTACTGCTTCCTTTATTCTTTCGTTTTCTTATTCTGTTTTTATTTTTAATGCTCCTCCCTCTAATTTTTCTTTCTGCTTCTCTGGCCATTGTGGCTTATAGCACTAGTGGCAACTTAATCACTGTCTAGATCTGGAAACAAAAGGTGATTTTATTCACCAGGGAGCCTGAATAGGCAAAATATGATGCATTTTTAAATAATGTGCAATTGAGCAGTGGTCATTTGTATATAATTTATTCCTTTCTATTCTCTTTCCAAGTAAAAAAGCAAATTAGGTTTTTTTAATTGGTTAGATAGCAAAATTATAGTTTGTTGGTGTATGTGATTTTAGACTTAATTTCATTTTGAGTAGCACAAAGAAAGAGAAAAAGATGATGTGCCACAAAGGAGGGAAAGTTGACCAGAGGAATGGCACATGTAGAGGTAGCTATGTAATGCTGCAGTTTCAGTCCATGTTGGCTCTGGCTCATTCCCATGTCAGCTGCACCCTTAGTTGACAATTCATCCATGTGCAAGCTAGTACACTGTGTGAAAATTCCAAATATCTGTGATTAAATTTTGCATGAGGTGTTATTTATTTATATTCCTTACACAGTAGAATATTAAAAAAATAATGTGATGTTAATATAGCATATGATAACACCATCAGCAGAATGAAAACTGTTCCTAGTTAATAGAAATCATATTTTGTTCTTTTTATCCTTTTCAGGCGTTGTACATTAATCCTTTGGACTGTTACAACGTTCACTGGCCTATTCGACGGGGACAGCTGAACCTTCACTTAGGACCTGGGGGCTCCCTTACTGCGGTTCTTGCTGATCTTGAGGTTATATGGTCGTATGCAATTCAGAAATATCTAGAAATACCTCTGAAGGATTTAAAGGTGAATATTGATTGTTTTCAGATGAATGTGACAGTGACAGCCAGCTTTCTACGATTATTACTACAAAGAGAAGTAAGCAGTAATACACCTTGTAGCCTTATACCACATTTGTTGGCATCACTTTCTTACATATAGCCCATCCTCAAGTTTATCTACAATAATACTTTATTTATTTTATTTATTTATATAGCCACCCATTTGACTCGTAAGTGGCTTACAATAAAATGCATAATATAAAAAATAACACAATATAAAAATAAAAAACACATAGCAACCTAGCACCATAAAAACAACCATCAGCAGAGCCAGGAGGTGGGCTCCACCATGCACTCGGGGCCTCAGGCCTGGGCACAAAACGAAGTTTTCAGGGCCTTTCGAAAGGTCAGCAGGGTCAGGGCCAGTCTAATTTCAGGTGGAATGATGTTCCACAGGGTGGCACCATGACAGAAAAGGCTCTCCTTCTGGGCCCTGCCAGCTGACACACCTTGGCTGATGGGACCAGGAGCATGCTCCTCCTGCTGGATAGGTTAGGATGGATAGAGACAACTGGGGACAGACGGTCCTGCAAGTAACCCAGTCCCAAGCCATGAAGGGCTTTGAAGGTGACAACCAGCACCTTGAATTGTACCCAGAAGAACACCAGAAGCCAATGTAGCTCACAGAGCAGTGGTGTCACTGAGTGACTGGAGCCAATAACTGCCCATGCAGTCGCATTCTGCATCAGTTGAAGCTTTCAAATACTCTTCAAGGGCAGCTCCATGTAAAGTGCATTGCAGTAGTCCAGTATGGTGGTCACAAGGGCATAAGTGATCGTGAGCAGACCCCCCTGGTCCAGGAAAGGGCACAAGTGATGCACAACCCAAAATTGTACAAAGGCCCTCCTAGCCACAGTGCCACCTGCTCGTTGAATAGGAGCCATGAGTCCAGGAGGATTGCACACCAGGTCTGTCACAGTGCCACCGCATCCAGAACCAAAGATGGAAGGTCCCTAGAACCAGGAGTCAAAAAATCCAGAGCCACTTGGTCTTGCTTGGGTTGAGCTGAAGCCTATTGCACCCCATTTAGGCCCCCACAGCCTCAAGGGAATGAGAAAGAGCCTCCATGGCATCCCTCAGGCAGCCTGGAGGGAGCTACAAAGCTGAGTATCATCAGCATACTGATGATAACCTCTTCCCAGACTGTTGAATGACCTCACCCAGTGACCTCATATAGATGTTAAACAGGAGAGGGAAGAGTACAGAGCCCTGTCACACCCCACAAAGGAGAAGCTGCCAGCTGGATCTCTCCCCCCAATCAATACCGACTGGAACTGACCATTTCCTGGTTATCTAAATTATTTTATTTATTGAAATGATGAAATTATTATTAACATTTAACAAAAAAAAATTAACCTATTTCAGCTGCCTGTATTGTTTAGTTCTCCTACAGCATTGTTCATTCTGTTACATGAAGCAGCCTTTTTTTTCCCTTCTCTTTTTCAGTATTACAGATGCATTTTACTAATTCCAGACATCTATAATAAGCAGCATGTGAAAGAAATAGTAAATATGATTCTCCTGAAAATGGGCTTTTCAGGTAATAAATCACTATAATCAGCTGTCCATGATGCTTTAAGTTATCTTAATTTCTGCACTGAATTATCTTTGTGATTCTTGCATTCCACCATGCATCCACCAGGTGGTAAATCCATCGTTTTCAGCTGCCAAACTGAACTGAGTCTGGCTGTAAAAATGGAATTATATTGATTTAAACCTGTCTAGCGTGTGTCTTGGCAATATAAACTTCTTTTCACTGACTTAACAGAGCTGTCCCTTTACTGTCACTTACATTGCAAAAGAGATCAGAAGTATTTTCTACCTTCCAGGAAAGGGTGGGCAGTAGTTTCTTAGGAACCTCTTTTTACTATTCCAGTAGCCTCTTTATAGGACTTGTAAGGGGGATGGTTGCACAAGCACAAGTTCCATCCCCTACTTAACAAATCTTCATTTGCCAAACACTACTATTTACCTTCCTTCTGGATCCATCCCCTGCATTCGGTAGGGCGGGCCTGTGCCATAAAAGCAACTTGTGCCCTGTATTAATCAGCCAGGTCTGTTTGTGGGTGGGAGTGGCCATGAGTATCAGGAGGCTCAACATTCCTTTTTGTCCTTAATAGGTGGGTGAAGGGTTGAGCAAAAACCACAGTCCAAAGCGAATTCCATCCTTCGGGCACCCTAAGCTGTCAGAATCCCAAATGCAAAAGCCTTCAGCAACTGAAGACGTGGGAGCAAACTTAGCCAAGTGTTCTGGCAGCTGGGAGAGGCATGCAAATGTAGATCTTGTTTCATGTGTTGAATTATCTAAGTGCGAGCTTTGTATTATCCCAGGCTTTACGCCTCAGCCTTGAACCAGCAGATCCAGAGCTGTATTGTGCCCCCCAAATCTTGAATGTGGTTCCCAAATTCACTTCCAAGAATAGAGGTGAAATGCAACCTCAGGACTGAAAAAAACAGCACATCCTTTTTTAACATGTAATACCTTGAGGGACAAAGCTTATATAAATGACAATGGTTAGTTGGGAAATAGAGAATCATGAAACACAGATAATACTAATCAGAGTTTTCCTGGGTAAGCTGACCAATTTACAAAGGACATGGGCAGAGGTAAGCACATTTCTTATTTCTTCTGACAGTGGATGCATAAATTGAGAGTTTTATAAAATGGGACTTGAAAGGTGTTCTCTAGTACTGTGTGTAGGACAAATGCAAGGCTGTGTTTGTACAGTATAAATTGTATATAGCAGTTACGGCACCCTTTTGTTTTTAGGAATAGTAGTGCATCAAGAATCTGTATGTGCTACTTTTGGAAGTGGTTTAGGCAGTGCGTGTGTTGTTGACGTGGGGGATCAGAAGACAAGCGTCTGCTGTGTTGAAGATGGGGTTTCACATCATAACACCAGGTAACTATCAAAAGTTGGGAGCAAGCATTTCACATACATTTAATATTTTCAGTAAAATTTAATATTTTGTCCAGGCCAAGGGATTCTATACTTTGTAAGGCCCTCTTAACATATCTTAGTCCTAAGTATCTTTTTAAAAGCTTTCTGAAGTGTCTTTAAGAATCGGTGTAACTTTTGTGCTGGCGAATAAAGGATTGGTGCCCCCCGTGTCTTTCCCAGTTGCTACAGCAAAGTTCATATTAGATCAAATAAATGATTGGATTAATAATCATGGATATAATATTTCTTCTAAATGTTTTAAACTTCCTTCTTCAGGGTAAATAGCTTCTTCTGAAAAAGCTGATGTTCTCACAACTGTGTGTGGACTTTTTGCTCCTTTTTTTTAGGTTATGTCTCGCATATGGTGGTTCCGACATATCAAGATGTTTTTATTGGCTTATGCAACGGGCTGGGTTTCCTTACAGAGATTGCCAGTTAGTTAAAAAGACAGACTGTCTTCTTCTTCACCACTTAAAAGAAACATTTTGCCATTTAGACCAGGTAAGATCTAAAACTGTCAAGCGCTGCATTTTTTAGGGCAGAGTCTGTTATGACTGAGACGTTTTAAAATGTATGGAGAACGCGTCTAGAAATTTATAAAGCTAATGTGTATAAAGTGTATGATGCTGAATAGGGAGAAGGAAGAATTGCTTCATATGATGCTGCACATGTCACTGCTATTGAAGATTATCTTGTGTTCAGAAAGAAATGAGAATTAAGAGAATGCTTCTTTTAAGAACCTTCTAAAATAACTAAAATGTGAACTTCTCGGGAATTAATAGCTGTAGTATTATTTTCCTGTATTATTTTTTTCTTTCTTGATTGTATAGTTTTAGTAAATGACATTATTACTTTACTATTGTTTATTTTTGATGTTATGTAAATAAGTTGAGAGCTCTTCCACCAAAGTCAAATTCCTCATATGTCTAATCATACCTGGCCAATAAAGTTATTCTATTCTATTAATTTGCTTCTGCTTATAAGGTATCAGACACAACCATTATTGTTATGCCTGTTTTTTGAGTTTTGCAAGGACATTAGCTAGCCATAATCAAAAATACACTGCAGACTACTTACGTGTTTGGTTTTATCCAGTAATGCTATGTTTTTATTAAACAATTTTCCTATTCTGGTATCCTGGATCACAACTTCTGTGACTCTAAGCCAGCATGCCCTTTGTAGTGGAAATACTACAAATTTGGAGTGTATCATCGGGGGAAAGTATTCTAAAACCTCAGATTTTCTAAGTTAATTTGAAGTATAACTTAATGGCCTAAGTTTTAGATACATAGATAATTATTCTTTTGGGAAAAAAGTAGGGATAAGGAAGCTGCAGTGCAGGGAAGCACATTCTACCTTAAACCTCGCTTTTATGATTTCTAGAGCTGCCCCAAATCATGCTGCTGAAATTCAGCATAAAGACTACTAATTTTCCACTGATTTTAAGCAAAAAAAGTGCAAAAAAGTCATGTAAAACTTTTGCAACATATTTTGTACCTTAATTCCCTCCCTCGAAATATAAAAATGCTGAAAATTCTGTCCAAGTGACATCACTACAACCTGTGGCCCTCAGAGCCTGAAAAAGTAACGAAAAATGGAAGTGTTGGCCCCTGGCCACAGATGTTTGCTAATGGATCTTTTTAAAAATAATGTTGTCAAAAGTTACTGGCATCAGTGTAACAACCAGAAACTACCTTTCACAAGACTGATGCAACCTTTAATAAAACAGGTTTTTTTAAATGTCTTCTTTGGCATCTTTCCTAATAATTTAGCTTAGCTTCTTGAGAAATCTATTACTCTTGGTTTTTCTGCATATTAATAAAACACCAACCCTTAGTTACTGTTCTGTGAAAATTAACAAAAGCACTTGGGAAAAGCTAAACATTCACTTATGTGGCTAAGATGTCCCAAGTTAGTTTGGAGAGAGCTGAATTCATTTAAGCTACACTTCAGAGAGCCAGTTTGATATAGTGGTTAAGGCACTGGGCTAGAAACCGGAAGACCGTGAGTTCCAGTCCTCCCTTAGATAAGAAAGCCAGCTGGGTGACGTTGGGCCAGTCACTCTCGCTCAGCCCTAGGAAAGAGGCAATGGCAAACTACTTCTGAAATCTTACCAAGAGAACTTCAGGGACTTGTCTAGGCAGTTGCCAGGAGTCAACTTTGGCTTGAAGGCACCCCCCCCCCACAAATAACAGTAATACTCACTGTTACTTCAGAGTATACACACATAAAATACTTATACCTTCTTTTATTACTAGGATTTATCTGGACTGAAAGATCATGAGTTTCAAGTCCGTCACCCAGATTCTCCAGCTTTGTTGTATCAGTTGCGCTTAGGAGATGAAAAGCTACAGGTAAAAGACTGAGATGCAATCCCTTATAGTGCTATGAATAAAACAGAACATGTCTTTTCTTTTGAGCTTTAAATGAAACAAGCTCCATTAGAAATTTTCCATCCAATTGTTTTGAGTTGGCTCAAGCATTGTATATTACGAAGGAACAAAACTTGAAATACTTTGAATATTCCAGTTGTGGGAAACAGTGGGAACTCAGAAACAGCTACTGCTCCCTTGTTTATCACTCTAGGGTTGGAAGATCACATTGGATGGTAGTCCATGCCAAACTCTGTGGTATCTGCCACCTAAATTGTGGACAATTTGGCCGAGGACTATATTTGGATTTTTTTTTTGAAACATTAAAATAAATTTCCATAGGAAATAATGGGAATATGCCTCTCTCCTCACTAACTAAAAAAAATGATTTTGTCCATTGTTTTGGGGAGACACTTGCAAATAGGGGAGGTTGCTGGCTGCAAAAAAAAGAGGGTTGCTGGTGCTTCTTAATTGTGGGAATAACATTAACATTACAGCAAGACATGAGAGCATGCATGGATAGCATGTGTGCACCAGAGTTCTACAAATCAACATTGTCTAGAAGTCTTTACATTTATGCAACATCAGCAGCATTAGCAGCTCTGGTGTATGAAGCGGACTAGTGCACAAGCTTTCTTAACTTCTTTCCTCATTATATGAGAAGTTACCTATCTTTGAGTTCCTGTCTGAAACCAGTTTCATGTTTCTCTCTCCATGTATGTCTCTATTCTTCCTTGTTTACATAAGAAATTAATACAATGATTCTGTGTTTAGTGAATTCTGTTGTGTCTCCTTTGGTAAGTGTACGCATTGATCTTTTCTAACTTCTAGGCCACTCCTTTATTGACATAGAGCTATTTATTCTACAACTGACTCTTCTTTTGTTTTAATTAAGTATTTTTGAAAGAATGTAAGTACAGGTAGTCCTTACTTAACAATGGTAATTGGGACCGAAATTTCCATCACTAAGCAATACGATCATAAAGCGTGACATCACATGATCATGCCACTTAGCAACGGTAGTTCCAACAGTCCCTGGTTACTGTCGTTAAGTGAATCACCATGGGTCATTAAGTGGGAACCTCATGTCATCACGACCTCCTGCTGGCTTCCCCATTACTTTGTTTGCAGGAAGCTGATAGGGAAAGTTGCAAATCACCATCACATGACTATGGGGATGCTGTGACAGCTGGAACTTTGAGGACCTGTCTTATCCACTCGTTCAGCACTGTCACAAGTTTGAACTGTTGCTGAACAAGTGGTTGTTAAACAAGGACCACCCATAAAATGAATGTAAGTTTAAAAAAGTAAGAAAGGAAAAACAAATAACAAAGTATGGGTGGGTGAACAATGGATCTAAAGTATCATAAAACCAGTATGTTCCAGTATATCAATCAATCACTGTACTACAGTTCACAGATATAGTATATTGTTATGGACTTAGGATAGTATAGAAAACTTTATAACCTTTCTCTAAGCAAAATCCCCACATCCCTATTGAACTTTAAGCTAGAATGTACATGGTTAACACAATACCAATACAAATACAAAAAAGTGTGATTCTGTTTACTGCCCTTTGGTAAGGTCCATGCATAAAAACTTCATTTGTGTTGCTTAAAGCAGAGATTGCCAATAAACAAAAGAACTGTCTTTGGAAATCTCTGTTAACCTATCTCCTTCATTACTGTGTTTACCCAGACTGAAAGATCCTCTGGTTCCAGTTCCTCCATTTCTTCAGCTTTTGAGTTTCAGTTACCCTTTGACAGTAATTCATAAATTCTTGGTGTTGCATCTATCACTTCTTTCAGTTTGCCACATAATGCCTCTGTGACTCCCTCTGCTGCATCTGTAGAGGTGCATAAAAATGTATGCCCTCTTGAGCTCCTGTACAAAAGATGGACTGTAAATCTAGCAAATAAATATTAAATATTTCTATCTACATATTCTGCTGAGAGGAATTTTGTAATCATAGGTTGTTTAATTGTAACCCAAGTGCAAGCAAGCCTGGATGAATTTATAGAGAAATATATGTAATAATTTGGAATTCTTCCTATCTTTCACAATTAGGCTCCAATGGCATTATTTTATCCAGCAACGTTTGGAATTGTGGGTCAGAAAATGATAGTTTTGCAACAAAGGTCTCAAGGTGATCCTGAGGACCCACATGATGAACATTATCTCTTGGCTACACAAAGTAAGCAAGAGCAGGTGTGTGTGCGTGCCTTCTCTCTCCTTTTGGTTTTTTCCCCTTGTGCTATGAGACTCAGTGTCTGCACAGGTCTAATTATATTTACTTAAAGCTTTCTTTCCAGAGAAGTGATAGATGAATTCTACTGATAGGGCTCGCATGATCGTAATGCTAAACCAGCCATGTCCAGGTTGGCAGTCTCCAACTAAGATGGGCTAGAATTTCTGTCTGCCCCCAGCTATGCTGGCTGAGGATAATATAGACCAACATATCTGGAAGGTATCTGGAAGATTATGAGGATGAGAGTGCAGTGAGATCAGGGCTTTTCACATACATATGATGGTTATATTTATTTGTTTGTTTATTTATTTATTTAATTTAAGCTTGCTTGTTCAACTAACAATTGTAGTTTATAAAGCTGGCTTGTTTCAGTTATCTATAAGAGTAACTAGTGTTTAGTATACAGATGTCACAAGAAACTGCACATGATTTAAAATTGAAGCAGAAGTTTTGGATTTTCTTGCAACCATGCCAGAGGGCAGCAGACAGCTGCTATATCTGACACACAGTCTCTCTAAGTGTAATTGTGCTTGTGTGCTTACATGCACCTTTATTTAACTACCTTGAATTATGATCAGTATGATGCTTTAATTCATTTTTTGTTACCTAGATAATTTTTGTAAGCCCTTCTTTTTCAGAGTTTTTTTTTGTTTTGTTTTGCTTTGGTTTTTTACGAAAATCAACATTCCAAGCGTAGGATTTTGATTTGGAAGTTACAAAGTTGAACTGAATGGATGTAAATATTGGCTACATTGGGGAAATCCATTATAGGCAAGAAGAATATACCATATTAAAAAAAAAGTGCTGAATTTAAGATAGCCTCCCCAGAAAGAATAGGTAGAAAATTATAAACAGAGATAAACATTCTTTGCAGTCAGAGAGTATGTTTTGTCAACCTAACATTGCCAATTCCAGCTGAAACCAATCATTAAGTTTTCCCCCAAAAAGTATGTGTGTGATTGATGTCAGCCCAAGAACGACAAGGAATCAATCCAGCCAAACGCCAGTTCTTTATTTGCTCACACCGTATAGCCAGAATCTTGCCAGACTAAAGCTACTCTAACTGACCTAAGGGGAAATAACCTGGGAGGCTCTAGGGCGGGGCTACTCAGAACCTCTTAGTCTTCCCATGATCTAGCTCCGGACTGTGTTTTCTCTTATCTTGCTCCCCTCCTTGGAATGTGCCCCCTCCTTCCTTAGAACCAGCTCATTATTGTGCCCATTACGTCACCTCCCCCTTCAGAGAAACATTCCATCACATCAGCAGAGTATAAAGTATTTCACAAAATAATACTTCAGTTGTGTGTTGTCAGTTCCCATCCCAATTGTATAAATGCATGTGGTTTTGGATGGGAGGGTCAATTGCAGCAGTAAATAGAGTTTCTTGGGCCTTTTTATTTATTTATTTACTATCCTGCCTTTATTAACTTTATAAATAACTCAAGGCAGGGAACATACCTAATCCACCTTCCTCCTCCTATTTTCCCCACAACAACAGCCCTGTGAGGTGGGCTGGACTGAGAGAGAGTGGCTGGCCCAAGGTCACCCAGCCAGCTTTCATGCCTAAAGCAGAACTAGAACTTTCCGTCTCCTGGTTTCTAGCCCATTGCCTTAACCACTAGACCCAACTGGCTCTCTTTTTTTCTTTTACATTTTTTTTCTTTTACATCAAGAACTGGGTATGAGTAATAAGAAAGTAACGAACTGGGGGTGGGTGGGTGCAGAAATAGCACTGAGCCTTTAGGTCAGCCTTTCTCAATCTTCTGATCCTGGTGGAACCTTGAAATATTTTTCAGGCCTCGGGAAACCCTTGCACATTCAGGCTCAAATATAGGCCAGAAGTTACAAAATTATTGTATTCATTTCATGTGTAGGCCTATATATATGCATTAATGGTGTATTTAAACTAAAAATAAAGAATGAAATGTACCTCTTTAATGTGACTTGCCTGAATTTGAAATAATTTTTTTAATAAATTGTGAACCCTAGGGTTCCATGGAACCCTGGTTGAGAAACCCTGGTTTAGAGTGCTCTTCAGCCCCAGAGTTATGGGCAGTATTTGTGCTTGCTTTTATTGACAGATAATCTTATTTTGCTTTTTCCAGTCTGCAAAAGCAACAGCTGATCGAAAATCCATAACCAAGCCTGGTGGATTTGAGGGAGATCTCCGTGGCCAATCTGCAAGTGTTGCTGAAAATGTCTATCCTCCTGACGTGGAGTTAGGGAGTTCTCATAGTGACTGCATTATTGGTGGAAATGACTCAGAAGAAACATTAACAACTCACATGTCCCGAAAAACTGCTGTATCTCAGTTTGAAGGGAAAGCTTTAGGTCTTGACAAAGCAATTCTGCACAGCATTGACTGCTGTGGTAAGAAAACTGTATTAATTTATGTTATATGTAATACTAATATTTCAGGCAAGACTTACACTAGTATTATAGATTTCTATAAATACTTATTTTCCCAATTATTCCATTAATTGTAATTTTCTAATTAGTTTATTATAGTTTATTTACAATTCTTTCATGTGCACATTTCTAGCATCGGATGATACCAAAAAGAAAATGTATAGTTCAATCCTTGTAGTAGGAGGTGGCTTGATGTTCCACAAAGCTCAAGAATTTCTTCAACACAGAATTCTCAACAAAATGCCTCCCTCTTTCAGGAGAGTTGTTGAAAATGTAGAAGTCATTACAAGACCAAAGGTATCTCTGTATGGATTTATGCATGTTTCAAATAGCAGAGTAGCTGGCGATAGCATTAGGAAATGCAAGGGAATTAATTAGGCAGTAGTCAAAACACGCTTTGAGATGATTAATAGAGCCTTCCATACCATTCAGAGGGATGCTTCACCCACTGTACTGCTGTGAGGATAGGTTGAAGTGACCACATCTCCCAAAGGCTCAGCTGGGCTATTTGAGGGCCTTCTACAATTACCTGCCAATGGCATTTGTATGCACCGAAATCCACTTCCATGGGGATTGGCAAAGTCTTCTGTGCATAGTCCTTATAGTTAATTACCACATGTAGCACCAGTTTTATTAAAATAATATGTATTTAATTAAAGTAGGCTATGATAAAAAGCATGCACTGGAGTCTGTTTAATGGTTAAGTCAATGACATTTGCAAAATATTAGAGATTGGAGTAGTCTGCAAAGTAAAAAGGTGTTACTGTCCAAAAGTAAAATGTTTTTTCCTGCTCTTTTAGAGCCTTTAGAATTTAGCCACATTTGTAAGAGTTCAAGGAACTGGCCATGGGATAGTGTTTTAAATTTTAACTGCATGGTGTTTTTTCATCTGTTTAATATTAGGACATGGATCCACGCCTGATTGCTTGGAAAGGTGGTGCTGTTCTAGCCTGCCTAGATACAACACAAGAACTCTGGATTTATCAGCGAGAATGGCAGCGCTTTGGTGTCCGCATGTTGCGTGAAAGAGCTGCATTTGTGTGGTGATTATTCTTATTATAGAAATAATAAAGTGTTTCCTTGGCCCCCAGTTTTGTGTTTTAAATAGATAAAAGAGATTAAAAGTTTCTTCTGGAATCATTTTAAAATGGGGCATAATGGTACTAAAGATTTCTGTAAAACCTTTCCTCTAGTTCAGTGTTTCTCAAACTTGGCATGCTGGCTGGGGAATTTTGGGAGTTGAAGTCTACACATCTTAAAGTTGCCAAGTTTGAGAAACACTGCTCTAGCTGAATGTTTTCTAGTGATCTCAGTGAGTCTGTGACAAAACAAAATTAACTTTTACGGAGTCTTTATAGAAAAAGTCTTGCCTTACCTGGTATCCTCATCTTCCTTAAACCCCAACAAAGGTGGTGATCTTTAATACTGAACTATTAAATCAGTCTGGAGGGTGCTAGGGTACTTGGAATGACATTAGTAAGATTTTGGAATAAATTTGCTGGGCTGAATTGAAGAAACATTTGGTTAAAAATCATCTTGTTGTACTGAATGCTTTCATAGCATCTGGAATTATTTATTTATTTATTTGTCCGTCCGTCCAATTTATATAGCTGCCCATCTCAATGAGTGACTCTGGATAGCAAATAGAATTAAAATAAAACAAATTACAAACATTACAAAAGTTAAAATACAAAGCAGTCAAGAAACAACAAACCCAAACCACTAACACAGCCAAGAAGTGTGTCCCTGCACACATTCAGGGCCCCAGGCCCAGGTTGGAATAATGCCAATTGGCCAAACTTTGTACAGAAATTACAACTTGCAAAGCTTCCTGGCTATTGAACACATATCGTCCAAGCACCTACAAGCCATTTTATTTATTTACACACACACACACACCCTGAAGACAATATATAATATGAAATACATTTTAAAAATCTGTCTAGACAACACACTCTAATTCCAAACACACTCTAACTCCAAAAAACTATCTGACAAGGGGATCATATCCACCCTACCCAAAAGCCTGGGAGAATGCCATCAGGGTGGGAGCCACACAAATCTCTGGAGGAAGAGGGATCCTATTCCAGAGACCAGTGCAGCTTGTGAAGCAGTGATGTCACATGGGCATACTAAGGTATGCCCATCACTACCTGTGTGGTGTCAGCAGTATTCAAGGGTAACCCCATGTAGAGTGCATTGCAGTGGTCAAGCCACAAAGTGACTTGGGCATGAGTGACTGTCTGAAGGGCCCAACTGCTACACAAGATGGAGCTGTGCAAAGGCCTTTTGAGTGATTGGTGAACACCAATCCCATACAGAAACTGGACAACCAGGTAAAAAGAATTCTCAAAAACCTCATCAAGAAAGGTCAAATTACACAAGAAGAACAGAGGCGGATGAAAAGCAGTGGACCCGTCCTCCCACGCTTCTATGGATGCCCCAGGATACACAAGCTGGGCATACCACTTCGGCCCATTGTATCATTACCAGGGACTCCCACGTATAACATAGCTAAAGAGCTTACAAAGAAACTCAGACACCTCACAGAGGAGAGTGAAAATTCGATCAACTCCCCACTACAGTGCCTCCAGAAAATCAAAAACCTAAGAATAGAAGAAGATGAGATCATGGTATCATTTGACGTTACAGTTCTCTTCACATCCATAGACCCGACACTAGCAAAAGAATCCATGGCTGCAGTTCTGCGCAACACACCTGACCTAGCCAAATACACCAAAATAGAAATACCCAGGATAGTGGACCTCATCAACCTCTGCCTTACAACCTACTTTCAGTTTGATGGAGAAATATACCAACAGATCAAAGGAACACCCATGGGATCACCGATTTCAGGACTTATAGCAGAGATCGTAATGCAGCGTCTGGAAAGGATAGCACTCCCACACATACAACCCAAAGTATGGATCCGGTATATAGATGACACTTTCATCATAATACAAAAGAAAAGAACACCAGAAAAAGGAAAAAGATCATCTGTACAGCACTTTCCAACAAAATGGATACCCACTCAACTTTATCAAAAAGTGCCTTACCACCCAACCCACTACAACCCAACCAACAGCAACTATGAAAAGGATAACACTACCATACATCAGAAACATCTCAGAAACCACCAACAGATTGTTACAACCACATGGCATCACCGTAGCATATAAACCAACTAAAGCTCTTCAAAACATATTAAGCAACCCAAAAGACCCAATAGCCGAAGAAGAGAAAACAGGAGTTATTTACAACATACAATGCAAAGACTGTAACAGCCACTATGTAGGACAGACAGGCAGAAGACTAGCAGAGCACATCCACGAACACCAACTAGCAGTCAGAAGACACAATGAGAACTCCCTAATCTCACAACACATGGACAGACTCAACCATAGTTTCAACTGGGAAACTGTGAGCATCCTAAACCAAGCCAAATCCAAAAATGCCAGAGAATTCCTGGAAGCCTGGCACTCAGACAAAGCAGCCATCAACAGACACATAGAGGTAAACAACATTTAGATACTATTCAAAAGAGACAATAGAAAAGCCAAAAGACCAGTACACTCCCTTGCCAGCAATCAACACCCAGATATGCAAAAATCAACACTAGGATTAACACCAGATGAACCATCAAACAGCACAATACACCCTAATCGAGGAACTACTAACTCAGGCAATCAACCAAGCAGCAAACAACAGCCCAATCAAAGAACTCCCAAGGAGAGAACAAGTCTGGCAATGAAACGTCTGCAAGAAAACAAGGCTCAGAGAGCACCAAGGACTTGGTGTTAGTAAATCATGAGCATATGATTCAGTAGAAGGGCTTGTAAGGAAGAACCAACAGATGTTTGCAGTAATCAAGTTTTATATCGTGCAAATGAAATACTGGAGAGAATCCACATCAGACATAGGAAACGGACATAATGTCTATCATGGGCCCAAACCAAATGGTGATTTAAGCATAATCACCAGCCCTTTTAATCCCTGGAAATGAATTGGCAACCATATCTGTTAGTAAATTGTTACAATTCACTTTCCTAAGTGGGCACACAGGAATCCTATCTTTCATGTTCTGGATTGATTAAAATTTCATGATAATTTCCAAGGCAAATCTTTGTACAATGTATTTCCATGACCTTATCCAGGTATCTCTGGCTTGTATTTAATCTTTAGTAGGGGGCCCAGAGTAACAACCTGATTTTTTAAAGTGCGCACTACTCTGTCTCATAATTAGAGTTCCTTTAGTTGGATAGGTGGACATACATGTTTGTTCATTAAATTAATTAAAAGCATACCCTTGGTTTGATCTCTTCCATATCCAGAAGTACCTCTCTCTTTTTTTTTGTATTAAGTTTGGAGTGCTTCAAGGCCCAGCCTCAGTATAATATTCTGTATTGATTATTATGAACAATAGAGAACTGACCTTTGCCATAGGTTCAGTTGCAATGGCATAAAATATTAGGCCCTATCAAAAGTTCCTGAGTTAGCTGGAACTGGGATTAACAACTGTTCCTCCTCATTACATGGTCAACTCAGGTTGCTGGTGTGTTAATGCACATGTCAGATCCCAGCAAAGTACAAAGAATGTGAGATGATATCAAAAACAATGCAACATCAGTAATTTGGAAGTAATTACTTTTATTGGATAGCTCTGAATGATTCTACATGTACAGTTCATTTGTATAGACAATTTAGTATCACTAAATTAGATATAGTCTGCCAAGAAAACGTCACAAAAGCAGCGTCCCCCCCCCAAAGGGTCAGACATGACTCAATGCTTGCACAGGGGACCTTTCACCTTTCAAATTAGGTATCAGCTCTTGGCAAGAAATATGCAACAAGGAGTTGGAATACCCCATTTGAGCAAATCAACAGCGCTTTAAAGAACATTAAATATATATCTTCTGCTCTAAAGATACAATTAATTCAAGAAAACATTATTTATTTATTTACTGGACTCTCAGTAAGTTTGGCCAGGGCTGGCTGTCAACTTCAATACTGTAATCTGAAAGTGCAGTGTGGCAGAGGGAACATCCTGATCATTGTTTTCAGCTAGTTGCCTGGTTGTCCTCTCTTGGCTTTTTTTTCTACGTTTGTTTATATGGTATTCAGAAAAAAAAAGTTTCAGAATGAGAATGTCATGCTGAACTATATATCAAACAGTTGGCATTTATCAATTTATGGTGCAAGGACTGTAGCCAAAAAGATGGTTTTATTTCCATGGGAAGAATCTATTATACTAAATTTAAAATCCTGGATTGGAGATAATTGCTTCCTTTCCACCTCTGCACTGGCTTACTACTGATATATTGGATAGACCAACCAATATTATCCCATGTGGTCATGGTTTAATCTACTGGTTAAAAGCAGTTATTATATTTATGCATTTTACCATGCACTGTTTCTTCCTTGTTCTTTTTGTTTGTTTGTTATTAACTTTTGTTCCAGTATTTTAATTTTTTGTGTTGTTTTTGTTTTCTTTTGTATATTAAAGCAGTAAAAGTATAGAAATAGTGCACAAGCATCATGTATGTGAAATGTGTGAATATTAGCAACTTACAATATTAATTCACTTTTATAGCTAGAGGAGAAAAATGAGACACAATCTCCATTTTAATACTATACCTGCAATTCAGATCTAATATTAAATCTCCAGTCCCATTTCTCCTTTGCAGCTTTATCCTTTAGACTCTGTGAAATGTAAAGGTCTCTACAAAAGGAGTCAATATCTTTCATTAAAAGATAGTTTGGGCAGATGCTCAATGGTCTTGGGAGATCTGGGCCTGGATGTGTTTCATTGAAAGAAACAACCATGTACTTGTGGAGAGAAGAATCCATTTTCCAGTCACTACAGAAGGAGTGCAATGCAAGAGTGAACATGCACTCAGAATTCTTGTTATGGTTTTCTATAATGCTCTTACAATCTGAATTACATGAAGGACTTGGGTGGCTTGGGCAAAGAAAAATTACTTTATCAGCAATTTCTTTCTGAGTAGCAAACCACTGCACCGGTCCTATTTCAGCAATTCTCCGTTTTTGCCATAGATCTATTATAACATTACTTTGACAGTATTCCTGTAGAAATTCAGCAAAACCCAGGACAGTGTGCTGAAAACATGCTTCTTGAGAATATACAACAAGAACTGTAGTGGGTGTTTGTGCTATTACAGGATGGAAATGAGCCACATAGGTTACTGTACCTGTTTAAAAAAACAAAAAAACACCACCACTATTAAAACTAGGAGTGAGCAAGTTCAAATTTAAGAAAGCTATAAAAACAGTATTTTGGAGACATTATGTCATTTGTGTATCATTGTGGTTAGGAACAGATGCCAACGAATACTTCTGAGGAAACTACAATCAAACCACCAACAATCTTAAAGAAAACACTATCTTAATCATCACAGAGGCCTAAGCCCCTTACACCTATGTTCTCAACAAAGGCAGCCCACAAGACATCAGGAATATCATCCCCAAATGTGCTATAGCATTTGATCACCAAGCTCTACCACTTTGTACTTATCTCCCTCAATTTTTAGGAGAACAAATATTTTAAAATAACAGTACATTCAAAAGCACATTGCCTTTGTCTTATATTTTGTCCTTACAATTTTCTTCTTTATCTGAGATACATATACATTAATTTATCATCTTAACTCATGGAAAGGAAGTCCTAGCAAAGTTATATCAGTATCAATGTTTAGTAAGAAGTTTCAATAAAAGTAATTTCCCAGACACTACTATGAAATCACAGAATGAACTTATCAGTACTTTATACTGGAAACCAACTAACCACTAAACTGTCTTACATGTTTCCCATTTTCAAGCACAAAACCCAGGATTCTATAGCCACAACACCAACCTGACATCAGAAATAGCAATATTCAAAAATGGGTAGAGTATTTCTATTCTCCGGGACATCCTGTCACTGACATCATCATGCTTGTAATTCTTTCACTTAAACATTTCATTGTGAAAAACAGCTGAACTAGAATTCATTAGACTTAACTCTATTTCTTACAAGTTTGTAATCGTATCTCCCACTTGGATTTTACATTTATATTTTTATTATTTTAATATTGGTGATTTTATGATGTCAGGTTTTAAGGTGAATTTTACTGTAAACCGCCCAGAGTCCCCCTTTTAGGGGGAGGTGGGTGGTGATAGAAATGCGAATAATAAATAAATAAATATTTCAAGAATATGCGTCATCTAAACATTTTTGCTGCAGCTACTTTCTATGAGTAATTTCCACTGTCTGCATCTTTTCCATTCAACTTTTGTTCTTATCTCTTAATACTTCTCTCCCTTTTGGTTCCCTTACCTCTCAAACATAGATGTGTCATACTCAGAATCATTTGCATATGCTAGTGTTTAAGATGCCACAGGATTTGTTATTTTCCCAGTGAATGTTACAGAATATATGGGTATTTTGAAAGCCTGCATTTTCTTAAAAATTAGACAAAAATCTGGATTCAGAGTGACAACTTCCCTTTCCTCCATTCCCCCTCATGACACAGAATTGACAGGAAAAAGGTAAAGTAGTCCTGAGCCACCTTCAGTTTGTGGACAGAAGGTAGAGGAGAGACTATAAAAAGACAATTTCTGTGGAATAAGGAAAGCTCTTACCATGCTTACTCCTGAAATAAAGCACAGCAGCAACCATGCATACTATCAGAAACAAAGCAATGAATATGCCAACATAGGTTTCTTCCACATCTAAATGAGAAACAAAACAGATTTGAAAGATAGCAAGATTCTTTAAAAGACTAAAATTAGCCTATCTAAATTAATAAAAGACACGAACAATTACCATTTTTCTCAAATGACAGTAAAATGCATTCCCATATATGCAAGTGATGATACAGCACAGATGGAGATGAGTCATTAAAGCATAAATGAGGAGTAGAGATGTGGGAGATGGCATCTAAAATATGCCAGGGTAATATGGGTGCTTCAGTCCCTAAATTCACAATGACTACCAGAGCAATCTTCTGATAATGCTCTAAATCAGCAATTGGCAACCTGAGACCCTCCAGCAGGGCCACAACTAAGGTGGGGGGAAGCGGGGCATGTGCCCCAGGCGCTGCGCTGGGGGGTGCCAAAGTGAGCACTGGGGGGGTGCCAAAATGGGCGCAGAATCCATGTTTGCCCCAGGTGGCAGAGACCCTAGTTGCAGGCCTGCTCTCCAGTCGGTTTGGTAGCCTCTGGACATCCTTCTAACCATGATTGCTGAAACCTGCCACTTGAAATATTTTTCAGTTTATATGGTATTCAGAAAAAAAAAGTTTCAGAATGAGAATGTCATGCTGAACTATATATCAAACAGTTGGCATTTATCAATTTATGGTGCAAGGACTGTAGCCAAAAAGATGGTTTTATTTCCATGGGAAGAATCTATTATACTAAATTTAAAATCCTGGATTGGAGATAATTGCTTCCTTTCCACCTCTGCACTGGCTTACTACTGATATATTGGATAGACCAACCAATATTATCCCATGTGGTCATGGTTTAATCTACTGGTTAAAAGCAGTTATTATATTTATGCATTTTACCATGCACTGTTTCTTCCTTGTTCTTTTTGTTTGTTTGTTATTAACTTTTGTTCCAGTATTTTAATTTTTTGTGTTGTTTTTGTTTTCTTTTGTATATTAAAGCAGTAAAAGTATAAAAATAGTGCCCATCTCAGTGACTTTGGGTGGCATACAACACTCAGTTAAAAGAACCAATGCGCAAGTATCATGTATGTGAAATGGGTGAATATTAGCAACTTACAATATTAATCCACTTTTATAGCTAGAGGAGAAAAATGAGACACAATCTCCATTTTAATACTATACCTGCTATTTCAGGTCTAATCTATTTAGCTATTAGATCTACATTGTGTCTGACTACCATTTTAGTTACTTCTGAGCTTTTTTCTTTTATAACTTTTGAGTGAGTGATCATGATGGTGTTAGGATGAGCGACATTTTTGTGGCCAAAGTTGACACATATAGTTTGGAGAGGTTGAGGACTATAATGTATTACCACTGAGTTGCACATTATGGGTCCTGGCTGCCTGCAGATAATCTATTTCAAAAAGGTGTTTTCCATCACCTTTTATCTTGCTTGTTAACATCTCACAGACTCTTGACTGCTATTACTTATTCACCAAGATTATTACTTTATCTCCTGCTCTTCCTCTAAAACTGTTCAGAGCAACTAATGAGGTTCTTCTCCCTACCTCCAAGCTCTTTTATTCTCACAACCCTGTAAGAAAATATAGGCTGAGTGACAATCTGAAGGTTCCCGAATGAGCTTTGCGGTCTCACTGGCCAATCTTGAGCTTGTGCTAACAAAATTATATTAGCATATAGAGTTTAATGTTGCCATCCATAAATAAATACTTTAAAGTCTCAACTAACCAGCGATAGGTTCTTTGGTGCAAACTGTTTGATAATAAGAGTACCTTCGGCAATCACTTCCACATCCTGGAAAATAAGGAATTAGCTGGAAGAAGAGAAGCAAAAAAATAGTACTGGTGTTATTATTAAATACAGTCCTTAAGTAGTGTTTTCATATTTTATTTTGCATTGGGAAATCCCTTCATAACTGTGAAGAAGGTAGCGCTGTGAGAATAGGGTTGTAGAAAAGAGATCCGCTCTGGACTTTGCCGATTTAAAAAAATGGCATGTTCCATCAAAATTAAATCCATTACAGCTAGATATACTGTAGGTTCCATTAGCATCAACTTTGTTGGAGAAACATCTGTAAGAGGGAATTCCTAAATTTATTTCCATCCTATTTATGACTTGCAAGTTTTCTCTCCCTTCTCACTTGGCTATGCAGGTACAAGAAGAGGTCCGTTTTGTCTCCTCAAGTGGGACACTAGAGAACTTCAGTCAGCAAACACTTTATTATGGGTTTGCAAAGCCAGGTCCAGCACACATGGCCATTTTTAGTAACACTCCATGGGCAAGACATCAATACAAGGAAATAGGGTGTATTTATAATACAGCAACAATAAATGTGATTGATTACAAAAAGTTTAAAATAGATTCACTATGCTGCATCGCACCTGTTAAATGTCAAACCGCAACTTTCCACTAGGTCTAATTGTCTGACCAACTTCCTCTTGAAATCTAACCACTAATACAGAAGTGAAGCTGTGCTAAAAACTTGCTAATTATTGGATGCTATACTTAAAACTCTGGTTATGTTCAGGAGCCCTATGCTAAAACATTAATATTCAAATTGCTTAAATTCTTCCATACCATCTTGTCAAAAATCTGTGATTTTTTAAAAAATCCATTGTGTCCGATTCTCAGCGACTGCCTGGACAATCCCTGCAGTTTTCTTGGCAAGGTTTTTCAGAAGTCATTTGCATTGCCTCCATCCCAGGGCTGAGAGAAAGTGACTGGCCCAAGGTCACCCAACTGGCTTTGCGCCTAAGGCAGGACTAGAATTCACGGTCTCCTGGTTTCTAGCCCATTGCCTTAACCACTAGACCAGACTGGCTCTCTCAGATTGACATTAGCAAAGATAATAAGACATTTATTCCAAGATGAAGAAAGCTTTGTGCAGAAAAAGCTGTGCAGATAACAAAGGACCCAGTGGAATATTTGGGACTGTATTTGATAGGCAGTAGCAAAAGTCTATTTCAAAATAATGGCACCAAATTATGGAGAGAAATTGTAAAAGAGCTGAAAATGTGGAAACATTTAAAACTCTCCTGATTAGGATAAATTGCAACTGTTAAAATGAATATATTACTTAAGATTTTATTTTTATTTCAAATGGCACCAATTTCAATCCCAGAAAAATCTTGCAAGATTGGCATAGAACAGTTAATAAATTTATTTGGAAAGGAAAATAACCAGTAAAATTAAAAATGTTACAAGGTTCAAGATAGGAGTCGACTTGCTCTTCCAAATTTTAAATTATATTACTGTGCAAGTCATTTGTCATAATTGAATGGATAAAATCCCTGAAAAGCAGAATGTCAATATTAGAAGGTATTGGCCTAGCTAATGGACTTTCCACAGTACTGGGAAGAAATACACACCATAATTCAAAAACATGTAAAAACAAAGTCTGAATTGAAACCTCAGGGTTTTTTTTGCTAAGAATTTTTCCAGAACAAATTTTAAAAATACAGTTTATTAAGATATATGTTGATGGCCATGATGATAAATTTGGCGCAACACTGGAATTGTGAAACCAGATTGGGAAATCAAACCTGGAAAATAGGCAGCAATGAAAAAATTAACAGTATACTGTATATTCAGAACAGAAGTTTGACTAAGCAAGAATAGCTCCCCTATGTGTAATATTTCATACAACAAGGCAAGCCGAGACACTTAAAGTAAGGCTTTTAAGTGGGAAACAATTGACATAAAGTAATTAGAAGCAATTTTAATGTTTAAAAATATGTTGATGTAATTATCAGTCAGGTACAATGGAAGGAAATTTAAAGCTGTGTAGTTTCCCAAAATTGTTTTTACTGATTTTTCTTTTCATTTTTTCCTTTTTAATTTTCCCTTTTTTCCTTTTTCCCCTTTTTGTTCTTTTCCCTTTACATGGTTATGTGCATCTGTTTTTTTGGAACAATTACATATAGTGTTGATAACAATATTAATATCTTGTTTATAGTTTTATAGAGACTTCTGGTTATTTGTTAAGTTGATATAAAAAAGTTAGAACTCTATAATTAGTTAATCAATTAATGAAATAATGAATATTGATTATTTACTGATATTTTATTCTCATCCACTATGTCTCTTTTGATCCTCTTTTCTTCTTTTATTAACTATTTATTCTCTTCCTTTAAATGTTTTAACAAATATATTATAACCCCACAAAAAGGAAAAAAAGGAAGACTGACAATAGCAGCACTGCAATGCAAACGCTGCCCCTTTCTTATGTGTGTCATGACATCACAGGCACACCCAAAAGGGGCAGAGCTTGTGGCACAATGTAACCACTCTGCTATCATCATACAGAAATGTGATACACACATCTCTGAAAGAGTGAAGGAAAAACTGGTTAAAATCACCTTCCCTTGTTTCCACCTATATATGAACAAAGTTATTGCACACTGCAGCACCAGTGAAAAGAAAACATATTAGGTACAGATTAGAAACAGTGATGCAGCTCTTCTAATTTGACGTTTTGACTAGAGAAAATAAAATCTTACCTCTTTAAATATTATGTTTCTTCTTTGATCACTCAATCTTATTTTTTCAGAAACTCTAATATTGTTTTCCTATTCCAAAAAGAAATTCCAGAAAATGTATTACAGAACATTTCAAAATCTTTAATTTTTTAAAAAGGAAATATGGCATTTTTTATTTATCTGTTCAGCTTGTAATTACATGATTCTTTCAAAAGCCAGTATTTACATTAATTCTGACTTTTTCCAACCTGATGTCATCTGTGTTCAACTCTCATCAACCCTAGCCATGTAATCTGACAATTATCCATCATACTCATTCCTAGTCTTATATCTAAAGAAGAAAAAATATACCTTGGTAGTAGACACAGAATGAAGAACCGGATTATCGCATTCATCAGAGTCACAAAGATGGATTTTATATCTGGAAGTAAAGTTACTAGGTGTAAAATTCACTTCTAGTTCCAATTCCCTGTTACATATTGTTATATCTGGATCCCACAAGCTCCCTAGGAAATGAAAAAAATGTAGATTAAAAACATGACTGATGTTTTAATCATTTTACTTTAAATTATACATTGCTTTGCAGTTCCTAGACAGAAGGATGGAAATAATTATAGATATGATTAATGAATGTCCCAAATGACTGCTCCTTCAATACCATCATTGTTTTTTATTACTTAACTACATTCCAACATTTTTCCAAGGAGATTTAGACAATATGGCACACTTTGCTGTGTGAAATGATAAATTTGACATTTTAGACTAACCAATTAGGCACCAATTTGTTTCCTAGCCCCAAAAGAAAGAGTAAAATAAACCACAACTAAATTATATAAGATAACCAGGATCTCTGATTAGGTGAAGGCCAACATAAATAGACAAAAGGCCACTCTGGTGCCTGCCGTATGTGTTAGGATGACAGCCCCAGATTTCCTGTTTTAACCTGCCCAGAGTCTTTTCAGCTGGGCATGCCGTAAAACTGTTAAATAAATACCTACCTACCTAACTCAACCAGCAATAACCAGAGTCTGTGTACTGTATTGGCAACTACGTACACAGCAGTAAATATTTATTTTTATTGATTGACTTATCATATTTGTATAGCTGCCCATCTCAGTGACTCTGGGTGGCGTTCAACAAAGAACCAATAAATAAATATAAACCAATTATTAAAATTATAAAAACTATAAATTTGGTTTCTAGCCACAAAACAGGAGAGGATGATGTTAACCATAGCAAGGCAGCCATCACAAAATCTCCCCAGTTCCCTGGGACCCCCAGGCCTGATGGCCTAGCCAGGTCTTGTGGGACTTGCGGAATGTTAAAAGGGATGAGGCTAGCCTCACTTCCAGGGGAGAAGATTTCACAAGGCAGGTGCCACGGCAGAGAAGGCCCGCCTCCTGGGACCCACCAAATGTAATTCCTTGACAGGCAGGACCCACAGCATGCCTCCTCTGCCAGACCTGATGGGACGGGCAGATGTAATCAGGGACAGAAATACTGTACATGAGAAAAAAGGAGTGAATTTTTTGAAAAATAGGAAGTTCTAGTTGAAATCTAGGAGACAATTTTACAACAATCAGAAAAGAACTGAATAGAAAACCCATGACCATATCCCAGCGGGATGCACTATTTCCTGGGTAAATCCCAATTCTAGCAGGTTACTAAGCAGCTCTGCATAAATGCAAAAACTGTATGCAGGGCTGTTAATTAAGACCAGGCAGGAAAAAGAACATAACCAAATGCTCTTCTATAGTGAACCAAAACTTGTTAGCGTATTCATCCTTTTGGTGCCACTGGATTCCCTGGCATTTTATTTATAGGTCATTGCTTATGGTCAATGTCACCATAATATGCATTTAATATCTTGACATACACTTTATAAGAACTTTTTAAATGTCCCTTATTGTAATGAATTAATGAAAATAACTGTACTTACCTTTTTCTATACAGTTTTTGCAATACTTCAACCTATCGTCTTCACAGCCTGAATTTAAATAAGAGTTTTTGTATTAGAAATTATGAAAGATTAAAAAATCGGAATCAATGGGTTGAGAAAAAGCTTTTAAAATGAGGGTTAGGAAAAACTGCATGAAGGTATAAGCTGTTCCAGAGCAACTGAACACCTTCTAAGTCTATAGATTAGATACCATGCTTGTTCCATCTATCAGATGAAGCTCAGCTGGATCCATTACTTTTATTTTAGGTATATGTTTAATGCTTACAATTTTATCAATTTATATATAAATAATATATGTAAGTCCTAAATTTACAGAAGTTATTTTAAGATGAAAATTTGTAAATCAACACTATTTGTTCAGTTACCTGGAGAAGTTAGATGTATGTTTTTTCCTGAATAATCTTGATTTAAATTTGCTGGTGGGAGGTTATAAAATTTGATGAAGTAATCAATGTTTTCTTCTACTGGGAATTCAGGAAAGCTGAACTGCCACTGTAATTAAACATATTTGAAGATTATATTATTTTGGGTATGAACTAACGCATTCCCTTTCTCTGAACCATTTTTTTTCCAGATGCAAGCAAAGTAGAAGCATACACAATATCACTCCTTGCTTATTCCATTTTCCACTACTGATTGAGTCTGGTGCATTAATGAAATACTAAGCTGAAAATATTACCAAAGGATGTACTATGGGCCTTTCTAAATCTGGGTTTATTGGCCCAGGAAGGAAAATCTTCCTTCCAAAAATCGTACATGATGCAGCCTATATGGCCTAAAACTGGCTTATATCAGGCACTACCTTGCTGGAATTAAATCTGCCGGCTGGTCAAACCATCTTGGGAAGGCCTCTTAAGAGTTCCTCCATTATAAATCTGACACAGAATTTAATTCAAATGGGAAGCCATTTTTGGATTATAATTCCATATCGGCTTGCACCACATCCAAAATCTGGATTTCTCTTAACATAAAGCCTTAGTATTCTAATTTTCAGTGATCTCTCAAATAAGGGTAGATCTTGCAATATCGCCATTGATATTTATATACTAACTGGATTTTAACAATGACCTGCAGTTTTTAAAATTGATGTAAGGTATTATGTTATTTCACCTACGGAAAACTAATGAAATATTGAAAATTCTTATGTAACAAATTTAGTTCTATGATGCTTGTAAATTCCCTGTTTATTCATTTTGGAGGTTCTTTTTTCTTTTTTGTCTCTTTTTGTCTCTTTGTCTTTTTTCCCCTTCTTTTTCAAAAATGTTTAATGAAAATATAATAATAATAATAATAATAATAATAATAATGGTGATGAGTTACCTCCATCTGAAAAGAGGGAGACATGGACAAGATGACAGGCCTTTTCTGTGGCAGACCCCACACTTTAGAATTCTTCACTCCAGAGGTCTGTAAATCTACTTCCATCATGGATTTTACATGAATTTTAAAGACAGTTTTATTTCATTGGACCTTCAACCCTAGCTTTTATTGGCATCCATCTTGGAGGAGGATTAATTTATTAGTCCTATTGTTTTTTATAATTTTATTTTTATTGTTGCTTTTGTAATCTGACATGTTGTAAACTATATATGTACACGCTCAAACCTTTGAGTTGAGTGAGCTATACATACAATACAATACAATACAATACAATACAATACAATACTTTGTTGGCCAGGTATGATCAAACATACAAGGTATTTGACTTCGGTGGAATTGCTCTCAACATATCTACACAACATCAAAAATAAACAATAATAAAGCAACAATGTTATTTACTAAAACTATACAATCAAGAAAGAAAAAAAAATTGAAGGAAATAATACTACAGCTATTAACTAACACACTCATATTTAAAGGGAGAATTAAGGGACAGTATATTGCATCTGTTGTCCAACATATGTTCACAACCAACAGAGCATTACCGGTCACATCCCAGCAGTCATGTCTTATCATACATTGTCAATCATTATATCAAGGTACATTAATTAGGAGTTCAACAGAGCAATGGCACGAGGAAAAAAACTGTTTCGATGTCTAGATGTTTTGACATACGGTGCTCTGTAGCGCCGTCCTGATGGTAGAAGTTGAAACAGTTTATGTCCAGGATGCGAAGGGTCTGCAGTTACCTTCTCCGCCCTCCTTTTGACCCTTGCAATATACAGGTCTTCTATAGAAGGCAGGCGGATTGCAATAATTCTTTCTGCAGACTTAACTATCTGTTGAAGTCTATATTTGTCCTGCTTGGATGCGGAACCAAACCAGACAGTTATAGAAGAACAGATAACAGATTCAATAATTCCTCTGTAGAACTGTACCAAAAGCTCCTGAGATAGATTAAACTTCCTAAGTTGATGCAGGAAGAACATCCTTTGTTGTGCCTTTTTGATGATAGTTCTGATGTTAAGCGTCCATTTCAGGTCTTGAGAAATTATGGAGCCCAAGAACTTAAAGGACTCTACTACTAATACTGGGCTATCAAATACAGTAAGAAGAGGGGAGTTAGAAGGATTCTTTCTAAAATCCACAACCATCTCTACAGTTTTGAGCGTATTCAGTTTCAAGTTGTTATAACTACACCACAGGCCAGTTGTTGTACCTCCCGGCTATATGCCGACTCATCACCATTCCGAATGAGACCAATAACAGTTGTGTCATCTGCAAATTTCAGAATTTTAACAGAAGAATCTTTTGAAATACAGTCATTGGTATAGAGGGAGAAAAGCAACGGGGAGAGCGCACATCCCTGAGGGGCACCTGTGCTAATTGACCAAATACTGGATATAGTTTTGCCTAACCTCACATACTGTTTCCTATCTGTTAGAAAACTGATTATCCACCCACAGGTAAGGTCAGGCACAGTAAGCTGGACCAATTTGTTATAAAGAATTCCTGGAATAATAGTATTGAACGCTGAGCTAAAGCCCACAAAAAGGATTCGTACATAAGACTCTGGAGATTCAAGATGTTGCAGAATATAATGTAGAGCCATGTTGACAGCATCATCTGCTGACCTGTTTCCTCTATAAGCAAACTGCAATGGATCTAGCAGAGGATCCTTTCAGATGAGCCAGCACTAACCTCTCAAAGGTCTTCATAACTACAGACATCAATGCGACAGGTCTGTAGTCATTCAACTCACTGATGGAAGATTTCTTAGGAACTGGAATAATTGTAGAGCTTTTAAAACAAGAAGGAACATAACACATCTCCAACGATTTATTTAAAATATGTGTAAAAATAGGGGCCAGTTCCGCACAAGCTCTCAGACAGGAGGAAGTCACACTATCTGGGCCTGGAGCTTTTCTGATCTTTTGTTTTTGAAATAAATCTCACACTTCTTTTTCCAAGATCACCAGAGGTGAGGAGCCCAAGGAATTGGGAATGGGTATAGAGAAGTTTGACGCTAACAATGTATCTGAAATACAGTTGGTAGCAGCAGATGTGTCTGAAGCACAGTTGGTAACAGCAGATAACAGCTGTTCCTTCTCAAACCTGCAATAAAACATATTAAGGTCGTCTACCAATTGACAACTCTCATCATTCAGGAAAGATGGATTATTAAAGCCAATGATATTCTTCAGGCTTTTCCATACAGTTGCAGGATCATTTGCTGAAAACTGATTTTTCAGCTTTTCTGAATAATTCCTCTTTGCTGCCTTAATCTCTCTCGTAAGTACATTTCTGGCCCGATTATACATAATCCTATCCCCATTCCTATAGGCCTCCTCCTTGTCACAGCGCAGCTGCTTAAGCTTTGCTGTAAACCATGGCTTATTGTTATATATGCGTATGTTCTTGGTGGGCACACATATGCCCTCACAGAAGCTAATGTATGATGTCACAGTATCAGTATACTCATCCAGATCTGCTGAGGCAGCTTCAAAAATATTCCAGACTGTGCACTCTAAGCAGGCCTGTAGATTTAACTTAGCATTATCAGACCATATCTTCACTGATTTTATCACAGGCTTTGCAGTTTTAAGTCTCTGCCTATAGGTGGGGATGAGATGGATCATACAATGATCAGACAATCCAATTGCAGCGCGTGGTATAGAGCGGTAAGCTCCTTTTTGTATATTTGTAACAATGGTCCAATAAGTTCTTGCCTCTAGTAGGACAACTAACATGTTATATATATCTGGGCAACTCGTGTGTAAGATTAGTACTATTAAAATCTCCTAAGACAATGAGTAAAGAGTCCGGATACTTCTATTCTGTACCAATTATCTGGTCTGCTAGAGTCTGTATTGCGCTGTTTGAGGAAGCAGGAGTTATATAAACTCCAATCAAGATGAATGAAGAAAATTCACGTGGAGCATAGTATGGATTGCAATTAATAACTAAGTCTCTAAGTACATGCTGCAAGAGTTATGCAGGATTTTAACATCTTTACACCAACCAATGTTAACATAAAAACAAATTCCACCTCCCTTCTGTTTGCCTGATGACTCTGTAACTCGATCTCCTCTATAAAGATGAAAGCCTGGGAGTTGTAGAGATCCATCCTCCGTCAAGTGATTAAGTGATGTGGCGAGTCCCGGAGGTTTGGCGGCGCAGCAGATTGGCGGTGCATGGGACTTGGGGGAGGCTCGAGTGGCATGAGGAACGTTGGCAGGGTGACCCATGGGGACACCGGATGGTGGCGTGCGGTGTCATGGCGGCCTGGAGGCACGGGGGAGCGTCCTGATGGTGCAGTGAATTGGCGTTGCAGGCCAGCTGACTGGCCTTGGTGGACCAGCCTGGTGGGGTGGTTTGGCAGTGTGGCAGACGGACGGCTCAGTGGCGCGACAGCCCGACTTTGGAGGGCCAGCCCAGTGGAGCAGTTTGGCGGTGCAACAGACCAGTGGCGAGACAGACCTGCAGACCCACCTTGGAGGTCCAGCCTGGCAGAGCGGGTAAGCTGTGCAGCAGCCCAGCAGTGCAGTGAGCCGGCGGAACGAGCCTGGAGGCCCGGTTTGGTGGAGCAGGTCGACTACCAGCTAGACAGCGAACTGACTGGCCGACCAGGGAGAGCCCAGGATAGACCTAGGGGTATAGGCCTTGGAGTTGTAGGCCCGAGGAAGGGGAGGGAGCTGGGCAAGGAGATCTGGGCCATCCCCTCCCTACCTGCCTGGAAGCGGTGGAGAGCTGTTGGGGCCCCTCCAGTGTGAATGAGGACTCCCTCCTGGGGTGAGAGACGAGGGGGGAGTCAGGAAGTGTCTGACGGTGTTGGGAGAGCACTCACCTCCTGAGTGAGAGGCAGGAGGTGAGGGGGAGCGAATGAGATGCCCCTGGCCAACCGGTGAGAGAGGCCGAACAGGGAGCAGTGTGATTGAAGAATGAATGGGTGGGTGATGGCTCGGCCCAGATGGCGCCGAGAGCGCGAGTTGGTGCGCCAGAGGGCTTGCCATTGCCCTGTGGGTAACTGTGTATGTGTGAGGGTGTGTGAATAGGGACCTCTACTCCAAGCGAGAGACTCTGGAAGTGCTGGAATGGGGCTAGGTGGATTTGGAGTCTCTGGGGGCTGCAGGGCGGACCATACTATTGAGGTGGTGATGGGTAGGGGATGTTATGGCGGGAGCCGGAGGGCGGGCCATCTTCAGGGAAGACGCCCCCGGTGTTTGTTACCAGTGGTGTGTTCCGGCCCTCTGTACTCAGACCCATAGGGGCCCTGGTCAGCAGACCCATAGGGGCCCTGGTCTTCGGCTGTTGCTACTTAACGCCAGGTCTGTTAACAACAAAGCCCCCCTCATAAGTGACTTGATCACTGAGGAGGGGGCAGACCTGGCATGTATTACTGAAACCTGGCTGGGCCCCGAAGGGGGGGTGCCCCTTTCAGAAATGTCCCCTGCCGGGTTTGCGGTATGACACCAGCCGAGACTCCAGGGGAGGGGGGGAGGGGTGGCAGTTGTCATCCGGGAGTCTCTGGTGGCCTTCAGGGGCCCTGCCCCACAAGTGGCCGGTTATGAGACCCTGTTTTTCAAGTTGGGTGCACGAGAGCAGTTGGGAGTGTTGCTGCTGTACCAGCCTCCCTGCTGCATGGCAACCTCCCTGCCTGAGCTGCTGGAGGCCATCTCAGGGTTGGCAGTGGAGTTCCCCAGGCTCATGGTTCTGGGGGACTTCAACCTGCCTTCCCTGGGTCGGGCCTCTGAGGCAGCTCGGGAATTCATGGCTACCATGGCAGCCATGGGCCTGACTCAGATTATTCGCAACCCAACTCGAGACAGTGGCCTCACCCCGGATTAAGTTTTCTTCTCGGAGCAGTGGCAATGTGACCTGAGGGGAGAGTTACAGCTATCCCCATTGTCATGGTCAGATCACGCCCTGGTGGCCTTGAGATTCTCTTATGCCACCCCCCTCCACAGGGAGGCAGGACCCATTCGATTGGTCTGCCCCCGGCGACTGATGGACCCAGTAGGGTTTCAGAGGGAGCTGGGGGTTATACCCAGGGATCTGCTGCATGGTCCAGCGGAGGCCCTGGCTACTACCTGGAATAGGAAGGCGGCTGGGGCCTTGGACAGGATCACACCTGTGCGACCTCTCTTGCCACATCATACCCGATGCTCCCCGTGGTTTACGGAGGAGCTGAGGGTTTTGAAGAGGATTAAGAGACGTCTAGAGCACCGCTGGAGGAAGACAAAGACCGAATCCGACAGAACACTGGTTAGAGCCGCTATTAAGGCCTACCCGGTGGCGATAAAAGAGGCGAAGCGTCAATACTTCTCCGCTCTTATTGCGTCTGCAGAATGCCACCCAACGGCCCTATTTAAAATAATTCAATCCCTTTTGGGGAAGGTGGGTGCAGTGACCCACCTACAGGGCCATGCAGAGGAGTTTTCGGAGCATCTGCAAGACAAAATTGCTCGGATCTGCTCCACGCTGGACTCCAAGCGTGAAGCAGGGTCTGTGGAGATACCAAGGGATCGTACGTACCATGTTATCTGGGAACAGTTTGATCCTGTTGGACCCGAGGAAGTGGACAGGATCCTCCAGACAGTAAATGCCACCACTTGCCAATTAGATCCATGTCCCTCCTGGATGGTGAAAGCAGCTCGGGAGGTGACATGTGGTTGGGTCCAGGCGATGGTTAATACATCCTTGAGGGAAGGGGTGTTTCCAGCTGCCTTCAAGGAGGCACTGGTACAACCCCTCCTCAAGAAACCATCGTTGGACCCTACTGTACTGGATAATTTTCATCCAGTCTCCCACCTCCCCTTTTTGGGGAAAGTGGTTGAGAAAGTGGTGGCATTACAACTCCAGAGGATTCTGGAGGAAACGGATTATCTAGACCCCTTTCAGTCAGGCCTGGATATGGGACAGAAACAGCATTGGTCGCACTTATGGATGATCTCTGGCGGGAGCGGGATGGGGGTAGTGCATCCATCCTCGCTCTTCTTGACCTCTCAGCGGCTTTCGACACCATCAACCATGGTATCCTTTTGGGTTGGCTCAGGGAGTTTGGGGTGGGCGGCGTAGTTTTGCGCTGGTTCACCTCCTTCCTCCAGGGCCGGTCCCAATCGGTGGTGATAGGGGGTGAGAGATCTGACCCTCGACCCCTCCTTTGTGGGGTGCCGCAGGGTTCGGTCCTCTCTCCTCTCCTATTTAACGTCTACATGAAACCGCTGGGCGAGATCATCAGTCACCACGGGATGAGGTATCATCAGTATGCCGATGATACCCAATTGTATATCTCCATCCCGGGTGAGGTAAGTGATGCTGTGACTGCCCTCTCTCGGTGCCTGGGAGCTGTAGGGGTCTGGATGGGGAACAACAGGCTTCGGCTGAACCCTGGTAAGACAGAGTAGCTATGGGTTAAGGGTTTCTCCGTATCCAGGACTTTGTCATCTTTAGTTCTGGATGGGGTTGCACTGCCCCAGACAGGCCCGGTGCGTAATCTGGGGGTCCTCATGGACTCACAGCTCCTGCTCGAAGAGCAGGTGGCAGCCATGGCTGGAAGGGTCTTTGCACAGCTTCGTGTTGTGCATCAGTTGCGCCCTTTCCTGGATCGGGAAGCCCTTTGGACGGTCACTTATGCCCTTGTTATCTCCCATATAGACTACTGCAATGCACTCTACATGGGGCCACCCTTGAAGAGTATCCAGAAGCTTCAGCTGGTCCAGAATGCGGCCGCGCGGGCTATTTTTGGCGCCCCTAGAAGGGCGCACATAACACCTTTGCTATGTGAGCTGCATTGGATACCAGTTTGCTTCCGGGTCCAATTCAAGGTGTTGGTTATCACCTTTAAAGCCCTACATGGCATGGGACTGGGTTACCTGAGGGACCACCTCATCCCCGCTTCATCAGCCCGTCCCACCCAGTCATGCAGAGAGGGCATGCTGCGGACCCCGTCAATAAGAGAATTCCATCTGGCGGGGTCCAGGAGGCAGGCCTTCTTGGCAGTAGCACCCGCCCTTTGGAACATCTTGCCCCTGGAGGTGAGATTAGCCCCATCGCTCTTAGGCTTCTGGAGGAAGTTCAAGACCTGGCTCTGCCACTGGGCTTGGGGCAGGGAGGAGAATCGACATACTTGGGGTTGGCTAGTGCCTTAAAGTGCCTCTCCTACATAATGATTGAAGAGATCATAGCCATCTGGATTTTGTGAGCTGGGGTAGTTAAGAAATCGTTTTAGTTTTAATGGGATTTTATTAGAATTTTATCGTATATTTATTTGTATTTTTATTCTATATTTATTCTGTGTTGTAAACTGCCCAGAGTCCCTCTGGTTGGAGGAGATGGGCGGTGACAAATATGATAAATAAATAAATAAATAAGCCATGTTTCAGTAAAGCAAAGGGCTTCAGCATTTGAAAAGTCAGGATTGTTCCTATTTAAAATGAGCAGCTCATCCATTTTGTTAACTAGTGAGCAAATATTTGTTAAATATATCGAGGGGAAAGGAGTTCTAGTTTGTTGCTTTCTCAGTCTTACCAAAATTCCAGTTCACTTTCCCCTTTGTCTACATCTCACATATCTTCGTTTGCTCCCCAAGCTGCTGCAAACAGAGCTGCTAACAAGACCGAGGGAAGCAGCCGCCCCTGCAATCAAATCTTCCGCAGCACTCCCACAGTCACAAAAAACAGGAGGAGAAGTGTAAACAGAATGCTTTCCAATAGTTAAAAGTTCATTCCTGCAATATGTTATCTGCAGCGAGCTGCAAGATATATAAAAAAGAAAAAACACCAGACCCCGCCAGAGAGCGTTACACCGAGGCTGCCATCTGCAGTGCCATCTTGGATCATACATACATACATATTTTGATCTATGATATGAGTAGGCTCTAAGTTTAGCTTGGGTTACTATTTATTTATTGGCCATTATTGTTTACTGTCATAGGGCCAACATAGGATTTGGTAGGATTTCAAGTGTACCAAAAAGTTCAGAGTAACTGTGTTTTTACTAAAACAAAATGGAAATCCAATACAGTAGTTGAGTTCACTTTACATTTTTACTGATACTTTAATATCCACCAACCAGAGCCAGCTGCAAAAACATTATTAAAGAACAGGCTACCTTTGAGCACCTTTGGAGCACTAAAATTTATTTTCATTTCACAATAATTTTACACAAAAATCAGCTTTTTGTTGTTTCAGCTCAGAAGCTTGATATAGGTAGGAAGAGGTCATATGACTAATGCTACCAATAAATATCAGGGTATCAGGAAACCTTGCTGATCTGCTGAAAACCACTCATAAATCTACTGATGGGTCCCAATCTACCTTCTAGCTACATCTACTCTACAAAATGTCCACCTTCTCTCTAAAATAAGGGGTATTTTTGCTATATTCTGAAGGTGGGAGATAGCAAGGAATAACATACCAATTATTTCCAAAATGTCAAGTTTCAGGCATTTTGCTTAAATTTTAAAAGCTTGCTTCATGTATCTTTTTTAATAGTAATTTTATTAAAAATTCAACTACAATGATAAAAAAAACCTAATACAAACTATAAAAAATAAAAAATTGAAGGTGTAGAAGAGAAAATAAAAATGGAAAAAAATAGAAAAAAATAAGAATATAGTAAAGAAAAAGAAAAGAAATATATAAAGAAATGACTTCCCCCTTCATCACAAGTATAAACAATTTTAGTAACTTATTACCTTCTCTTAAAATACAACAAATGATCTCTTCTTCCCATATCCCATCTCTTATCTATAAACAAATCCTTAAAAATCTCATCATTTCAATTCTGAGTGATCAGCAAAGTCCATTAAAGGTATCAGAGATAACAACATATCTATTTTAACCTTGATCAAATAAATCAACTTTATATTCCTTCCTTTTACTTTTAACAATCTTTAGTCCCTTGAAATAATGTCCCAAAACTTGATTTCTTTTCATTTTTTCTTTGTCCTCACAAAATTCTTCAAAGTTTTAACAGGCCTCTTTTGTAAATCCAATATAGGAAGATTATCCAGGTCACTCTCTTGGTTTGTTATTTGTGTATCCCTTTTAATTATTAAGACATCAGCCAGTCTCTTTTGCATGTCCAGATATCATAAAACGTGCTGAACTGGCTACTATTTTTGCTCTATTATACAATTGTAGTAGTCGTAGTAGTAGTTTATTAATTGATTAGTCCTCTGACCTTATCAATAAAACAAAACTGAATTAAATAAAATACAATACGTTGTCTAATTCCAAAAAGAAAATAGGTAAGAGAAAATACAGTAATACAATACATATGCGATAATACAAGGAGTCAGTAATCAGAAGTATGAATCTCCCTTACAGGATACCCCAATTTGTTCAATGTACTGGGTTCTTATGACCGCTGCCTTAGTTATAAACTTGGCAGTTCTACGTACGCATTGGGTCATTAGATTGAATAAAATCACATTCTAGCAGCATTAAGACAACAGCAGCACAACAAAGTAACTTTTCAAAAACGCTCTTACTTTTTGATTCTCAGACATGGTTGGGGTTGAAAATCTTTCTAAGTAATCACATCGAATACAGCCTAAGTCTCCAGGGGATACACAAATCTTGGTTGCCTTCAAGTGTTGTATACTGGCTGCAAGAAAAGAACAACAAAGTTGCTTTGTCAAAGAAAACTAGTTTGTTTTCAAAATGCTGTCAGTAACAGGGCCTTTCCAACTACTGCAGGTCTCCCAAAGACATACAGTGGCAGATCTGTGTTTACTTTTACCATCTCATGCCAGTCTCTGTATTCTATCTATCTACATGGTATTCAGCACAGAAACTACGTATTTCTTCTCTTACTGCTGGATTTTAGAAGTACTCAAAAGTGTTTTGCATATTCAAATCAGGCAGAAAACAGAAAGCAGTAAGAGCAAGCCAAAAATGTACAATAAATATTTTTAATCCTCTTACTCCCCACATTTAAAAAATTAAGGAAAGATCTGTTTGCATGCACTTCCTATTTTTATAATTTGAATATAAATTTTACATTAAATATATATTCAAATTTTAAAAGCTTTTTGTTCATGTACACATCACAAAACAAAAATGTTAGAAGTGCTTTCAGTTACCCTACTGCCACTGAGCCAGGAAGAAGCCTGCAAAATGTAAGGAAAGTAGGTTGTGTCCTTTTTTGGGATTTGACATTTTTACTATATGGGCAATCCAGAATGGAACAGCAATAAAGAGGTTTATACCCTACTAGTAAGTATTCACATTTGTTCAAAGAATTATGTTTCATGCTTTGTCAGTTTGCCATCTCATTACTGTGCGTTGTGATTAGAATAGAACAGAACAGAATAGAAAACTTTAATTGTTATTCCACTATACACCAAAGTGCACATTAAAATGAAATTTCATTGCAACTGGCTCACAAAAAACAATTAGTATATTACCATTCCACTCCCCTAATCAGATATACAACAGCAAATCTTAAAGCAAGTATTTCGTCAATATACTTGGTAGACATCATCACTAGGTCTTCTAGTAACTCATACTGTTCTAAACTCGTTTGTCAAAAAGACATTTTTATTAATAAACTAAATAATGAAACAGAAAATTCTACAAGAGATATTATTGTTTTCTAATAGCTGCCCCCAAAGAGCAACTTCCCTCTTGTGGCACTACAGGTAGTCCTTGCTTAACGACCACAATTGAGACCAGCATACTGGTTGCTAAGAGAAGCAGTCATTAAGTGAATCTGACCTGATTTTATGACTTTTTGCAGCAGTCATTAAGCGAATCATCATGGGTGTTAAGCAAATCACATGGTTGTTAAGTGAATCACATGGTTCCCCATCAATTTTGCTTGCTAGAAACTGGCTGGGAAAGTAAAAAATAGTGATCATGTGACCACAGGATATTGCAACAGTCATAAATGTGAACTGATTGCCATGCACCCAAATTGTGATCATGTGACTGGGGGGGTGCTGCAACAGTCGTAAGTGTGAGGACCAATCATAAGTCGGTTTTTTCAGCACCGTTGTAAGTCTGAACCATCACTAAATGAATGGCTGTTAAGCAAGGACTACCTGTATCAAAGCTGAGGGTCTGAGAAAGATGTATCACAAACCTAACAGCAGTTTGTAGTTTGTTCTGTAACAGATTGAAATAGTTTTGGGGGTTGTCTACAGTGAGCATAGTCTCCTACCATTTGTATATTAAAATACAGTGAATATTATAAGCACACTATTATATCTCCAGTTATCACCGAAAAAGGAAATTAAAATACATTATCAACAGGAAGTTAAATAAATATTACTTCCCCTGGAAATTCTTGCCACTTGAGACTTTAACAATATTACATTTATTTATTTACTTACATGGGCTTATATGCTGCTCCCATCCCAAAATTATTCTGGGCCACTTACATATCCTCTTACAATTATGTATTTTAAAACAGTTTTTTAAAAAAAATCCAAGAAGAAAAGTTACATAAATCAGCACTGATTCTATTTGAGATTATTTCTCAGGAACTTTTATTTTTGGTCAATTTTATTGCTTTCTAAATTCTGAATTACAATTAACTGAACTGAACTATACAGACCAAAACCATAAATATATTTTCTTACTTTTTTCTTACTGGGCTTATTTATGTAAGGATTGCCTACCCTAATAGACTCAGACTCACAAGCAGGAACTTAATGATATCTGATTTATTAAAGAATAGTATGCAAATACAGAGAAAGCTGAGAATGAGCAAAAGCGCGCCAAATACAAACTAAAAACCCTCGGCACAAACTCCCTCCCCTCGCCCGGCCGTTGTAAACTCCCCCCCCCCCCAGGTGCTGGTAACCATTTCTGCTGATGTCCTGGGAAAGGAACCTTGAACACACGAGATAACCCAAACACATTCCAATCCAGCTGCCAACATATAACAATCCCACGAGATAGAATCCTCCTCCCCTCCCAAACGAAACACGCATCAGCCAAATGACATGCGAAACGTTATGATGCAGCGGTAACATTGGAACGATGAACATGACAATTTATTTATTTGGCAAATTTATATGGCTGCCCATCTCACATAACATGACTCTGGGTGGCATGCAAACACAGCAACAATTAAAACAACCAATCTTAAAACACTGAACATGCATCAAAATAAAAACATGAAAAGGCCAAGACTACGGGAGAATAACAATCACCTAATATCATACAACCACCTTGCAGGCTTCCCATGGGATCCCCAAGGTTGCTGGAAAAAACACATTTTAAGGGCTTTCCAGAAGTCTAACAGGGATGGGCCAACCTCACCTCAGGAGGAATGATGTTCCAGAGAGCAGGAGCCACAGCAGAAAAGGCATATCTTCTGGGTCCCTCCAGATGGAATTCCTTAGCTGAGAGGACACACAGCATACCCCTCCTGCTGGACCTGATGGGACGGGCAGATGTAATTGGGAAGAGGCGGTCCCAATAACCTGGTCCCGTGCCATGGAGGGCTTTAAAGGTCAAAACCAGCACCTTGAATTGAATCCAGAAGCAGAATGGAAGCCAATGCAGCTTGCAGAGCAAATGTGTAACGTGTGCCATGCTAGGGGCACATGTAACTGTCTGCACAGCCACACTCTGGACCAGTTGAAGCTTCTGAGAGCTCTTCAAGGCAGCCCCGTGTAAAGCATGTTACAGTAATCCACTCTGGAGGTAACCAGGCATGAGTAACTGTGGAGAAGGGGCGCAACTAGCACACAACATAAGGCTGTGCGAAGACCCTTCTAGCCACAAATGCCACCTGCTCCTCGAGCAGGAGTCGCGAGTCCAGAAGGACCCCCACATTGCACACCGGGTCTGTCTGGGGTACTGCCACCTCATCCAATACTGAAGATGGTAAAGTCCCAGATGCAGAAGGTCCCAAAGCCAGAGCCATTTAGTCTTGCCAGGGTTCAGCTGAAGCCTGTTGTTCCCCATCCAGACCCTCACAGCCTCCAGACACCGGAACAAGACATTCACAGTATCACTTAGTTCCCCATAAAAGTAACAGCAGAAAAGCCAGATCACAGGAGAACACTGCACTATTCATTATATATGAAAGTATTTGTTACATTTAATACAGAATGAGCCTATTACTCCAATAATGAGACCTACCATCTTCATTAAGAATCCAAGTTATGTTAAATTGGCAAATTCCTTGTCTTTCAACAATCTTGGTGCTGATATTAAAAAGAGATGTTGGAGTGAATCTATGTTCTTGTTCCAACTCAGGAGAAGGACCTTGCAAAGAATGAAAGTGAGGAGTTAGTACATTTGTAGGGGAAACCTCCAGCCTAGTAGTCTGACCCAACTAGCCTGCAAGGCCTTGGAGTTTTGGGTGAGGCACCCTTCCTTCTCTGAACATCACCTCTCATCTCTAGCAAAAGCCATGCTGGTGGGCACTCTGTCTGGAGTTCCCACTGTCTCAGCCACCTTTCAAGAAAGGGTACAGAAATGCCAACAGCAACAGAATCAACACCAGTAGGAGCTGAGCTGGAGGGTCTGCTAATAAGAATCTAGCTGGAACATGGCTCTCTTTTGGCTACCTTATCCCTTCCTCCAAGGGAGAAGATGTAGGATTAAAGATCTCTTGATGGACTTTGGCAGCCATTTTACCTCATATCTTTCCTGAAGAAGATGTGAGGAGAACCAAAATCACACAAAAATGTATACATACTAATTGAGCCTGCAGAAACATCCTAGTAACAGTCACCATTAAACATCCACATCCAAAACGGTTTGAAATCTTATTTATGAGATCGTTTGCTTATTGTATTGTCTGAAATTTAATTGTTCTGCCATCAAATGATGTGTGTGATCTAGGAGTCCTGGAATACATATGAGGTTAATGCAAAGTCCAAAGCCTGTCCTTCCTGTGCAATGTTTTGTATGTGTGATGCATCTCAATAATACCCTTTGGCAAGTATGAGTCATGACATTTCCTGGCAAAAGTCTTCACCCCTCCCTGCCAATCCCTTGTGTTTTCTTCATTCACTTCTCCAGCTACTTATCCACAATTGAGAATATTAACAGTAATACTATCCCAGGCAGTATAACATTAAAAAGAGTAGCATGCTCTAAGGTTACTCATTATACCTCTCTTGATAAAGCCACTAGTATTTATTTACAGAGTGATCAAAAGCATTGTGTTCTTTAAGCATTATTGATTTAGTTTGCCTTATCCAAAAGCATTGGAACTAAGAAGGTTAAACATCATCTCCAGGAATGACAAACTGGTCAGATATTATCCAACTCAGTAGAATCCAGAGAGGGCTTCTCCACTAGAGGCTTTACAACAGACTTAAAGTTGGAGACCTTCCTTCCTTCCTTCCTTCCTTCCTTCCTTCCTTCCTTCCTTCCTTCCTTCCTTCCTTCCTTCCTTCCTTCCTTCCTTCCTTCCTTCCTTCCTTCCTTCCTTCCTTCCTTCCTTCCTTCCTTCCTTCCTTCCTTCCTTCCTTCCTTCCTTCCTTCCTTCCTTCCTTCCTTCCTTCCTTCCTTCCTTCCTTCCTTCCTTCCTTCCTTCCTTCCTTCCTTCCGTAACCCACTTACTGCTCTCTGTATCCACTCAGCCAAACCTCCTTTGCCTGCCCTAATCAATCAGAAAGGGCAAAGGTCAAGTATGCATATGGTGAGTGTGCTTGTTTTGTGCTCATTGATTAAAAAGGCCATACAGTAAAGACTTAATATATTGATTACATCTTAAAAGAACTGCAACAGCAATGGGGTGCATGAATGCCCAATACCCGCAAAAGAATTTTAACCATTTTTAACATTTAAAGTAGTATCTTATTTATACATACCATCTTCTTTATAACAGTTGATGCGCTGTAATGAAAAAGAAAACCAGGGTTTTAAAAAAAAGGAAATGTAATAAATAGAATGCATTTAACATGTTTTTAATAAGTAAACAACATCTTTTAATAAAGAATATGGCACCTATATCTTGGTTGCCAGGCCACCCCTGCCATGACAAGGTTTTTATTCTTTAACCTTCTTTCCTGCACACATGAATAAAATCTGCACATTGTACATATACAGTAAATGTCAGAGATGCTTCTAGCTGTTCCATTTGGGAGACAAGTTGGACCTATGCCCAGTTCTCCATTAAACCTCCTATCAGTCCAGAATGTAAAATCAAATGCCGAGTGAATCTTGTAGTTAATCTTCAAGTTAATCTGGATTATGGATATACAGGCAATTTCAGAGTAACACACGCATTTCACAATTCTCTCCAAAGATAAACTCACTTGATACCAAATCCCTTGAAGTCTTAATTGGATGCTGAAATCTACAGGGCTCACAAATTTTATCTGCAATTTATCCTTCTTAGTTTTGTTCTTGTCCTAACAGTCAGGAACCACGCTGAGACAAGGAATAGGTCTCTAGTGCTTTATTACTGCTACATTAGACAGAAAATCCTAACAAACTGAAGAAGCGTGGGAAAAACCCAGACAGATAAACCCCGAAAGTCAAGGCAGGTCTGATCTGTGTCTCTTTGAATGGCTGCTTAACTCCTCAGTACTACGCATGCGTTTTCCCCCCTGGATAGAGGTCCCCTCCTGCTCACCATCAGTACTCATGACATCACCCTCCCCTCCAGATTCACATTTCATTTCAGCCCCCTCCCTTCCAGAGGTCTGATAAGAGTCCATCTCCCCCTCCAAGCTCCCATGGGAACTGGGCAACAATGGAAATTCTTCAAGGGAAAACTCCTCCAAGAACGAATCAGTGCTGCTCTCCAGGTCTGATAACGCTTCTGGCCCAGGTGGCTGCTGCTGGAAAATAGCTAGATAATTAGAAGAGTTGTCCCCCCTCCCCCCTGGGAAATGCAAGCCCGAGGTGGAGGGCTGCGGCTCTCCCTCCTCCTCTGTCTCTGGCCTCAGAGCCTCAGGCGGGGGTGGAGGTTGCCAACTTACGAACTCCTCTGCTTGGGATTCCTCTGCTTGCTCAGCCAAGTGAGGAATCTCTGATAGAGTGCGAGGCTTGGGTTTGTGACGGAAAAGCTGATGGAATCAATGAACCAGACTTGGTGCATGCACATCTCTGGCATTCTCCCACGTGCGCTCTTCCTCAGGGTACTCTTTCCAGTGTATTAAATATTGGATGCCCCTTCCCCTCCTCCTAGAGTCCAGAATTTCCTCAACTTCGTATTCCTCCTCCCCTCCACAATTACTGGAGGTGGGGGGGGGGCAGTTGCAATCGTAAGGCACTTGGGGGACGGTCTTTGGCTAGCAAGGCTCTGTGAAAGACTGGATGGATTTTCATGGATGCTAGCAGCTTTAAGAGATAAGCCACTGGATTTATCTGCTGTACCACAGTGAAAGGGCCCACAAACTTAGAGTCCAACTTCTTGGAGGGTCTGGTAGAAGTCAAAAACTTGGTAGAGAGCCACACTTTGTCTCCTACCGCAATCGCTGGCCCCTCTTGTCTGTGAGCATCTGCAGCTCTCTTGTAAGCACTCTTTGCCCTGTGCTTGTTGCTCTTTAAGAAAATCAGCCGCGGCTGGAACAGTTCCCTGCTGGGAGGAGGTGGGCAACACCCGAGGGTTAACCCCGTAGAGCGCTTGGAATGGAGACATCTTGGTAGAGGATTGCACAGAGTTGTTATAAGTAAATTCTGCCATGGGGAGCAGGGCTGGCCAATTGTCTTGCTGATAAGTGGTGTAACACCTGAGATACTGCTGTAACCATTGGTTAATTTTCTCAGCTTGCCTGTTACTAGCTGGATGATGTGATGATGATAGGTGGATCTGGATCCCTAATGACTGGAAAAGGGCCCTCCAGAACCTGGAAGTGAACTGAGGGCCTCTGTCACTCACCAAGTGATTTATCATGCCTCTATATCGAAAAACATGGTCCATAAACAACTGCGCTATGGCTTGCGCAGATGGGAGGCCCTTGCAAGGAATAAAATGCACCATTTTAGTGAAAAGGTCCACCACCACTAGTATGGAAGTCGGCCCCTGGACCGGGGGTAAATCAGTGATGAAATCCATGGAGATTGTATCCCAAGGCCTACTGGGGGTGGGTAGGGGTTGCAAGAGTCCTGTGGGCTTCCCTGGGAGAGGCTTGGCTCGTCTGCAGGTGTGACAAGAAGCCATGTAGCCCTTTATGTCTGCAGTCAACTTAGGCCACCAGTAGTCTCTCAGAGCTCTATGGAGAGTTTTGAAAACACCTCCGTGGCCTGCCGTTTGATGGTCATGGCAAAGTCTCAGTACTTCTTCCCTCAATGTGGGGGGAATGTATAATCGCCCGCTATGCCAGAGGATTCCTGCCTCCACATTAAAGGGGGAGGCAGTGTCTTGCAGGCCCCTCTGGAGGTCATCCATCCTGGCCCTGGCATATGGGTCCTGTTGCTGCTGAGCTCTGACTCTTGTAAATAGGTCCTCTGCTTGTCTGCCTGCTGCTAAAATCTCTGTCTGGTTCCCCCTCATAGACTGATCAAAGTTGTGAGGTTGTAATATAGTAGCCTGTACCTCCTGGTGAGTAGCGGGGGTTGCCTGAATAGATCGAGACAGGGCATCTGCCAAACAGTTCTGCGCCCTGGGAACATAAGAAATAACAAAATTGAAATGGGAGAAAAACTGGCTCCATCTTATTTGGCGTGGGGTGAGGGATTTGGTGTTTTGTAGAAGGTGTAAATTCTTGTGATCGGTGCAAACTTTCACAGGAAAGGTTGCACCTTCTAGCCAGTGCCTCCACTCTTGGAATGCTGCTTTAATTGCTAGCAACTCCTTGTTAAAAACATCAGTTTCTCTCTGCTGGTGAGAGCATGCGGGAGAAAAATGCACAAGGGAGCAATGTATTCTCGGTTTTGTTTGTATATTGCAATAAAACCACACCAATGGCAATATCTGAAGCATCTGAATGCATTATGAATTGCTTCGTGGGATCAGGGTGCTTTAAAAGTGGCTGGGATGCAAAGAGTTGCTTAAATTCTTGGAAGGCTGCTTGCTCTCTCTCCCCCCAAATGAATCTTGATCCTTTCTTCAAAAGCTGTGTGAGGGGTTTAGCCCTGTCACTAAATTTATTTATGAATCTCCTGTAAAAAGTGCAAAACCCTAGAGATCTTTGTACCTCTTTCACATTTCGGGGGGGGGGGGGTTGCCAAGAGAGAATTGCCTAGACCTTAGAAGGATCCATGGATATGCCTTCTGTTGATATTTTATAGCCCAGGAAATGTAATTCAGTTAAATCGAAGGCACACTTCTCTAGCTTGGTGAACAGCTGTTCTCTCAGTCTTTGTAAGAACATTACGTACATGGGTTACATGAGTTGTAGCATCCTCAGAGAATATTAATATGTCATCTAGATAAATGACCAGATACTTATCTAGTAAACCAGAGAAAATTTGATTCATAAATCAGGAAAATATGGCTCCTGGATTAGACAAGCCAAAGGGCAAAACAAGGTACTCAAATTTACCAAACCTGGTATCAAAGGCAGTCAGATATTCATGCCCCTCTTTCATCCGGATCAGATTGTACGCATTCCTGAGGTCCAACCTAGTAAAAATGTGTGCTTTCTGTAAGCGATCCAGCAGATCAGATATTAGGGGGAGTGGATAATTTTCTTTGACCGTGAGTTTATTGAGGGAACTGAAATCGTGTACCACTCTCATGGGTGCCTCCTGGTTTGCCGGTGCCAACGGGTCAGGCTTCTTTGGTACGAAGAAGATAGGAGCAGACACTGGGGAAGTAGATGGTCAGATGAACCCCTTTTGGAGATTAGAATCCAAGTAATCCTTTAAGGTGGCTAGTTCCTTTGAGGACATGGGATATTGTTTCCTTGCTGGAACCTTGGCTCCTGGTATCAACTCAATGGTGCAATCACAGTCCCCATGGGGGGGGTAGTGCTGTGGCCTCTTGTTCGCTGAAAACATCTGCGAAATCTGCATACTTGGCTGGCAACTGGACCCCCCCTGCTTCCATGGCTGCATTGGTTGCTGGAGAGAGGAGAGCGGCTTGAATCTTGTGGTGCTGGCATTCCTTAGCTGGGAAGGAGACTGCTCCCGTAGTCCAGTTCAACAATGGGTTGTGGATCTTCAGCCAAGATGTGCCCAGGACTATAGGCACATTAAGTGATGCAGTAACATAAAGTTAGATCCACTCAGTGTGGTCTCCCATTGTTAGTTGCAAAGGTTCTGTGAAACTTCTAATCGGCCCTGCCTTGAGGGGCTGGCCGTCAATGGTCTCAACTTCTATGGGACGTGGCAATTCTATGGTCGGGATGTTGAAGTCTTGTATGGTCTGTACATCAATAAGATTGGTGGAAGCTCCGGAATCCACAAGGGCCTCTAGCTTGACCTGGTGCTCTGGGTTTACGTGCCTTATGACTGGTAAGTAGTAAAAGGATTGCCTGGAATCCTCGGAATGAGCCCTTCTTAATTGATTGATGGTCTCCCTGCTGACCTCTGTGGAGGAAGACCGACGGAGTTTCCCTGGTTGGAAGTCGAGGTGGAGGTGGCTCTTGGTTCTACTGCTTGCCCTGGGGCTCTTACGGAATTTGCTTGGCTTCTCGCTGGGCAAGCTCTCACCTTGTGCCCCTGGACTCCGCAGTAGAAACAGAGGGCTCTCTCTCTCCTTCTCTGTCTCTCAGCCTCAGAAATAAGCCTCCTGCTCGCCCCGATCTGCATCGGCTCCTCTGGTCCTGAGTAGAGAGATGCTGCGGAGAGAGCTGGAAATCCTGGAAGCACTCTGAGGCCCCTGTTTCTCCCCGGCTGCATCTGTCTGAGCTCTTCTAGTCTGGCATCTATGACCACAGACAGCTGATATAAACCTTCTAGAGTAGTTGGTGTTTCTTGGCGCACTAATTCATTTTTAATTTCTTCATCCAGCCCCTGTTTGAATTGGTCTTTCAAGGCACTCTCATTCCAGTCCAGATCTCCTGCTAACAGCTTGAATTCAGCAGTGTAGATTCCCACTCTCTTGTTGCCTTGCTTGAGCTTCCGAATTTCCCGGCTGGCAGTGACCTCTCTGATTGGGTCGTCAAAGTGTGCTCGGAACTCTGCCAGAAAATTCTGGTAGTCGTTGAGAATTGGGTCATTGTTCTCCACCATGGGAATAGCCCATTTGGCTGCTGGGCCATTTAGCAGACTTAGAATGAAGGTGACTCTGGTTCTGTCTGTGGGAAACTCTGCTGGTCTGCTGTCGAAAAACATTATGCACTGTGTGAGAAAGGTTCTCAACTGTCCTGCCTCTCCTCCAAACTTCTCTGGTAAACTGCCCTGGGATCTCAAGACTACTAGTGGAGCTGCTGCTGCTGCTGGCACCGGTTGTGGGTTAATCGGAGCTGGTTGTTGTAACTGCTGTAGCATGGCTGCTTGTAATGTGTTGATCTGGAGATCTACTTGTTGTTGATGTTGTTGCAATGCTGCTGCCAGTTGTTGGATGGCCTGCCGAATTTCCTGGTTTTCCGAAGACATTTTCCCAAATGTCTCTTCCTTTTTTTTTGTTTTGTTCCTCCCTCTTTCAATGGGAGTAGGGAGTTTGTTAGGATTGATGTCCTAACAGTCAGGAACCACGCTGAGACAAGGAATAGGTCTCTAGCGCTTTATTACTGCTACATTAGACAGAAAATCCTAACAAACTGAAGAAGCGTAGGAAAAACCCAGACAGATAAACCCCAAAAGTTAAGGCGGGTCTGATCTGTGTCTCTTTGAATGGCTGCTTAACTCCTCAGTACTACGCATGCGTTTTCCCCCTTGGATAGGGGCCCCCTCCTGCTCACCATCAGTGCTCATGACAATTCTTCTCTTGAGATAAAAGTAGACCACTCATTCAGCAACCGTTCAAAGTTATGATGGCACTGAATGAGTGATGGTTACAACCAGTCCTCGAAGTTCCAGCTGTTGCAGCACTCCACAGTCATGTGATCATAATCTGGGTGCTTGGCAACCAGCTTGCACTTAAGACGGTTGCAACATCCCATGGTCACATAATCGCAGTTTGCAACTTCCCCTGCCAGCTTCCCACAAGCAAAGCCAATGGAGAAACTGGCAGGGAAGGTAGCAGGTTGCTCAAGTGAGTCTCCCCACCCACACACCCTCCCCCAGATCCTCTGCACTCATGTCGCACCTCACCGATGACCCGCACACCCACTCCAGCCACTAATGCACCCTCATGCACACTTTTCCACCCTCTCCAAGCTTCACTGCATTCACACTGCATCCACACCCTCCTTGGCCTCTCATGCACCCTCCCTGGCACTCACGCACCCTCCTCCACCCAGCAGTAGCTACCCCAAGTCCCACTGTGCTTGCCTCGTGCCTCCCCACCACTTGCGCACCCTCCCCAGCCAGTCATGCACCTTGACCCTCTCCCACCCAGCAGCAACCACCTAACCCCAACAGCACTTGCATCTCCCCTCCCCCACCACCCACATGCCCACTTTGTTCCCTCTCCCCCCTGGCTGCAGCCACCTACCTGCCTGCCTGCCTGCGAACCACCTCGAACTTGCAACTTCCTGCTGGCTTCCCCACTGACTGGTTATTGGAAACCAGCAGGACGTTGCAAGGAGGTGCTTGTTTAATGACCCACAATCCTCGCTTAATGACAGCAATGGGGATTGCTAAATGATGCAGTCACGTGACATCATGCTTTTCGACCACATCACTTAGTGACCAAAATTCCAGTCCCAAATTGCCATCGTAACTCAAGGACTACCTGTATTTAGACTGTCTAGATTTCCTTGAATATTTACTAAAATGAAAATATGATCTAGTTTAATTTGGCATATAAGCCTGATGATTTATCATAATTATAATTTATTCTAAGAACTAAGATGGTGGAAATTCTTAAATTGAGAGCCATGCATATTAGAATCACTTGACTGATCTGCAACAGGTTTTGCACTCAGAATGTACCTAGGTATACTGCATTATACCTGCAACTACGCCAGAGATCATGGAAGAAGAAGAAATGAGTCTGGGGGAAAAGTGTAAGAACACTCTGAATGATTGTGATCCTCATGAAAAAGTTGCTGTGTTTAGGTAATATGAATGGATGGGTTCAAACAAGAGAAGATAATAGAAAAAAAGTGATTGGGTTATTCAGAAACCCAGAAATGAATGAGAATGGTGATTGTTTGGTAAGTACTTGCTCAGCAAAAGATGTTTGCTTCAGATCTACTGTATATCTGTTTATATGTACATATAGCAAATGAGTAAAATCTAAAAACATGATTGATTGATTGATTTGGTTGCTTATGATGAAAGACTGAAACAGTGAAGGATATAGGGGTGATGAGAGGTACTGAATGTGGCACAGATCATTATTTGGTAATGTCAAGAACAGGTATTAGGAAAAATGATCTTTTTTAAAGAAAAAGAAAGAAGTGAAAGAAATTAGAGAGAAAATAGAATGAAGTTGGAAAGAAGTTAATGGTTGAACAGTAAACTACATCAAGGGTATGCAATGTCCTCTTGGTTGTTTAACTATGTGATGGTTGTGTATGGACGCACGTATGCAACAGTTTTATATTCTATGTATGTCTTTTTGATTTTGGCAAGAGAGAGTTGCATTTAATAAATAAAAACAAAATGTAACTAGTATTATCAACCAATGAAATAATTGATTGCCATCCTTAACAGGACTGAGCACAGTAAGCTCAAGATTTACTTCAGAGAATATATGCATAGGACTGCATGACAGGTCAATTAATTATATGGTTTTCTTTTCAGAATTTCCTCCAGTGTGAAAAACCAAGAAATACTCATATTTAAAAAAATTGCAGAAATACAGTGAAGGGAACTTCTTATAGCATTCACAAAAATAGGATTCAACAGTAAATCAACTGTAATTTCAGCTTTTTTATGTAAGTTACAAGAAATTATTTGTGGATATGAGATTTTGTCACAACAACTCTTTAAACATTCAATATTGCTGACTACATTCATTAAAATTCACTTTAGGCTCAGCACATTGATCCAATGGTTCAACCTAGCCAGATAATGTAAATCCACAAATAAACAGGTATTTCTTCCAAATGGAAAGGAGCACTCTATGAAAAGAACTGAAACTCTGTTCTCTCCAACATCACTGTCAGGCTATATATTACCAGCAGCACAATACTAAAACATGTCTGAACAATTCCAATTACAGTAGAATTCTTCCTAATTCCAACACCTGTCCAGGTTCTTCCTCCACAGAACTATAACCTGAAACTTTGCTGGGCATGGTGTCTACAATTCATTGTTCAAGGAGCTGAAAGTAGTGGTAAATGGGGAGGGAAGCTTGGCCAACTATTAGAACAAAAAAACAGAAAGTCTTCCAACACCTTTAGAAGCTTCTGATGAAGTGAACAGGGATATACAAAAGCTTAGGTAAAGGTAAAGGTTTCCCTTGACATTAAGTCCAGTTGTGTCCGACTCTAGAGGGCGGTGCTCATCTCCGTTTCAAAGCCGAAGAGACGGCGTTTGTCCATAGACACTTCCGTGGTCATGTGGCCAGCATGACAGTCACAGAACACCGTTACCTGCCCGCTGAAGCGGTACCTATTAATCTACTCACATTTGCATGTTTTCGAACTGCTAGGTTGGCAGGAGCTGGGACTAGCAACGGGAGCTCACCCCGTCATGCGGATTCGAACCGCTGACCTTCCGATCGGCAAGCTCAGCAGCTCAGCGGTTTAACCCGCAGCACCACCGCATCCCATTTATACAAAAGCTTAGGTGATAATAAATGCATTCATCTTTAAGGTAACACAGAATTGTTTGTTATGGCAGCATGGCCAATCTCTCTGGAAATCTTTTAGAAAGCAAATTAAAAGTTACAGTATTAGGAATATAAAGTTTTCTTTAATGGTTAGAAGTGGGCAATCTGTGATTTTTGTCACATAAAACCACTTTCCACATCCAGCATGGCCAGGCATCCTCCTGTGGGAAACCCGCGGGTGTAAACAACAGTTAATATTGTAAGCCTCAACCTAGAACAAGCCCAGCCAGAAGGTGAATCAGGATCTACTGAAGAGCTGTTTAAAAGTGGAATTTTAGACTCCCCATGTCTAACAACAACAATGCACTGGAGCTTGGGATGAAAAATCTCCTCCCCAACCTCTTTTTTTAAATATAATTTTTATTGAAGAATTTTTTAACAAGATAAAAACAGTACAAATATTAGAAAATAAACAAAGAAAATAAGGAAGAAAGAAAATAGAAAAAGAAAGATTATAAAGCAGGAGCATCTGATCTTTTTGACAGCGGTTATAAATGCATTTATATTTTACCCTTTCTAAGATTACAATGTAATTTCCTTCTTTCCATAAACTACGCTTTCTAATCTGCAAACCCATAAATCCAAGTTCACTTTTCTCTCTTTTCAGCAAAAAGTTCATAAGGGGTTTCCAGTCACTGATAAATGTAGCTGTTAATCTTTCTCTAATCAAACAAGTTAATTTTGCCATCTCTGCTATTTCTGTCATCTTTACCAACCATTCCTCCACTGTGGGTATTTCAGAGCCTTTCCATTTTTGCGCATATAATAGTATCGCAGCAGGGATCATATATAAAAATAATCTTCCATGGCTCTTTTCTAATTGACTGTCCATTAATCTCAGCAAGAAAAGTTCTGGTTTCAGTTGAATGTTGATCCTTAAAATTCTTTGTATCGTTATATGTATTTGAACCCAGAAATTTCTAGTTTTACAAGTCCACCAAGCAAAAATTTCATCTCCAACCTCGGATCAGTTGTACTCAAAAACAGGACCTAATTTCAGAATTAAGTCTTTCAAAAGTTTATTTGCACCAGGTCGATCAGTCATTATTTTTTAAGTAGCTTCCCTAAGCCGTGCTACGCTACCAGGCTCTTGCTGCCACTTCAACTAGTGCAAATGTGGTAAGCCGTAGGTATTTCTGCTGAATCGCCCTCTCCTTCCACGACAAGGGGCTCTCTCAAAACACAGCGAAGACGCCCCGAACCTTTTAAAAGCCACCTTCCAGGCAGATATTCATATGCCTGAGGCTGCGCAGCATTTTTCAAAGCCTCCCGAACTGCTGCCTGCTGGACTGAAGGGGCAAGCTCGAGGCCAACGCGGGGGAGAAAAAGTGCAAGCAGTTCTGGCACCGCTTACCTGCTGGGCTTCTCGCTCGACGCTCTTCCCGCTCAGCACCGTGCCCAGCAGCAGCCACGCCGTAGCATTCATGCTCCCCGGCTCTTCCAGGGGCTGTCTCGTAGCCTGCCTCCTTCCCTTGCTGGCCTACTCTACTCGCCCGGCCTCTCGACGAAGGCTCAGCCACCCCTTCTGGCCTCCTTCCACGCACATTTATACCTTTCCTCTGCCCCGCTCCTCATCACAACCTATCGCTCCGCCAGGAGCTCACTGCTCGGAAGGAGGCCTGCCAACTTGGGTCGCAGGGCGAAGAGGTAAGAATCGGGTCGCCCGCTGCCCTTCAGGAACGGAGAAGCCGGAACGTGCAAACCACAATAGGTTACGGCCCTTCTCCCTCCGCAAACTAAGGAATCAACGGCGCCTTGGACGCGGGTAGATTAGCGCCTCTTCCGTAGCCTCCTCCGCTCTGCCTTTTTAATTTCCAGAGGGTCTTGAGAGGCGCTAGGGAAACTGAAATAAAGCGGTCAAAATTTTTT